>NC_058407.1:71147093-71297315 GCF_002201575.2 Neomonachus schauinslandi
AATAATAATAATAATAATAATAATAATAATAATAATAATAATAATAAATGTGTTAATGTGAGCCACAAGGTTCTGCTTTGTCTAATTCCTGCTTGCCTATCGCATGCTTTTCTGTGTCTAACACATGCATTTCTCAGAGTGGAACCTAAACGTTCCTTAGAGAAGTTGTCTCTCAATCCACAGGTGAAATCAGGTTTTCCTATTGCACTTTCATAGTTCCCTGTGCCTTTCTTTCATTACAAGCATTGGATTTTATGATTAAACAATTATCAGTGCATGATGCCCCCATTGGTCTATAAGCTTCAAAAGGGAAAGCTCCAGAAGCTACCACCTGCCTTTACACAGGAAATACTCAATGAACACTTTTTAAATCCTTGAATGGATAAATGCCTTTAGAGTATAATTATTTCATTGACCTAAAAATAATAATTATGTAATATTGTACAACACCTGAAGGGATAAACTGAAGAGACTGAAAAGAGAAGGAAGAATATACCTGTTGCCCTGTTCTCTTTTCTCAATCACATTCTAACTGTACTGTCATATTTAACTGTCTTGGTAATTTCGTTTTGTTTTAAATCACTCATAGCATCCACTATCTTTGTCTTTTCCTCTTCATATTGTGGCTAAAATCCATTCAGTGAGGGTCAGTGATTCCAATTACAAGTCTAGCCACTTCTCATCAACCTTTGAAAGAATCTCTCTAGTTTATTTGTAAATAAATTAGGCAAACAGATGGAAAGTGAATTTCCTAAAATGGCAGATTGAACCCTTACAGATAATAACTTGAGAAGGGAATGTTCAATGCTTTAACTTTTTATAGCTCCATTCAAAATACCTTCAAGGATTTGAAATGACTGACTCCATGAAGCAACTCATCTTCTGGTCCAGGACTGCATACCTACTGGCATGCTATTGTGGGGTAAAGTGAGGCAGTGGGGAAGTGAGGCTTGTTCTTTGTCCTCAAGAGTGGGCATCTCTCACATTGTTCAACCTTGTTTTGTTTGTGGAGAGCCACCCAGCTGGCTAGACTCTTTACTCTGTTCTCTCAAGAGACAAAGTGCTCCTGCAGACATTATACCAAACCCTGAGAAAGTCCTGCTGTCTTCCCTAGCAATCAGGTAATAGAAATGTCCAAAGAATAATTGCTGGCAAAAGAACAAACAAACACACACACGCCTATTTGTTTATTTTTCACTTAAGCACATTTATTTAAATACCTAACCTTCAGTCTAGAATAAATAATCACAAGTTAAGATTGCAAACCATAAGCCAATTTATTCCTATGTTTCTTAGAAATCATGGGTGACTAATTTGTAACTTGAATTGTGTTTTCAATATTGTCTTTTAACACTTAAAATATTGTTTTTAAAATTTATAGAGAGTCTTCTTTATAATGTGTAGGTTATTTTAACAGAGTCCTATAGAAAAGTAATAACTGATATTTTAGAATGTGGGTAATTTTTAAAATATGAATACATTAAGGAAATTGATAATGTGACCATAGTTACTTTCAAATATATAAAGTTTATAGTAGAGGATAAGAACATTTAAATCATTATGAAGTAAAATTAATCAGAATATAAATAAGGTTTAACTTTATCACCATAAATTAGGACTAATGATTCTCAACCTTTTATGGTCATAAACTCTTTCTGATAATCTAATAAAAGCTATAACATCTTCTCCAAATAACATAAACCCACACACAACATTTGATAGATACTATGTTAAGACCATGAAACTAGTTTTAAAGTTCTGTAAGGACAGTGTCCATGGCTCTGCTGTCTGTTGGTTTATCCCATTTATCAAGTGCTTTCCATGGAATCTGAAACATGGAAAACAGCCACTGAATATTTGTTAAATACATGAATTCAGCATTACTCTGGAAGCTTAGGCAAATACAGTACAAAATGAAGTAAAAACTCAGATTTTAAACAATTAGAAAAGAGGAAGCAAAACAATTATTTGCATACTATGTTATTATATACAATAGGAAAGAAAATGGATTTAAGTAAAATACTAGAATTAGGAGCAAAGTGGCTATACAGAAGATAAATATAAACCAAACAATGGTTTTCTTGTGTATTAACAATAAATACTTAGAAATAAGAAAAATAAAGCCCTTATGTACAATATCAAACACAATTATCTAGTAGTACTCTTAATAAATGGTGTGAAAAATTTTTTAAAAACAATAATTATTTACTGATATAGCTAAAAGCAGCATTGAAAAATTGGAGAAATAGAGCTTTTTCTTTGGGAAGAAGACTCAGTATTATTAATTTTTCCAAAGCAACGTACTTGCAATCAAAATAGAAATGGAATCTCTCTAAACTTGACAGAATAGGTCTCAATTTCATTAGAGGATAAAAATGGATGAAAAGGCTATTAAGAACATTTTGAAACAAATAATAGCTCATGCTAGCAACACTTTTACTATTAAGTACCCACTACTTATATTTAATCCTCACAGTAAATCTCTGAGCCAAATGACATAAATATCTCAATTTTACAGATAGAGAAATTAAAAAACAAATATGTAAAGCAATTTACCCAAGGTCATATAGTTAGTTTGGATGTTGGGATTCATATCCAGGCAGTTCAGCTCTAGAGTTCATGTGCTTAAATAACTGTGTCAAATTGTTTCTCAAGGCTAATAAAATGAGAAAAATCCTAGCAGATAGAAAACCATAAAATAAAACTCCATAAATTAAAGTGTGATGTTCTTCCAAGAATAAACATATTCAATAAAAGGTTATAGAGAGTCTTCTTTATAATGTGTAGGTTATTTTAACAGAGTCCTATAGAAAAGTAATAACTGATATTTTAGAATGTGGGTAATTTTTAAAATATGAATAAATATGAATATGAATAAAGTTTATAGTAGAGGATAAGAACATTTAATTAAAATGTCCTGGGCATTTACTATGTGCCATACACTTTATTTATTTATTTTCATTATGTTATGTTAGTCACCATACGGTACATCATTATGCCATAGACTTTAGATGTATTATGTCTGTTGCCCCTCACAATTATCCTGTGATACAGACTCTTTCTTTGTGTTCATTTTAGAGATGACATAACTGAGGCACATAGATTAAGCAATTTGCCCAAGATAAGGGTGTCATTACATAGGGGAACTGAGATTTGAACCCAGGCTTACATTCATAATGCTTATATTTTCCATTTGTCAAAGTGCCAACAGATAAAGATATGATATTTGATATAATTAAGGACACAGGCAATTAGACAGTTGGAAAAATCAATAAATATTCTAATCTCACTTCATACATCAATATAAACTCAGATGAATTAAAGGTTGAAATGTAAAAATCAAACCCACTAAATAAAAACTAATAGGAAAAGGAAAAACATTTACCAATCTTTGAATAAAAGAAAACACAAAGGATAATTTTTAAATTGCATATACTAAAAATTATTAATGAATTTAAAAGTCAAAATATAAACTGGGGAAAAGCTTCAAAAAGATTACAGATATAGTTACATGGAGCTCACAGCAACAGATGTGAAAAAATATTAAGATCACAATAGATAAATTGATAAAAGACATGATTAGATACTTACATGAAAGAAAAAAATGAATGATTAAAAAATAAACCAAAAAATGCAAGTTTTAAGAAATGCTATGCATATTTTATTTAATCAAATTTTCACAGCATTAAAATTAATAATATTTATTGCTGGTATGGATGCAATGATTAATATTTTCTAATATCACTACAAGGAGCAGTAACCAAGACAATCTTTTGAGAAAATAATTTAGTAATATGCATGAAAGGTTTTAAAAAGCTCAGACATTTTGATACAGTGATTCTCCATAAGAACTCTATTCTAATGAAATAATTGTATTTATTTAGATTATAATAAAGTAAAATGATAAAATATCAGGCAGGCCTTGAAATTATGCATTATAATAATCAGAATCATAATCACAAAAAAGTTTGCTATTATGTAAAAAAGCAGTACTAAATATAATAGATTATTACCTCAAAAATGCAAGGTATACAAAAGATTCTCAATTGAATAGAAGGTAGGAAGGGAGAGGAAAGAGGGAAGAAAGTATTGGCAGTAAAACAATAAGACAAAGTTTTAGAAATACATCAAAGTCATAATAAATTACAACAAATACACATGGATTAAACTAATTTATCTGCTAGAAGACAGGGAATTTCAGAACTTAAACTTCAAAAACTTTCAGCTAGCATTACTGAGTATCTAGAAGAAATAAAATTATGAAGTAATAATACCAAATGTGGTTATTTCTGTGTGGCATTATGGGTGATCTCTATTATCTTCTTTATATTTTCTACAATCCAAGTTTTCCTGTGATCAAGGATACATTACTTTAGTAGAAAATAAAGCAAAAATTAAGATGAGTTTATTTTTATGTTTATGTGCATTTCTTTTAAAAGTGATTATTTTGACAATATATCATTTTTTGCGTACAATTTTATCCTTGCCCAAATAAATAACAGAATATGTGGAAGTTTCAGTGCAGTATAAATAAAACTATTTTTAAAATTAAGCTCTTTAAGTAAATCAATAAAAGATTCTCTCTGGGTACAGATTTAATAGATTATTTCCTATTTTCTACATCAGAACATGCTACCACTACACTTTTTTGTTGCAGGGTGGAAGATAACTTTGTAGGGGATTTCATCTTCAAACTGTGTTTTGTAGCAGCATCCTTAAACCAGAGTGTCTTTTTTAATATCAACCACCCGTATCTGTGGAGAATGCTTAAAAACATCTCTTATCCTGTGAATAAACAATGTGAATTGGGCCAGCAGGCAGTTGCAAAGGAAGAAAAGGAATATCAATTCTATAATTACTAGAATTCTCTTATTTGCTTTGGAACACTATGATGCCTGTGCTTTAAGTTTGGGGAAATGTATTTGCATTTTTTTCAGTCCTCTGATTTCAGTAATACTTTTAATTGTCAAGATTTGGACTGAAAAAGAACAGATACCATAACCATATCATCCTTATTTTCTCAAGACCAGAAATAATTAGCAAGTGAATCTAAGGAATACCTCTAACTTCAAAGAGCATACTTCTCATTTGACGAGTCCTTCTCTACCTTGAATGAAAATTAGAAATACCTGGGACTCATACCCACGTCCAGGTTGAAAACCCCAGTTATTCTGTCTTGAATGATGATTAAAAATTGCTCAGGTGATGGTAACATATCACCTGAATTGAAAACCACTGCATTGTTAGTGTTCCCCATACCATCTTTGTTTCCCTCACAGTATTGTAGCAAGTATGTAGTAAGTGATGTAGTACGTGATAACTAAAGTTTCTGGAATAAATTAATGAAAGATGATCTTCAGGAATACCTTAAATATACTAATTTATACCTAGATTTGCTATAATGAGTCAAATGTAAAATTTAAACAATGAAACCATACAAACCCAGAATGAAAAGTCAAAACCTTTAAAATGTATTTTACTATAAACTATGTTACTTATACTAAATAATGACTATGTTGAATACAAAGCATTTTTAAAAGAAATTATATGTGCATGTGTATTGGTATTTATACTTCCTTCAGGAGGGCGTGTATATCACATGGGCTTATTGAAGGTGGAATACTATTTTGAGCTCTAACATACCATGAAGTGTGGCACAGACCTTTAGGGTGAGCAACAGGGGAAAAAAGTCCACATAAGATTGTATCCTCTAAAAGGACTAGTCCCTATGGTCCTAGAAGAGAGAAAATCACTCAGTTTTCTGTGTTGCACATTCCAGACAGTATATAAAGAATTCTCTGGGAGAGTGAATCTGAAAGCAAAAATAATCTAGGACATATACCATTTATTTTCACTCTTCACAGCTTTATAATTGTCTACTTTTATTATTGTCAATGACATGTTTCTTCTTGTGTTTTACAGTCCTTTTTTTTAGGTTTTATTTATTTATTTGAGAGAGAAAGAGCACAGAGGGAGAGTGAGAGGGAGAAGCAGACTCCCCGCTGAGCAGGGAGCCTGATGTGGGGCTCCATCCCAGGACCCTGAGATCATGACCTGAGCGGAAGACAGATGCTTAACAGACTAAGCCACCCAGGCACCCCCTTTGAATCAAATTAAGAAAAGGCACAAATATACTGATGAGATTTATTTAACCCATATGTCTAAATAATCAGAATGAAACACTAATAAAATTTAAAGTATATCAAAATGCTTGCTAGTTCAACTTGTTCTGTAAGTATCTATCTGTATGCCTACTTGTCTGATACTTACTTAGCTCTTTTGTTGATTTATCCAATCATAATCAAGGTTAATTCTTGGAAAATTGAGAAACGATCCAAATTTATCTTAGGTTATTTTTGCTCCATTTCTATGTATCTTTCTTGTCCCTGTGCCCTTTCTCTCTGACCACCTGATGCCCTTTGTAATAAGGCTCCTATCTCCTAGCTTTCTCTTCCCCACAAAAAAATTCTTTTCTAATCATTCACAGTAAGTTATAAATGCCATAAAAATCATTTCACAGAGCAGTGTGAAGAAGAAGGGGCAAGAACGATCCCCAGACTGGCCAAAGCCCACCTGCTGCTGTATCCACTCCCCATCCCATCCAGTGCTGTCACCACCATGCCCAAGAGAAAGCCTGAAGGGGGTGCTAAAGGAGATAAAGCCAAGGTGAAGAATGAGACACAGAGAAGATCTGCAAGGTTATCTGCTAAACCTGTTCCTCCAAAGCCAGAGCCCAAGCCTAAAAAGGCCCCTGCAAAGAATGGAGAGAAGATTACCCAAAGGGAAAAAGGGGAAAGCTGATGCTAGCAAGGATGGGAATAACCCTGCAGAAAACGGAGATGTCAAAACAGACCAGGCACAGAAAGCTGAAGGTGCTGGAGATGCCAAGTGAAGTGTGTGCATTTTTTATAACTGTGTACTTCTGGTGACTGTACACTTTGAAATACTACTTTTTAATTAAATTTTATAAAAATGCAGAATTTTGTGTTTTTTTTAAGCTATGTTATTAGCACACAGAACACTTCATTGTTTTGGGAAAAGGACATATGTTACTAATAGAACAGATTGATTCAAAGCTAGATTGATACAAGGGAAAAACCTTCCTAGTTTTGAGAAATTTCCTCGTGGTTCCCAGGAGGATGGATTCCTTGATGTGGACACACATTAGCTACCTTGGCACGAACACCTTGGTGGTGTGAAAAAATTAAAATTCATTTTTATGTCCTCTTCTGTCTTCAACATAGACTTGACTCCCTTAAACCCAGAGACCTGTTGGAGCCTGAACCCAATAAATGGTTCCCAGTATATCAGGCAATCTGGACTTCACATTGTCACCACTGAGATGGCATCCCTCAAAAGAGTTCCTTTTTTAGCTTGTGGATATTCAGATTGATAATTCTGCCATTTTCATTTCATTTCCTGAAAGTCAGGGTCAGCTTGTGAAAAGTTGTTAAACAACATGCTAAGTGTGAACTGTCAACCTTCACTCTAAACTTTTCCCTGTTCAGAGCACCACATGAAGACTTCATTGGGTTTTACAGTGGCTTTCTAATGTTGGTATTCCATTGAAGAGGGAGTTTGAAAGTTGTTGTATATTGTTGACAATTGTCTGCCCATGTACTGCCTAAAATACCATGATTGTGTATGAAAAGGATCTTTAATAAAGCTGGATATAGTTTGGCTTGGAAAAAAAATCATTTTACATATCCAAAAATAAATCACATTGTGCAAAGGAGGCAAATGGTCTAAACTGAATATATAGAACATAAGTCAATTTTTCCCCAGCTACAAATGCCTGAAATGTGAAATTAGGTTCATCAAATTTTCTTTCTAATCAGACTCTATTAATCAGAATTCAAATTGGACAAAATTCGGACAAAATGATATACAATAATCACATACTCAAGATTTATATGAATGAGTGTGATAATATTTTATACACAGTGCTACCAAACTAGTAACTGTGAAACTCTTATGGTTATCTATTTTCGATTTCCTGATTACTCTTAAAAAGTAATGACCCATTTTTGTAAGAAAATGGCTATAGCCGTGGTTTATAAAATAGAGGTCCCACAGGGTGTTTAAAATTCTTTTAAGTGAAACGCAACCACATTATTTCTCAGACTTAAGTACTTATTAAACAGATCTCTTAGGTATTTATTTTGGTATAGGGGTGCCATGAATAAAAATGACTGGGATATTAAGGGTGATGTAATTTGAAAAAGTTTGGGAACCTCTGGGCCATAGTATAACTCTAAATCATGTGTAACCATGAAAATACCTCATACTGGAATAGCTAATGGATCACCAAGCTCATCATCATCATCACCACCAACAATAGCTAATTAATCAACAAGTTCTACCAAGTTAATATTGAAAAATTTTGTACTCTTTCCATTTCAATTTATATAGATCAAATTCATACAATTTATAGCAATAGTATTTGATCTTCCTGTCACCAGGCTTTCTTTCTTCCAATCCATTTTACATACTGCTATCATATAACAACCTTAAAAAAATGTTTGGATTGATTTCAGCCTCCAAAATCCACATTGTACTCAGTGTACTCTGTTTCTGTCTCTCTGTCTTTCTCTCCCCATAATACAAAAAAAAAATTTCCTCTGGGAAACAACCCTTCCTCAATTCTTATTTATGTGCATATGGGGAATAATACATAGGTTCTATGCCCAGCCAGCCATAATATTAAATTACTGAATTATTTTATCCATAGGAGTTATGGTTCAGGGATAGGCTTGTGATCCACACCTGTAAATCTGTATAATTCTATTCCTTTAGCCATAGTAATTGGCTCAGAGATGAGTTTGTGACTCAAGTTTCAATCATAAAATATAGTAACTTTATTCAGAAGTCAACAGAAATTTGTCTCTTTTTTTCTGGACTTAATCCTAGGAGGATGCAAACCTACAACTGACAGAAAGTAACATATGGAGCCTAGGATTAAAAACAGAGTTCAGAGAAAGATAAAAACCAATTCCTTATTATATCATCTGTACCTCCAGTATATTCCCAAAGCCCTCTTTACTAAACTTTTCAGTGACATGTACTGGTACAAATCCTTTCTTTCTTTAGTTAGCTATAGTTGGGTTATCCAAAAATGATCAGCAAAGGAGTATTAAGTGATGCACAATCTTTCACTATGCCATTTACTTGCTTAAGAGTAAATTCTTTTTTGCCCAGAACACCAATTGCAAATATCCTGGCTAATGACTAAAATCTGTCTTTTCTAAAACTTTCACTTCTATATCATTTAAACAAAAATCTGTTTGTACCCTACACTCCAGCCAAGCGATTTATCACTACTAAAAACATGGCTTTGCTTTACTTAGTAAATTTATTTGTATCTACTTAAGAAGGAAGGAAGAAATCTATCCATAAGAACTCAGCAAAAGAGAATTCTCTTCCTAAAAAAACTTCCTAAATCATGGAACTCACAATGATCTTTCAACCTCTAATATCTAATTTATTCTAGATTTCTTGATTACTCAACAAAGAGTTGCTGAATGAATACATATTCTTAGTATGTGTCAACTGAATAATTAGCCTTTTCTTTATTGATATTCTGTCTTATTTCTCTATTGATAGTATTTTATTTATATTTATCACCCCAAGCAAATTGCTCCCAAAAAAGAACACTTTGTATTATAATACTCTGTATTCCTTAGAGCAATCAGCACCAAACTCCTTGAAGCACAAGTATTATTACAGATATTTTTACAATTTATATTTAGTTTACTCAAATGTTAATTATTTTCAGATAGCATACATTTATCACTAAGAACTATTTGCTTCTAAAGAGTTAACTATTTTTTTCTTGTCACAAACCTGTAAATGTACAACAACCTATAAACAAACTATGAAATAAAATTGTACTCAAGCTAAAAGTCACAATATATGTAGGATTGGTTATAGTGAAAAATTTACGTATCTCTATGATCTTCTTATCCTCTCTTATTAGAGAAGACTGTATTTTACTTCTATACATAGGAAATCAACAACAAGACTGAGGATTTTCTTATTCCAGTCTTCAGTTAGTTTTTCAATTTCCCTCCTTGTTTCCTGACACATATGTCTTGCTATTTTGTGGTGATAATATTAGTCCCTTCTTCAATCCTAATCTCACTTCTTTCCTGATTTTCCTCCTCTCGTTCCTAATCTCAACCACTTGATTCATTTTGCATAACATGTAAGAAAGGACAGAGAAAAAGAGGACCACTCTGGGTGCAGTTTAAAATGCTCCAATTAATTTCTTCTTGGGAATCCCATGTCTTGTATTTCTTCAAGCAGCAAGATCTTTGTGGTTTTCTGAGATTTTTTTTTTTTTTACTAAGCTAAGGGATTCTAAGAGAACATATAAATAAATAAATAAATAAATGGAATTTTCTTTTTTGTAGGAGGGCTAAAGAAAATCTTCTGAGTAGTAGTAGTAAATAAAATACTGATTAGATGATTACTCTTCCTAAAGAGAGGTTCATGAATATTCTATAAGGAAAGGACAAACGGTGCTGTGTATAGTAGTTGATAAATGATTTAATATATGTAATTAAGGTCATCATAATGCTTCAAAATCTCAACTTGAAGAGCCATGACATTGATTTAGCTCTTGCACATGAGCCACCTCCAAGGCACAGCTTAGTTACTAATCAATCTCTTAATAAACCAAGGCAGGGAGATCTGACCTCACTGCCCTTCAGACTCCCCAGTCATGTTGATTTTCTTTTTATAATATTATTAATTTTACGTGGAATTCAGAAATTAATCCAAAACAGCTCATGAGAAGCTAAATAGCATAAACAAGTCTAATTAACACATAGAAAGTACATTAAGCATGTCAATTTCCTGAAGATTAAGATGATCTCTTCCTTTGAAAAGAAACACTTTCAAATATGTTTAGGTTCCTTACTTTGATTCTTTCACACACAAAAAAAATTCTAGAGTAAAAATCATATTCTATGAAAATTTATTTAAACAATTGCTGCAAGATGTTATGGTTGCATTTCTTAATTAATCATGAGTCTATTTAATTGACCATACATACCATTTTGGGTGTTAACCTAGAATGGTTACTGAATGCACAGTAGCAATTGCAAAAAAACCTCAAGGTATAAGCTTTAAAAGTTGATGTAGAAAATGCTTACTAAATATCCCTGATTAGAGGAGGTGGGGGGACCCTAAGTTTGTCTTGTCACTCAAATATAGCTCGATAGTTTTCAAGTCAATGGTCTGAAGATCCCCTGGGTCACAAGAAGAATGGGTGGTGTTTAAATGCTGCACTGTTCCCAGGGATAGGAGCATGGAAGCTGGATGGGAACAGTGAGTCTAGGTGCCAGCTTTCTGCTCTGTATTGCCCTAAGAACCACTGTGTGGTTGTGCAACTGCTTTGCTGGGAGGGGTTCAACAAATGGCAGAAACATGGTGAGATACTCCCTGGTAGGAAAGGTGGGGATCCATGCTGTAGGAGTCCCTAAAATTTGGAGTTTTGAAACTCAGTCATGTGCCTGAGATAAAAAAGCTGGAACACAGGCAGGGTAAATACAGGGTTCTGATGGAAACCAGGGAGACAACAGTGATTGATTGCTCTTCTGTAAGGGTTCACTGAAGGACGGAGGGCACAAGTTTTCAGCTCCAGGGTAGAGAGCAGGGTGCTGCCATATTCATTCCACCCATCAGTGTTGAAAGCTTTCAAAGAGCAACCTAGTGGAGTCCAGAGCTGCTTACACCAAGACTGCCTCCCTGTGCACTGGAGGTGCATTTCCACTAGGGCAAGTCCACCTGAGAATCAGTGCAACAGGTCCTTCCCCCAGAAGACCAGCACAAACAATACACTCACACCAAGTTTATTGATCATAGGGGGCTACAAAGCTTCAGCTCTAGGGGAAAATAGTATCTAGCCTCCTTTGTACTTTTATTCTTTATTTTTTATTCTTTTTTCATTTCAGTTCTTTTTTTTCGATTTTTTACTTTTTTAAAATTTGTATATATGCTTTAATTTTTATTTTTGTTTCCTTTCATTGTATTTTATTATATATATATATATATATTTTTTCATTCCTTCTTATTTTGGGATCTAGTTTCTTTTAATAAGCAGACCACAACACACCCAGGATCTAGTGTTTTGTTGTTGCTGTTTTTGTTGTTGTTGTTGTTATTGTTTTTTTGTTTGCTTTTTTCTTTTTCTTTCTTCTTTCTTTTCTGGACAAAATGACAAGATGGAGAAATTCACCCCAAAAGAAAAAGCAGGAGGCAGTACTCACAGCCAGGGATTTAATCAATACAGATATAAGTAAGATGTCCAAATTAGAATTTAAAACAACGATTATAAAGACCCTAGCTGGTCTTGAAAAAGCTAGAAGACTCTAGAGAATCCTTTACTGTAGAGATAAAAGAACTAAAATCTAGTCAGGCCAAAATTAAAAATGCTATAAGCAAGATACAGAACCACATAGAGGCCATAAAAATGAGGATGGACAAAACTGAGGATTATGTAAAATAATGAAGCTGAAAAGAAGAAGGAAAGAAAATTATTAGATCACAAAGGTAGACTTAGGGAAATCTGCGATTCCATATAATGAAATAATATCTGAATCATAGGATTCCCAGAAGAAGAGCAAGAAAAGGGGGCAGAAGGTTTATTTTAACAAAGAATAGCTGAGAACTACCCTAATCTCGGGAAGGAAACAGGCATTCAAGTCCAAGAGGCAGAGAGAACGCCCCTCAAAATCAACAAAAACAGCTCACCATCAAGACATATAGTGAAACTTGCAAAATACAAAGATAAAGAAGAATTCTGAAAGCAGCTTGTGAGAAAAGGTGCTTAACCTGCAAGGGTAAACACATAAAGCTGGCAGCAGACCTGTTCACAGAGACTTGGCAGGTCAGACAGGAGAGGCATGATACATTCAACATGCTAAATGGGAAAAATATGCAGCCAAGAATACTTTATCCCGCAAGGCTGTCATTCAGAATAGAAGGAGAGATAAAGAGTTTCCAAGACAAACAAAAGCTAAAGTAGTTCATGAACACTAAACCAGCCATGCAAGAAATATCAAAGGGGAGCCTTTGAGGAGAAAAAGAGACCAAAAGTAACAAGAACTAGAAAGAAAGAGAGACAATATAGAGAAACAGTGACTTCATAGGTAATGCAATGCCACTAAATTCATATCTTTCAATAATTACTTGGAATGCAAATGGACTAAATGCTCCAATCAAAAGACATAGGGCATCAGAATGGATAAAAAAAGAAGACCCACTGATATTCTGTCTACAAGAGACTCATTTTATACCCAAAGATACCTCCAGGCTGAAAGTAGGGGGTGAAGAACCATTTATCATGCTAATGGATATCAAAAGAAAGCTGGAGTAGCCATCCTTATATCAAACTAGATTTAAAACAGACATTATAATAAGAGAATAAGGAGGAACTATATCATATTAAAGGGTCTATCCAACAAGAAGATATAATAATTATAAATACTTATGCCCCTAACTTGGACGCAGCCAAATATATAAATCAATTAATAACAAAATTAAAGAAATTCTTTGATAATAATACAATAATAGCAGGGGACTTTAACACTCAACTCACAGCAAAGGACAGATCATCTAAACAGAAGGTCAACAAGGAAACAAGGGCTTTGAATGACCCACTGGACCATATGGACTTAACAGAAATATTCAGAGCATTTCATCCTAAAGCAGCAGAGTAGACATTCTTTTCAAGTGCACATAGACCATTCTCTAGAATAGATCACATACTGGGTCACAAATCAGGACTCAACTGGTACAAAAAGGTTGAGATCATATCATGCATATTTTCAGACCACAATGCTATGAAACTTCAAGTCAATCACAAGAAAATATTTAGGAGGACCACAAATACATGGAGGTTAAAGAACATCCTACTAAAGAATGAATGGGTCAACCAGGAAATTAAAGAAGAATTAAAAAAATACATGGAAGCAAGTGAAAATGAAAACACAACAGTCCAAAACCTTTGGGATGCAGCAAAGATTGTCCTAAGAGGGAACTATATAGCAGTACATCCTCAAGAAGCAAGAAAAGTCTCAAATACACAACCTAACCTTACACCTAAAGGAGCTGGAAAATGAACAGCACATAAAGCCTAAATCCAGCAAAAGAAGGGAAATAATAAAGATTAGAGCACAAATCAATGACACAGAAATCAAAAAAACAGTAGAACAGATGAACAAAACTATTAGCTGCTTCTTTGAAAAAATTAACAAGGTTGATAAACCCCTAGTGAGGCTTATCAAAAAGAAAAGAGAAAGGACCCAATAAATAAAATCATGAATGAAAGAGAAGAGATCACAACCAACACTGCAGAGATACAATTATAAGAAAATATTATGAGCAATTATATGCCAACAAATCAGGCAATCTGGAAGAAATGGATAAATTCCTAGAAACATATAAACTACCAAACTGAAACAGGAAGAAACAGAGTATCAGAACAGGCCCATAGCTAGCAAAGCAATTGAAGCAGTAATCAAAAATCTCCCCACAAACAAGAGTCCAGGGCTGGGTGGCTTCTCACGGGAATTCTACCAAACGTTTATTTATTTTTTTAAAAAGATTTTATTTATTTATTTGTCAGAGAGAGAGAGCACAAGCAGGGGGAATGGCAGGCAGAGGGAGAAGCAGGCTTCCTGTCGAGCAAGGAGCCCAATGCAGGACTTGAACCCAGGACCCTGGGATCATGACCTAAGCCAAAGGCAGACACTTAACTGACTGAGCCACCCAGGCATCCCAACTACAAAACATTTAAATAAGAAATAATATCTATTCTTCTGAAACTGTTCAAAAAATCAGAAATGGAAGGAAAACTTCCAAACTCATTCTATGAGGACAGCATTACCTTGATCCCAAAACCAGAAAAACACCACTAAAAAGGAGAATTACAGATCAATATCCCTGTTGAACATGGATGCAAAATTCTCAACAAGACACTAGGTAATCAGATCCAACAGTATATTAAAAGGATTATTCACCACGACCAAGTGGGATTTATTCCTGGGCTACAAGGATGGTTCAACATACACAAATCAATCAACATGATACACCACATTAATAAAAGAAAGGATAAGAACCATATGATCCTCTCAATAGATGCAGAAAAAGCATTTGACAAAATACATCATCCTTTCTTGATAAAAACCCTCAATAAAGTAGGGATGGGGGAAAATACCTCAACATCCTAAAGACATATAGGAAAGACCCACAGCTAAGATGATCCTCAATGGGGAAAGACAGAGATTTTCCCCCAAGTTCAGGAACATGAAAGGGATGTCCATTCTTACCACTGTTGTTCAACATAGTACTGGAAGTCCTAGCTCAGCAATCAGACAAAAAGAAGAAATAAAAGGCATCTAAATCAGCAAAGAAGTCAAATTTTCACTCTTCGCAGATGACATGATACTCTATGTAGAAAACCTGAAAGACTCCACTAAAAAACTCCTAGAACTGATACAGAAATTCAGCAAAGTCGCAGGATATAAAATCAATGCACAGAAGTCTGTTGCATTTCTATACACCAATAATGAAGCAACAGAAAGAGAAATCAAGTAATGAATCCCATTTACGATTGCACCCAAACCAATAAAATACCTAGGAATAAACCTAACCAAAGAGGTAAAAGATCTGTACTCTGGAAACTATAGAAAACTTACGAAGGAAATTAAAGAGGACACAAATAAATGGAAAAACATTCCATGCTCATGGATTGGAAGAAAAAATATTGTTAAAATGTCTATACTACCCAGAGCAAACTACACATTTAATGCAGTCCCTATCAAAATACCACCAGCATTTTTCACAGAGCTAGAGCAAACAATCCTGAAATTTGTGTGGAACCACAAAAGACCCCAGATAGCCAAAGCAATCCTGAAAAAACAAAGCTGAAGGCATCACGATTCCAGACTTCAAGCTACATTTCAAAGCTCTAGTCCTCAAGACAATAGGTACTCTCACAAAAACAGACACATAGATCAATGGAACAGACGAGACAACCCAGAAATGGACCCTCAACTCTGCAGTCAACTAATCTTCGACAAAGCAGGAAAGAATATCTAATGGAAAAAGGACAGTCTCTCCAACAAATGATGTTGGGAAAATTGGACAGCCACATGCAGAATGAAACTGGACCGCTTTCTTACTTCATATACAAAAATAAACTCAAAATGGATGAAAGACCTAAATGTGAGACAGGAATCCATCAAAATCCTAGAGGAGAACACAGGTAGCAACCTCTGTGACCTTGGCCACAGCAACTTCTTGCTAGACACATCTCCAGAGGCAAGGGAAACAAAAGCAAAAATGAATTATTGGGACTTCATCAGGATAAAAAGCTTCTGCACAGCAAAGAAAACAATCAACAAAACTAAAAGAAAACCTATGGAATGGGAGAAATATTTGCAAATGACGTATCTGATAAAGAGTTAATATCCAAAATCTATAAAGAACTTACCAAACTCAACACCCAAAAAATAAAAAATCCAGTGAAGAAATGGGCAGAAGACACTAACAGACATTTATCCAAAGACATACAAATGGCTAACAGACACATGAAAAAGGGTTCAACATCACTCAGCATCAGGGAAATACAAATCAAAACCACAATGAGATATCAACTCACACCTGTCAGAATGCTTAAAATAACAAATCAGGAAACAACAGATGTTGGCAAAGATGCGGAGAAAGGGGAACCCTCCTACGCTGTTGGTGAGAATGAAAACTGGTACAGCCACTCTGTTAAAGTTAAAAATATTACTAATACAAAAAGTTAAAAATAAAACTACCCTATGATCCAGCAATAGCACTGCTAGGTATTTATCCAAAGGATATAAAAATAGTGATTCAAAGGGGCACATGCACCCCAATGTTTACAGCAGCAATGTCCACAATAGCCAAAGTATGGAAAGAGTCCAGATGTCCATCAATGGATGAACAGATAAAGAAGATGCGGTGTACACACACACACACACACACACACACACACACACACACACACAATGGAATATTACTCAGCCATCAAAAAGAATGAAATCTTGTCATGACGTGGGTAGAACTGAAGTGTATTATGCTAAGCAAAACAAGTCAGTCTGAGAAAGACAAATACCATATGATTTCACTCATATGTGGAATTTAAGAAACAAAACAGATGAACATAGGGGAAGGGAAGGAAAAATAAAACAAGATAAAAACAGAGAGGGAGGCAAACCATTAGAGACTCTTAACTATAGGGAACAAACTGAGGGTTGCTGAAGGGGAAGTGGGTAGGGAATGGGGTAACTGCATGATGGGCATTAAAGAGGGCACCTGATGTAATGAGCGGTGGGTGTTAAATGCAACTGATGAATCACTAAATTCTAGCCCTGAAACTAATAATACACTATACGTGAACTAACTTGAATTATAAAATATAAAATAATAAAATAAAATGAAATAAAATAAAAGTAAAATAAAAAAATAAATAAAATAAAATAAAATATTTTAAAAATCCCTGACCTTCACTGAGTCCACAGTGGGAGAATTAAATGTAAGTGTTAAGCTAGACATAATGGCACATTGGCAGTGGTGAGGACTGTTGAAGGGAAAATATGTCAAGATGTTCAGAGAAGAAGGTCACAAAATACGAAAGCTCACTGGATATCCACAGTTATTTTGGTGAAATTCAGTTCTTACAGCAACTCAACACCAAATGACTAATCATGATAGAAAACGAAAATACACTTGAATTTTAGGTTTTGAAACATTATACACCAATAGTTCAAATTTATCTAGGCTACATTTTAAAGAAAATAATGCCTAGAGGCAAACATACTGGATTTACCAGTTCCTTTACAAATGTACTGAACTCATGAAAATTATATCATCACAAAGGTCTTTTATCAGAGTTTGTTAAAAGAGGAAAATGATATGTGTCCTACAGATATACAATTATACTTCTGTCTTCAGGAAGCAGAGAAATCTCTCATTGCAGCAGGTGGGAAAAAGAAAAGAAAGAAAAGCTAATAACCAAAATATATTCAGTACATATATTTAATAGAAAGTGTTTTGGTATACAAATAAACATTAAAATATTTTAATAACCATAATGGAGGTTTTTTTTTTTACTTCTGTGATGATTTAATTATATTTCCCTTATGAAAGCATTATGCTGTATTAAAAATTTTTGAAAATAAAGATGGCCACATTGATAGTTTAGTCCCACTTCTAGTAAAGAAGACACATCATTCTAGGATGTGAATATCACTCAATGCTAGTTGATTAAATTTTCCATGACATTCTATAAAGTTTTATATCCAGTTTACAAAGTGTTGGGTACTTTTTCTTCAGAGTATTCTTGTTACTTTGATTTCAAGTCAATGAACATATCATTACAAAAATATGCTTTTTAAAATTTGGTTCTAGATGACTACAAAAGGGCTTAAGCATTTGAATTTTTTTCTCTCACACACTACATCTAAAAAACAAATCTAGTAAAATGGATGCATAGTGGCATCAATCCTAGTAAACTTATAGTATGCATCACAGATTAGAAAATCTTAAACAGTAAGTTCTGTTTTTACTAAAAAACATTAGCAATATTAACTGTGGCTATTTTATGTTTTCCAAGGTCTCAGAAATAACAATTATGGGACGCCTGGGTAGCTTAGTCAGCTAAGTGTCTGCCTTCTGCTCAGGTCATGATCCCAGGATCATGGGTTCGAGTCCCTAATTGGGCTCCTTGCTCAGCAGGGAGCCTGCTTCTCCCTCTGCCTGCCATTCCCCCTGCTTGTGCTCTCTCTCTCCCTCTGACAAATAAATAAAATAAAATCTTAAAAAAAATAAAGAACATTCATACCCAAAATTAAAAATAAAAGTTTCATGATAAAAGTCATCATTAGACTCAAAAAATATGTATTTTTACCCTAAGAGAGACATTTTAACCTTCAAGTGTGATCAAAAAGGAGAGGTATCGGTAAGTTAACATAATTTCCTTAAAAGTCAAGAATAAGAATGTCTGCTTGTACTCCTTCTATTCAATATTACACTTGAGCGTTGTACAACAAGGTCAGAAAAATAAATAAAAGAAGGACTAGGAAGGAGGAAAGAAAAATTTCATTATTCACAGACAATATGATTGTCTAAACAGAAAACATGAAAGACAAATTACAGATTAAAACTAATAATAGTACAGCAATTTTCTTCATATAAGATCAATTCTAAAAACCAGTTGCAGTCCTATAAACAAGGAGAAAACAATTAAAATGTGATTTTAAAAATATCTACATTAGCAACAAAACTATTAGACATTTAGGAAAAATTTCCCCAAAAGTAGTATGAAACCCTTCTGAAGAAAATTGCAAGATTTATTAAAAGAGTTTGAAAAATTGCTAATTAAACAAAGAAATATTGTTAAATGTCCAAGAATAAGAAAACTCAATATAATAAAGATTTCAATTTACTCTCAAATTAATCTATAAATTCAATACAATTCCAATCAAAATATCAACAGAGTTTGGTAGGGAATTTAGTAAGATAATTTTAAAACTTATGTTGAAGAGCAAATAGCCAGGAATAGTCAAGACAAAAAGAAATGGGTGGGGTCCTTACTTTAGAATAACCATGATTTATTATAATGTTATAATAATTAAGACAGTTCAGTAACAATGCAGGGTGGAACAACAAATCATTGGATCAATAGAGAAAGTCCAGAAACAGACCCACCACTCAAGGAGACCAGATAAATGATAGAAATAGCCCTGTAACTACAAAGGGGAGGATCAATTATTTAATAATTTGGAGCTGGAGCAACTGATGATCCAACCAATGATGACCCTGCCCTCACATTAATTCCAAGTTTAGTAAAGAAAATAATTCATGGGCGCCTGGGTGGCTCAGTTGGTTAAGTGTCTGCTTTCAGCTCAGGTCATGATCCTGGAATCCCAGGATTGAGTCCCTCACTGGGCTCCCTGCTCAGCAGGGAGTCTGCGTCTCCCTCTGACCCTCCTCCCTTTCATGTGCTTTCTCTCTCTCTCATTCTCTCTCTCTCAAATAAATAAATAAAATCTTTTAAAAAAATAATTCATAGCCCCAAATTTCAAAACTTTTAGAGAAAAAATAGAAATATATTTATGACCTCATAATGGGAAAGAATTTCTTTAAAAAATAAAAGCACAAATTAATATGGAAAAGGGTTTATAAATTTTGATATATTAAAAAAAAAAACAAAAAACCTTCTATTCATCAAAAGACACCAGAAACAAAGTAAAACAACATGCTAGAGCTCAAGGGAACCTATTTGTGATTCACTTTAACTACCAAAATTTTTATGTCCAGAATATGTTGAAAAAAGCCACATAATCAATAAAGGAAAAGACAAAAGAGAAAAAAAATTAGGAAGTAAGCAGAGACTTTGACCAAGCAACTTAAAGAAGATGAAAATTGTAAAGTCGATAAATATATAGAAAGATGCTTAATCTCACTAGTAAATAGAAATAAGTAAAACAAAACCATAATAGAATGTCCTTAAACACTCATCAATTTGCAAACATTTAAAGATTTTTAAAATACTAAGTGATGGTGAGAAAAGAGCAACACACTCACTTAGGAAAAATAAATGGTTACTGATTTTTTAAGCCAGTTTGCCAAAATCTGGTGAAGTTGAAAATACATATGCCATATGTCCTAGAAATGTCATTCCTAGCTATAAACCCTAGCACCATGATACTTAAATTATACAGAAAGTTAAAAAACTAAACATGCAACTACCATGTGACCCAGCAATTGCATTCCTGGACATTTGTCCCAGAGAAGTACAAAAACAAGTTCAAACAAAAACTTAAAAATAAACAATCATAGCAGTTTTATATGTAATAGCCAAAAAAGTGGAAATACTCAAAATGTCCTTCCACAGGTGAATTGTTAAGAAAACTGTGGTACATCCATACCCTGAAATACCACTAACAATAAAAAGGAATAAACTATTTATACATGCAACAACTTAGATGAATCTTCAGAGAATTATGCTAAATGAAAAAAGTCAATTCCCCCAAATTTACATACCATATAAGTCCATATACATAATATTTTTGAAATGACAAAATTATAGAAATGGAAAATAGATTAGTGGTTGCCAGAGTTTGAGAAGAGAATCAGTGGGAGGGAAATGGATGTGGCTATAGGAGGGATCCTTGTGGTAATGGAAATGTTCAATATCTTGACTATATTAATGTTGATCCCAGTTGTATTGTTTTATGGTTTTGCAAGATATTATCACTGGGAGAAAATGGGTAAATGAGATTGTTCTGTATTATTTTTTACAACTGCATGCCAATTTAAAATTGCCTCAAAAGTTTAAATAAAAATAAGATTTGGGGCTCCTGGGTGGTTCAGTCAGTTGAGCATCTGACTCTTGATTTTGGCTCAGGTCATGATCTCAGGGTTGTGAGATCGAGCCCCACGCTGGGCTCTGTGCTCAACCAAGAGTTTTCTTGAGATTCTCTCTCTCTGCCTCTCTTTCCCTCTCTCTCTAAAACAAATAAATAAATCTTTAAAATAAATAAGAATTAAAAGTATTTATGTATAGACCCTATCCCCAGAGATTTTGAGTCAGCTGATCTGGAGGGAAAATTTGGCATACATCATTTTAAAGTGCCTAGATAAATCTGATATTCAGACAGGACTGAGATGGGTCTTAGAGCTACCGTCATGTGTATGCCTAAATAGATATGTGGTTAAGAAAACGGACTCTTGAGCCTGATTGTCAAATTGATTTCTAGCAACAGCATGTACTAACTGTGTGAAGTTGATGGAGTTTCCTTATCTACATTACATTCAATAATAGTACTTACTATAAATTGTTGTGGGACTAAGTGATTCAGTCACTTATGTAAGTCACTTAGAACAGTGTCTGAAACATAATAAACACTAGAAAAGTGTTTTATATTACTTTCATCATCTTATTATTACTTAGAAGTTTATAAAAATTTGTAGGGCGCCTGGGTGGCTCAGTTGGTTAAGCGACTGCCTTCGGCTCAGGTCATGATCCTGGAGTCCCGGGATCGAGTTCCGCATCGGGCTCCCTGCTCAGCAGGGAGTCTGCTTCTCCCGCTGACCCTCCCCCCTCTCATGCTCTCTCTATCTCATTCTCTCTCAAATAAATGAATAAAATCTTTTAAAAAAAAAGAAGTTTATAAAAATTTGTAAACAAACTTATACATCAATAAGAGAACAGAGGAAACCAGTTTCATTCATAAAATAGAATACTGTATACTAGTGAAATTTAAAAAGCTAGAAGTTTATGTACCAATTATAATCACTTTTGCAAAAGTCATGGAAAGTAGGTTACAGAAAAAATATAATTGATCTTATTCATTTAAAAATTTGAAAAGGTTTCTAGATATTGTTTAATAATATATATACCTGTAGTGAATAATAAAAGTAGGTATGAGAAGGATAAATATTTAAATTTTAAAATAGCTATATCTGTGAAGGACAGAGATGAATATAATCAGGGATAGGTGCATGTGTGTTTCCATTGCATTTATAATGCTCTATCTTTTCAAGTCCATTGTGAGTACTTTGATATTAAATTATCTTCATAACTTTTATATATCTGAAGTATTTTATAATAAAAATAATAACAGCCAAAATGTAATTTTTTTATAAATTTTAGGCTCTGTACTAAGCTCCTTAAATAGGTTATTCACTTTATTCTTCTTATAACCCTATAAGGTACTTTTATTTGCCCTATTTTATAGATGAGGAAACTGAGGCTAAGAAAGTTTAAATGATGTGCCCAAGAATACATAGTTAGGAAGTGGTAGAAATGGGATTTGAACCCAGACAGACCAAATATAGTGCCTTTAACATGGGAGGCATTTACTAAATGGGAGATGCAATTACTGAGAACCATTATTTTTTAGTGGCAAGAATTCAAGGTGAAATCAGATATACCTGAGTCTCAATTTTAGCTCCCTGGTTTTCCCATATTTACAGCAGGGCGTTTGGGAGGATTAGAAGTGATATATGCAAAGGTCCAGCACATAGTGAATATCCAGTGGTTGAGTGCTATTGGTAGGTGTTTAGTTTGCGGGAAATGAGGAATAACTGCAGGTTTTTAGTCCAAAAATGTCAAGCTGAGACAATTTGTAGAGGATGGAGAAGAGCAGAAAAATTTGGAAGGATTAAACTTATGTTTTAGTTTTATACAGACATAGCCTTTAAAAACACACTGGTATATTTTTAAACTGTATTGTGTTTTTAAAGCAAGATTCTTGGCCAAATATCCTAGAATCCACAAAGATAGTTAGAGTGATTCATATAATCATATATGCCCTTTGACCTAAAACACTAAAATTTAGCATGAATGTTTGGTAGCAGCAAGGACAAATGGCTAAGTTTTATATGTTCTGGTTTGGAAAATATTCTTAGAATCAAACCAAAGTGGAGAGTTTGCAACATATTTTAAAATACGTGTATTATAATGAGAACCTTAAACAAGGAAAGCTCTATCAAAGTTGCATTTAGTAAAGAGGATTATAGTAATCGAGGTGTTAGGTAACACTTGGAAATTTATCTCCCCTCTCAGAGTAAGTTTATACATCTGTTAAAAAGTGACAACAGTATCAGACTCATAAGGTTGTTGAGAGGATGCATTAAGACAATGCATATAAAAATGCCTAATGCACATAACATTAACTATATTATTATTATTACCATTATTATTTCCTAAAGGCCAATTGAATATCAGATAAATTTTACTAATACCTCTCAAGATATCTGTATAATAGGAAATATTCAAGGTAGAACAAAAGAGTCACACTGGATGATTTCTGAGGTAACTTCAAGAAATGGGTCCAAGCAAATTGAAAATACTTTTTCACTATTCCATTTCAAAAAGGATCCAACCATAATCAGTGATGGACAAAGAACAAACACAAATGCACAATATAAAAAAAGAAAAATACCTTTCATCTATAGGAAATCACTCACTAAACCATATTTTTTGTATGTCCGAATTTTTGCTCCTCCTGGGTGGCAAAAAAATGTCTGAAATTTCTGTGTTAATCTACCATCAGCAACAACTACAGCCCCCAGGCACAGAAAAATAATGGATGAGCATTCAAATTATTTTAGAATGAGGCAAGTTAGTCTGACTCAGTCCATTAAACTCAATAATTTTTGCCATACTGATTCTATTCTGTTTTGGTAATGTAAAATGCAAAATATCAACTTAAAATTTTACATAAAATATTTTAACCTTTCACTCCTCCCTCACTGTGGCTTGCTCAGAGAATGGAATTATCATCCATTCAGTTGATCAGACATAAAACCTAGAGATTATTATTGATTACCTCTTTTTCTTTTTTGATATTTTTCTCTCCGAACTATCTCCAAGTCCTCCAGACTCTAGCTTCAGAATATCCTAATACAAACATTTTGCGCCATATCTTCTAAGACCCTCATCCAGCCCCCTCCCTTAACTGGCTTCCCTATGGTCTACTCTCCATAAAATTGCTAGGGTAATCTTTTTAAAAAGATAAGCAGAAATAAATAAGTAAGTAAGTAAGTAAGTAAGTAAGTAAATAAATAAATAAATTTAAAAAGGTAAGCTGTCTTCCTCCCCTCCCTAGAATCCGGCAATGAATGTTCATCTCAACCAGGCTTCTTAAAAGGCTCGTAGGACTCAACCTATCTCAGCTCTAATCTATTCCCAGAGCATATCACATAACATTTTCCCTGTGTCGTTATCCTCCAGCTTCTTTTTCTCTCTCTAATAGATCCAAGTGCTTCCTTATGGTCTTCACACTAGTATGTAACCTACACCTAGTAAAGAATTGTCTTTTATGGTAGCAAGTAGAAATACAAGTGAGGATTAGTCAGTCAAGAGTATAAAGACTGTTGAGACCTTGTTTTATGCTTTGTGGCCTAACAGGATCCTTGCTTGACTATTTCCTCCTGAGAGACTGACCACAAATTTTAGGTGTGCCTCCGTAAGTAGTTGTGCATCTACTTACTCACCTGTACCCTTAGCTGCTTGTTTGTTAGTTCTGTGTAACCTAACACGAAAATATCCTTCAACCCAGAATGTCATAGTTCTCTTTATTTTTATACTCAGAACAACCCCTTATGATCTGACCAAGCTCAATGATATTAAGCCCTTTACTTGCATGTGTGTGTATAGTCTATACAACCAGATAATAAGCTTCTTTGGATCGGGAATTGTGTCTCATAAACTTCTGGCATTGTTTAACCCATATGTATCCCTGTGATAGCATCCATCATAGTATGTTCTCAATATATACTGATGAAAATTTGATTTATTAATTTACTAACCTTCAAAAATGATGCCCAGAACTTAGAAATATTAGTTTTACAAATGACCATCTATAATCTGTCTGATTGGTTGTGGACCAATAAGTACCTTACACTAAGAAATGGAAGTTGAAAGACATTTGATGATTGGAGTGTCAACCTTAAGAACTTAAACTAATTCCAAATTTCCTTAGACTGAAAATTAATGTACATATTACACTACTTTTTGCTTAAGAATTAAAAAAAGAATCTCTAGCAAAGTATCATGTTAGATAAAGTGTAATCATTTTTGCTATAATAAATGGATTCTGCCTTGTATAGTTCCTTTTTTCTATAACTTTGTCATTTTATATTAATTTCTTTTTGCTTTATTCCTTGAATAATTCCAAAGGGATGTGTATATTTTACATGAGAAAAAATAACCATTGTGTTCAAAGTATATATTAGTATTTGCAGTTTGAGATAATGTCCTTTCCATTCCAATATCTTCCCTAAGGAACAAAAAATCAGTGGTAGTTCATTTTTATTTAGTTTGAAAATCACAATAACAGTATGAAATGAAAAACCATTACAGATTTTTCAGTACTTTAGCATTATAATAAGCATCGTTAATTGAGAAATTACATATAAAATATTTTCTAGAAATATATTCCTATAATTCATTTTGATTGATTATAATAATGTAAGTATATGCAAAAGCAATGCAGTGATAGATTTAATTTTAATATCCTATTATTTAGATTTTTTCAGCATTTGAATGTCTCAAGATCAAATCTTGTAGAATATCACTTAAATTATACATTATATAAAATACCCATAAAATGTAACATCTTATTCAAAATTATCCAAAATCATAAATTTAATCAGAAAGTTTTTTGATCAATCAATCAAGGGTTTTTTAACATAATATGGACCTTAATATTTTTGGAAGGAATCTAAAATGAATAATGATAGGTTAATATTTAAAATCTCTAAATAATAAGTAACCTCAAGATCCACAACTCAAGCAAAACTGTGAATTGTTTTGAGTTTTATCCATTTAACAACTTTTTCTCAAGCATTCCAAAATAAAAGTAGTAGTGGGGCCTCATGAGATTCCAGCTGCTGTTAAAGACAACACAGTTGATTTCAATCCATATGGAATCTATAATCTACTGAGATGTACAGACAAGTATATGACAACAACCAACAACACATGTGTAGGCTATAAGGTGTGAAATGCAGCCAGCAGAGATCAGTGGCAGCATAAAAATAAAACAGGAGCATGTGCAAAAGCATCATGAGGAGCAAAGTACACAAATTTTAGGGAGGTGAAAGTAGTTCCAAGAGGCTGAAGCCGAGTGCAGGCCTGGTAAGGATTGGAGATGAGGAGTAGAGATGCTACCGCTGAGGTCAGTGTTTGCTTTGAGCATCTTACACAACCCTTTTTTGTGGCTTTTATTCAAACTGTTATTGCTATTGTACCTCAGGCAGCCTGGGTTTTTGATTCTTAGTCATATAGGTAGGTACCCAGTCAACCTAAACATCTGCTCCTATCTCTAAGTATTGTCCAACTGCACAGTGATTTCCAATCCTATAGAATATGGCCCATGAGAGTACCAGAATCTAAGATTCAAGATCCAAGAATCAACATGAATACCAAACTTTACTACAAATTCAATAAATAAAAGAAAAATTTTATCATAAGGGGGGCCTTAAACTTTTCTTCATATGGCTAAGGAATTATCACTGTTTTTCTCTTCCCTATATACTCATTTCTAATGAAAATATAATGATTCATGTTCCATTCTTCAGAACTTTGTGGGGATGCTGGTTAGTATGATCTGTGCTCTTGTGATAACAGATCATGATGGCTTCAATGACTATTTTTTCCATTTGGCATCTTAAGATTTGAACAGGGGTTTTCAAGAAAAAATTACTTAACTAAAAGCAATGACCTAGTAAATGTGAAATTGGAATATAGCTGAAGATATATGGGAGACACAGTAACCTAAAACAAAAACTCTATTAAGTAAGTAACTACCTTTTTATTCTACCACAGCTTATAAACCTTTTAAGGTCAGATATGGCTATACTCATATGGGTAGATCCCTAGTACCTAGCATAGTGCTTTATACAAAGAGACGTGAAGAATAAATTAATAGGACCAATTATAAACAGAGAATGGCATAATTCTATTTAGATTAATTATTTTATAATTCACTTAATATCTTTTTGAGCATTCACTACAACTAATAATAAACATTCACTATGATCCAAGTGTTCTATGTAATTAATTCACTTAATCCTTACAACAAATGAACAAGAAAGAGGGTAAGATCCTTTAGAAGATATTAATGCTGGGGATGAAGGGATAACAAACAAAACGTATAATCTAGAAGCATATAACAAATAATACAAACAAGAGAAAAATAAAAAATTCTAACCAGTAAAAATACATGAATATATTTATAATTTCATTGACATTTCTGAATTTGATAGATTAAAAAAAATTCTACTAAAAGTAAGGACATGTTCCATGTCGTTGATTATACAATCCTCAGACTTTCTGGTTTTCACTTACACAACATTTGCATTCTCTCTGAATTATATCCTGATATATTTTAGAAATTAAATTAAAACCACCAATTTTTTTAAATGCAGGTCAATTTTTGACTACTTGAATACTCTCTGGCCTATTAATTATATGAATTAAATTATAGATTTCTCAATATTGATTCATCCTTCCTAATTTTAAGGAATGAGTTTGAATTAGATGTGCTTAGAAATGTTCCACATATTCTGTTTTGATTCACTGATATGTGGAAATATCTCCTTGTGTACTGGCATATTTATGAGTCAAAGCACAGAACATTTTGGAATAGTTGAATTGTTTTAAAATATTTAGAGAGGGATGATATCTTTGTCCATTTGGGCTGCTATAACAGAATACCATAGACTAGTTAGTTTTTAAAAAGAACAGAGATGTACTTCTCACAATTCTGGAGGGTGGAAAGCCTAATATCAAGGCACTGACAGATGTGGTGTCTAGTGAAGGACTATTTCCTGGTTCACAGATGCAGGTCTTTTTAATGTGTCCTCACATGGGAGATGGGTGAAGGGAGTTTTCCAGGGCCTCTCTTCTAAGGGCATTAACCCCATAAGGGCTCCATCATTGGAACCTAATCACCTACCAAAGGCCCCACCTCCAAATACCATAACATTGGGTTTAGATTTTAACATATGAATTTTGAAGGGAAACAAACTTTCTGTCTATAGCAGATAGACTATCACAGGAAGGAAAAGGAAAGGTTTTTAAAAGATACCTTAACTTCTCCATATATAAGGTACACACCCTACACAAAGGAAATACATTTTCCAATTGATTTTTTCATGGTTCAGCATGTCAGTGATAGTTGCTAAAGCCTCTAGCCTCACAATAATAGAGATTAAAAAACATTTACTTCAGTAAGCACCTGTATATAATCAGGGGGCTCTAAATAAGATATTACTATGAGAGGAAGTTGGGGTAGAAAACTTTTAACATTCTTTCAAAGAGCAATAATCATAGAAATAAATATACTCTATAATCTTGTTTCATAAACTGGATCCTAAGCAGGGCACCTGGGTGGCTCAGTCAGTTAAGCATCCCACTCCTATCTATCTAGCAAAACAGGATTCATGTGTCACTCCCTTTGACTTTGAGAATTAAAATCTGAACTTCTCTGACTGCCCAAGGCAGAGTTAAACACTGTCTCTCCTTGTATCCCTCTAGTGTTTTGGCAATAACATACAGAGTACATTGCCTTCTGATTATTCACAATTCTGTGTCTAGTATGTCTTTGTTTTCTAAGTTTTTCTACTATTCTAAGCATACCACATGCATTGAATAAATATTATTTGAATAAAAGCATTAATAAATGAATAGATCAGAAAGCCAGCTTTGTTTGACAGTGCCAGGATATGAAAGAAGGCTTTGGTAAAATAGTAGATTCATATTGATTTTATTATCATAAAATGCTTTAATGATCCGCAGAGACTGCAAGTGCTATCTTTCTGCTCTTCTGCATTTATAAGGTTGGAGCATTATGACTGCTCCAAGCCAATGGCATGTAGACAGAAATGGCAGAAGGCATTTTTCTAAGGCTGGCCCTTAAAATTCTGCAGCCACCTCTTGCCAACACAGTGGCTTGGGAGGCTACACATTGCAAATGTCAAAGCCACAGATGTGATGTGAAAAAACTAGCTTTGTAGGTTGAAAGGCCCTATGAAAAGGGCAAATGGCCTCTAGGACCTGACAGTAAGCAAGAAAATGGGGACCTTATTCGTTTAATGGTAAAGAACTGAATTCTGCAAACAACCAGAAGAGAACCCCAAGCTCCAGAAAGAAAGAGAGCCAGTTGAACTTGACTGTAGTCTAATGAGTCTCTGAACTGAGGACCCAGCTGAGCTGTGCCCATACTGCTGACTCAAAGAAACTGAGATAATTAGGTTTAAGATAATAAATTTGCAGTGTTTTGTATGCATAACAGAAAAAAGTAATATTCCATTACCACCACAAAAGACAGGAAAACAAAATGAAAAAAACAAACAAAAAAACCCCCATAAAGGATCTGTTTGATCCAGGGAGCGGGGAGCCTGGCTAGCTCATTTATGATTATGAGTTACCTCAGGATAAGAGAGGTGTATCTACAGAGCTCAGCCTTTTGTACCTGAACCTCAATAGTGACTGACATTCTTGTTTTTATATAAATGCATGAGATTTACCCATTTGGAATAATTTGATTCATTAATTTCATACTATTTTGCTTTAAGGCTTCAGAGTTCTGATTTCATGTTTTCAATAGTAAGCAACTTCATGTCTTTATTGGAGGAATACCATGGTTCTGCTTACTTTCTGTGACCCCTCCTGCTTTCAGGTCATTAATTACCTGTGAATGATTTAAAGATATAAGTGTTTCTAGCCCCAGGCCTGCCTCCCATCAACTTTCCCTAAGGACTCACATGGCATCTCCACTGTGAACAAACTGCTCCGAGCCATAATGTAATAAAAAGAAATGTATTAAATTCTTTTCCACTAAAAGAAGTAATATTTCTCCACATTCCCTCCATTATTTTCTACAGCTGTAACAATCTCCTAAAATAGGTCATTGAATGAACACCTTTGGAACACACAGTCACTCAATTCTTTGGAAAAATTATGTAGATTAGTCATTAATTTTTGTCTCTAAAACTACCATTGAAATGGTATCATCTCATATGTTACCTAGCATCTAGATTTACTATCATCCTCCCTCAACCTCTGTTCTTAATTGTAAGTACTTCATTTCAGGGGTCTTCAAACAAAGTTTTTGCCTATGAATTCCCTAAAGTAAGTTAGAAAAAGTAATATAGCCAATTGTATATTATTAATTGGTATCTGAGCTCTTATTGAAATATATATATTTTGAAAGAATACCATTTTAGTGTAGTTAGTGTATATTGTATAGTTGCTTTATTTTTTTTAATTTTATTTTATTATGTTATATTAATCACCATACATCATTAGTTTTTGATGTAGTGTTCCATGACTCATTGTTTGCGTTATAACACCCAGTGTGTATAGTTGCTTTAGACATATTTTTTAAACCTTGGAAACCATCAACAAAACAAAAAGACAACCTACTGAATGGGAGAAGATATTTGCAAATGATCAACTGGTAAGGGGTTAATATCCAAAATTATGGTACTAAGCAAACAAGAAGTAAATGCAATGTGGTATTCTGCATTGGATCCTGGAACAGAAAAAGGACATGTGTGGGTAAATTGATAAACTCTGAATAAGATCAGTGTATGGAACTCATACAATTTAATATTAAATAAACAAACGATTCACTTAAGACAATGGGCAGAAGACCTGAATACATATTTCCCCAAAGAAGACATACAAATAGCCAACAGATACATAAAAAGATGATCAACATCACTAATCATCAGGGAAATTCAAATCAAAACCACAATGAAATATCACCTCACACTTGTCACAATGGCTAGTATCAAAAAGATAAGAAAGTGTTGGCAAGGATGCAGAGAAAAAGGAACCTTTGTGAGCTGTTAGTGGGAATGCAAAAATGATGCAGCCACTATGGAAGTCAGTAAGGAGATTCCTCAGAAAATTAAAAATAGAACTACCATACGATCCAATAATTCCACTCTGAGTATTTATCTGAAGAAAACAAAAACACTAATTCAAAAAGATACATGTACCCCTATGCTCACTGCAGCATTATTTACAATAGTCAAAATATGGAAGCAACCTAAGTGTCCATCAATAGAAAAATGGATAAAGAAGATGTGATACACACATACACACACGCACAAACACACACAATGGAATATTACTCAGTCATAAAAAAGAATGAAATCTTGCCATTTGTAACAACATGGATGGACCAAAATGGTATTATGCTAAGTGAAATAAGTCAGAGGAAACCAAATACCAAAAGATTTCAGTTATTTGAGGAATCTAAAAAACAAAATAAACCAGCAAACAAAACAAAATGTAAACAGACTCATAGATGCAGGGAACAATCTGGTGGTTACCAGAGGGGAGGGGCTAGGGAATTACGCAAAATAGGGGAAGGAGATTTAAAGGCACAAACTTCCAGTTACAAAATAAATAAGGCACAGAGATGCAATGTACAGCATAGGGAATATAGTTAATAATATTGTAATAACTTTGCATGGTGACAGATGGTAGTTAGATTTATTGTGGTCATCACTCATTATATATAAATGTTGAATCACTATGTTGTACACCTAAAACTAATATAATATTTTATTTCAACTACTCTTCAATTAAAAAATATTGGAGAAAGATTAGTTAGATAGATTAGAATGTTCTATGAGCTTGTCTCCTGAATGAAATAATGTGCCACTCTGATTATCTCTTATGATAAGAAATCATCTTGCTTTGATCTCAAGGGAATCTTCATCAGGAACTATGTATTTTTAAATTATCTTGGATATGTGTTGCCTTAAAGTCACCCTAGGAGGAACTCCCAGGCCTCCTGCCTCTATGCTTTTTCTCAAGTTCTTCTCCATCCCTGACATACTTTGGCAAGTCTCCCTGTACTGTTAAACATACAGTTGACTCTTGAACAACATAGATTTGAACTGCACAGGTCCACTTAAATGCCAATTACTTTTTGTAAATACAGTGCACTGCTGTAAATGTATTTTTTTCTTCCTTACGCTTTCCTTAATAACATTTTCTTTTCTCTTGCTTACTTTAGCGTAAGAGTATAGCATATAATACATGTAATATACAAAATATGTGTGAATCAACTGTTTACGTTATTGGTAAGGTTTCCAGTCAACATTAGACTATTAGTAGTTAACTTTGGAGGGGGGGGTCAAAAGTTATACATGGCTTTGACAGTGAAAGGGGTCAGCACCTCAACCCCTACATTGTCCAAGGGTCAACTGTATTTTCCTCTGTATATACTTTTATTTTATCCTTTCTAGAGAAGCAAAGCTACTTTCCCAATTCTTCAATTCTATTCTTTTTTTTTTTTAAAGCTCAACATAATAAAGGTCTTTCCCGCTCCTAATATAGCAGTCCTGGGTAGATGTTTAGGTCAATGGAGCAAAGTTCTCCTCCACCCAGGAATCTTCCATCTTAATAATTCACATCCATCCCATATCCTTCAAAACCAACTTTCTGAAATTAGCATGAAAAGCCTTCAATGTATGTCATCTCTGTACCTTCACACTGGTGGCTAATGATATAAAAAAAAATTGCACAGTTTTGCAGATCAGTGACCTATAAACTTGTTATCTCCAGTTATCAGACAAATTGTTCCATGTTTCTCTGGTCAATTATTTTCCATGCTCTATAGGAATTTTTTTTTTAAAGATTTTATTTATTTATTTGACAGAGAGAGAGACAGCGAGAGAGGGAACACAAGCAGGGGGAGTGGGAGAGGGAGAGGCAGGCTTCCCCGCGGAGCAGGGAGCCCGATGCGGGGCTCGATCCCAGGACTCTGGGATCATGACCTGAGCTGAAGGCAGATGCCTAACGACTGAGCCACCCAGGCGCCCCTCTATAGGAATATTTTAAATGTACTCCGCCTTCTCAAATTGTAGAAATTTTATACATGCACCAAATCTACTAGACCACCAAAACTTACTGATTTTTTCCACCTCATATTTCTATTTATTCCTATTTTTTCTATTTTTTCCATGACCACTATTACTGCCTTAGTCTAGTTTAGTAGTCTTCAAACTGGTGTATACATATTCTTTTTTTTTTTTAAAGATTTATGTATTTATTTGAGAGAGTGAGAATGAGAGAGAGAGAGAGTACATGAGATGGGGGAGGGTCAGAGGGAGAAGCAGACTCCCCGCTGAGCAGGGAGTCCGATGCCGGACTCGATCCCGGGACTCCAGGATCATGACCTGAGCCGAAGGCAGTCGCTCAACCAACTGAGCCACCCAGGTGCCCTGGTGTATACATATTCTTGAGAGTACAGAAATCCTCTCCATGGTGTTCTCAGAGAGAGATTTAAGGAAGAACTGAAGGTACATCTATGATAGAGGTACAGGTTCTACTTTCCAACCACCCCTCTCTTAGTTTCCTCTCTCTTTTTTTACAGAACAAAAACATAATTCTTACCCACCCAGAATTTTATGTGCATTAAATCATGTAAATGTAAATCTTCTGGGGGCACCAAACAAAAAGACAACTGGGATCAATGTTAAGAAGTACTAATGTTGAAAATAGAGCTGCCCTATGACCCAGCAATTGCACTACTGGGTATTTACCCCAAAGATACAAATGTAGGGATCCGAAGGGGTACGTACACCCTATGTTTATAGCAGCAATGTCCACAATTGCCAAACTGTGGATAGAGCCAAGATGTCCATCGACAGATGAGTGGATAAAGAAGATGTGGTATATATATACAATGGAATATTATGCAGCCATCAAAAGGAATGAAATCTTGCCATTTGCAACAACGTGGATGGAACTGGAGGGTATTATACTGAGCGAAATACGTCAATCAGAGAAAGACATGTATCATATGATCTCACTGATATGAGGAATTCTTAATCTCAAGAAACAAACTGAGGGTTGCTGGAGTGGTGGGGGGTGGGAGGGATGGGATGGCTGGGTGATAGACACTGGGGAGGGTATGTGCTATGGTGAGCGCTGTGAATTGTGGAAGACTGATGAATCACAGACCTGTACCTCTGAAACAAATAATACATTATGTATTAAAAAAAAAAAAGATAGTAGGAAGGGAAAAATGAAGGGGGGGAAATTGGAGGGGGAGACGAACCATGAGAGACTATGGACTCTGAGAAAGAAACTGAGGGTTCTAGAGGGGAGGAGCGTGGGGGGATGGGCTAGTCTGGTGATGGGTATTAGAGAGGGCATGTATATTGAATGGAGCACTGGGTGTTATACACAAACAATGAATCATGGAACACTACATCAAAAACTAATGATGTAATGTATGGTGATTAACATAACATAATAATAAAAAAGAAAGAAAAAAGAAAACCTCAAGAAGGAACTACTATCTACATCACTTCCCCCAGAAATTTTTAGCATACATTATTAAAGGTTTTGAAAAGCCCTAGAATAAAAAAAAAAGAAGTACTAATGTTACTAATGAGAAAATAAATGACTGTCAGATTATTTGGTAAATCCAATTCTTTGCTTTGCACAAAATTAATAGATTACTAAAGATAAATTTTGGTAATAGATCACCATGTAATTCTCTATGTATAACCAGAAAGAGTTCAGTAATTGAATGACACTGTTGTAACTCAAGTCTTCATCTTCTAGTTCACATCTATAAAAGTGGAAAGTCAATATAGAATTAATACTAAATTCTGTCTCATTTTGGCAATAAGTAACATTGTTCCAAATGTAGAGGAATTAAAAGAAGGCCATCTGTCACAGTCAGCACTGCATTTCTAATAAAGTTGTATTTTTTTGTCACTAACAATTTTTTCAGAATTTGAAATACAGTTACATAGTTTTGGTCAATTGTGCATTAGTAAAAACGATGTTGATTAATTCTAGAAGAAAAAAAATTAACCTTTAAACCTTACAGCTAAAAGAAATTTAAAAAATCAAATTATAAGTATATTTTATAACTAAAAATATGATAGAGTAATAAGTTAAATACTTTCAAGCATAAGTTATATAATAATAGGTTAAACATCCATGGGAATACAAATATGAATTCAAAGAAATGAGAACTACATAAAAATTTTTAAAGTTTTACAAGAGCTATTTCAAATATTTTTAAGTGGATAACAATGACCATCTCAATACTATTCAGACTCTTAACAGTGATATAAAAGAACAGATTTATTTAAAATGTCAAAATGTGCAATGTGCTGAAAACTACATCTTTTGCAGCTATTTAAAATTATGATGAATTTGTATGTCGATTCATAAGTATATGTGAGGATATGTAATTTCAAAAAAATTCTTTTGGAGATTTTTAAGAAAAAAGGTTTGAAAACCACTAGTTTAGGCCATTATCATCTCTCACGGAGGTTACTGTAATACCTTCTATATTCTTCCTGCTTGGCATCCATGCTCTACTCAAAAATGTTTTCAGAACTGCTGCCAGAGTGATCTTTCTTAATCTTTCTTAATGCAAAAATTCAATCAAGTCACTTCTCTACTTAATATAATACAATAGCTTCTCATCCTCACTCCCTCCCTTCACTTCTCCTTCCACCATCTGCCCTTCTCCTAATTAGTTCCTAATCTCAGTCAGGTCTCAATTCTGAAATCCATTATTTCAAAAATATTCCTTGGCCCTCCAATTCAAGTTAGAAACCCCCTTAATTTATGTTGTCATAGCACATAACTTCAGATTTAGAAGAAACATAAATTATAAAGGAAGCTGAAAGCTTTCACGTAACTCATCCTGCTTTTGCTCCTTGAATCCTCATATTTTAAATAGATACTTGCATGACAGTCTTTTTTTTTGTTTTCTTATTTCTCCAGCTAATTTCTGATCCAGGTTTATAGACATACAAATTTAAGTAATTCACATCTTCATAGAACAAGATGAAATTTGTAAATCTAGAAATATGAGATGAACTGAGGCTACTTTCTGATTATTCCCTTGTGCTCTGGCTTAGATAAATCTTTATCCTTCAGGATTCAAAATAAATCACATTTCCAAGAGTCTTTCCACTGTCATACAAATTAGCTCTTACTCACTTTTACCCAACAAGGAAATTCTATACTTCCATAAACTCCTTCCTAGCATTTATAACAAGGTGACAATCTAAAATGGATCATATATCTATTGTTTACCATTGACCTTCCAATGCCAAATATAGCATCTCACATATAGCAAGCATTCAATAAATAGATGCTGAATGAGTGAATTAAACTATACCAAGACAATGAACAAATGAGTGACTGTTTCACTAATTGTTAAAGATAGTTTTGATGTCATTGGTCTAATATAAAGTGGGCCTTGGATTGAGGCCTCACTTGAGTTTTCCACAACCTTTACTAATGACTGGGTCCATTCAACAAGGATGCAGCCTCAGTTTCTTATTCTATACTTAATTAGCCATGCAAAATGGAGCCATTCTTTTGAGTTTAAATGAACATAATCTTTTGGAATACAATCTACCTCTGCATTTCCCTTAACTCTTAGTGTCAATGGTTTGGACAGTTTAATATTTTTCAACTTCAACTTTCACTTTGTTCAAGTCCTGTCATCCCTGGTAACAAAACCTGCACAAGTTAAGGCAAATGTAGGTAAGTTCTGCAAGAAGTTCTAAAACTCAATTTTTCACAAATAATTTTCCTCATTAAGCTGAAAAAGTACTGGGGAGAAGTCATGAAATATAGGTAAGTTTGAAGACAGTAATGTTTACATTAAAACAATGCAGAAAAGATGCTCCAATGAACTAAGTTGTTATTGAAACACTTCAGTAACTATTTAGTGAGAACTTTGAAAAACTCATAGATATTAGATCAAATTCTGTCAGAAAACTATACAATGAAAATTATCTTCTCAGGAGGAAACTAACCTCAAAAAATACATTTATGAGTTTAGGAAAATTAATAAAGGAAGATTTGCCAGTGGTTTGAGGCAATTATAAGAACAGAAATAATGAAAGGATTTCAATCCTTATATAAAGTTTACACATCAAAGTAGAGAATTTTTTTTCAGGGAGAAGAGAATTCAAAGACAAATATAAATGTAGTAAGTTTTCTAAACATAGGGGGATGCCCGGGTGGCTCAGTCATTAAGTGTCTGCCTTCAGCTCAGGTCATGATCCCAGGGTCCTGGGATCCAGCCCCGCCTCGGGCTCCCTACTCAGGGGAAAGCCTGCTTCTCCCTCTTCCACTCCCCTTGCTTGTGTTCCCTCTCTTGCTGTGTCTCTCTCTGTCAAATAAATAAATAAAATCTTTAAAAAAAAAAACAACTTTTCTAAACATAGGGATGGAACACAAAAACCCGTGCCTTATCAGTTCTAGTACATTTGTTTTATCAATTTAATTTCAGATTTTTAAAAAACTCATTGTGGTATTAATTTTTGTGGCATCTTAATTTCAATAACATTAAATTGAGGGAAATGTGCTATTTAGAATTGAAAAATATGCTGCTAAATAAGGAAGGCACATGTAATTCATAAAATATTAATAATTTTGGATAAATAATATGAAATCTAAAGAATCTGTAAAAAGCCACAATCATAGCATGTACAGAAAGAGCTATGTCCCAGAGAGAGCTGGTCTAGATTAAAAATAAGTATTGCTGCTGAGCCTGGTGACATTTATGAAGCCAAATTTTCTGAATCTTTCCTCATTTATAAAATGGTAATAGAAATAACTTTCATACCAATCTTAAGAATAAGAAAATATTATGGGAGGATAAGATGTTTAACAATTTGCAAATTAATGTTTGATTTACAAAAATGAGCATATAGTTCTATAACAAGACTAACCCAAGAGAGCCCAAAATGTGAATGGTTGAAAGCTATCCCAGGGAGCTCCCGAAATGTCGATGGAACTTTCTTTTTGACGGTATATTTCACATGAAATATCTACTATTTTGTGAACTAGGATTTAAAGCACAGGTGCATGCACACATGTGTGGATAAGTACATACATATGTATACATATTTAGCATATATACATACATATACATATTAAGCCAGGGCTTTCATTTTCAATGTACTGGAAAAAAACAAGGAGCATAAGAAAGAAAAAGTGAAAAAAAATATGTAAACTAAAGACAGAGAGTCATTCCTACTTCTAAGGTCTGTTTTTACTAAAGTATTTTTTGATACTCTGAGCTCTTGGGAGTTTTGTCAATACCTGTGACGAAGAACATGAAGGACAAAGAGTCCCCATTTCCATCATTATTAGAAGTCTACTCAAAGGCTATGGAAAACACTTTGTAGCAAATCAAAGATTCACTGAATGGCAATACAATCTCAAACCGAATCCCAGCAGGAATATTTCCATTTTATGTGCTAAACTCTAAAAGTGATCTAAATGATCTAGATGTCCTTTTTAAAGAACTGAATGGACAAGATCATTAACACTGATCATTTTATCATGCTTATGCCAAAAAAAGGGGGGTGGGTATTTTAAACCTCAAAATGAAAAAGAATAAAATGGAATCTGGATAATTCATAATTGGTTTTGGTTTAGTACAATAATAATTGCAAAGATGAGTAAATAGCCTCATTTACAACTCCCGTTAATAATAAAAAAATAGTGTCAAATCAATTGGTATATATATGAACCAACTATAATCTCAGAGACAGCTGAAGAATACAAAAGCTATCTATGCTTATTCATCTAGACATGCAAGTTACTCAAGACTAGCTCATATTTTGATATCATCACTTTGGGTAATTTTGATTATGTCAGCTGAAATAGGAACAATAATAGATTCAGACTGTGTTTGCATCTTCTGAAAGCTTTTTCTAAAATACAAAGCAAGATCAAGGAATAGGTTGGAGGCTTTAACAATTCCATTTTGTTTTATTACACATAAGGAGCAAAGTTCAGTAACTCTTCACTCCTCTTACCACACTCGTTCTGGGCAGCCCCCGCAGGACATTGTTTGGAATGCATCTAACATAACAGTTGCAAAGTATTGAATAAATTCAGACTCTTGTCTGAAAAATCAACAGAAAAAAAAATAAGAATTCTGACCCAATTCTTAGAAGATCCAAGCTAAATGACTGCAAACTGTTAAAAAATATGAAATGAACAAAACTAGATTTTTATGAGTTAATTTCATAATGAACAATATAGATATATTTGCAAGGCATAATCCATAGTAAGAAAGTTCAGAAAAAACAAGCAAATTGTCAGGTGCCTATGTATAAAGCACAATTTAATTTAAATAGAAATCTATAAGCAGTACTTATAATGCTAAAGATGTAAGTATTAACAAATATACTACTTAAATATCATTTTTTGAAGAGTTGATTAGTTGATTGATTCTTCACTGGATTCATATACATCTCCCACTAAGGTAGTATTCTATGTCTCACAGGGAAAAAAATAAAGAGGCTTTTCCTGATTTGAGTTTGTTTTAGTTACATATGACATGGCTAAGAAATTGTTTGAAAATATTTTAATAATACAAATCACTATTAGATATTAACAATTATTACAAAAGTATCATAGAAGGTATTGTTAGCATTCTATATTTCATGGATACTCAGTCTCCTTAGTAGAAATTCTACAGATGATAGAGAATAAACCAGAAACTCCAGCATAACGTCTAGCACTGGTTAACTCTGTTTCTCCACATGTTTCTCCACTGTTTCCCAACCAAGTTTCATCATTGGTACTTATGGAACAAGAGGATAGATGGATAAATTGGATTGAAGCACAACTGTTTGAGTCAGTTTTGCAGGAAATGGTTCAAAGACTGTTTTGGGATTAATCACTAATATAGTTTTTGCATTTGTTTATGTTTTACTTTCCCTGAATGAATGACTTTCTTTCATTTGTTCATACATTCTATTTCTATTTATACATGATATAAAATTTACCTTTTTATTTTTAAAGATTTTATTTATTTGACAGAGAGAGAAAGACAGCAAGAGAGGGAACACAAGCAGGGGGAGTGGGAGAGGGAAAAGCAGGCCTCCTGCCCAGCAGGGAGCCCGATGCCGGACTCAATCCCAGCAAGCTGGGATCATGACCTGAGCTGAAGGCAGACGCTTAACAGTCTGAGCCACCCAGGTGCCCCTAAAATTTACCTTTTTAATCAAGGGTGACGGTTTCATTGTTGCTATTAATATTTTTACTTTTTTCAGTCTTTATACTTTTTTTTAGGGGTGTAAAAGTACTAACAGTTCCATGAATGCTTTATTTGTACTGCACAAGCAGTTAGAGAATTGGTGAGATCAGATATTACTAATTCCCATTTTAAAGATTAGTAACCTGAAGCTTAAAGGGATTAAGCCATTTGTCTAAAACCTCAAGGGATAAATCTCAAGGTTTTCTGGTTCTTAGTTCAGTAGTTTGATGACACGACCCCACTAATATTTATTGATCTTTCTAATTGTGCAAGGATGTTTTCTTTTTATACTTCATTATGTATTGCTTAATATGGATCTATCGCAAATTCTATCACTTTATAGTTCCATATTATATTGGATTATTTTGTCTGAGAAGGCAATTCATGGAGCAAGAAGTGATTTTTCTCCTTTATAATCCTAATGCCTTTTTTCAGGAAAAAAAGTTGATGGTTTACATTCTATCTGTACTACATAACTATAATATATCATTCAATAAAGTATAACTTCAGTAGGAGTTTCATCTTTGAGAAGATTTAAAGACTAGGTACCAGCTGCAAGACGTATGGCACATATTCTTGAAAGGCCTTGAAAAAAATAATTTAATTGGGAAAACCTTTGAAATATCACTTCTTCTTTTTATTATATCTGCATCTCTTTTAAAGAGAACTGGATGTGGTCAGATTAGTGTTTATCATAAATACAAAATAGCATTTGGATCTCTTGACTCATCAAAACAGGTGAGGGTCTAGATGCTAACTCATAAATTATTCACATATTTGTTTGTTCATTATATACATAATACTTCCAAAAGGAATTTGTGATAGCTTACATAGTCGATAAAGCTTCATAGTGATAACGAATGAGACTCCAGCATGAAGGGAATCAAGTAACCTAGCCTAGGGCACATTACTTATGAATTGAATAGAAAATTTAGCTATAAGCTGCCTAGCTGCCAATGCAAAGTAAAATAAAGGGCAATCAATTATATAGCTCATATTGAATAAAAGAAATAAGAATAATTTTTAATTAAATTAAAACATTTTCCCAGTATGAAACACTAAGAGAAATTCTGAACTTACAGAAATGTCACTGGGAAAAAACAATTTAAAAGAAACATTTAAATGAATATTAGATGCATTCTTCATAAATTCTTATATTAATTCTGATATCAAATTGCAGCCCTTAAAATCCATTCTATGTAAGCGTAAAGCTTATTGTTCCTCTGACAATAAAAGGTATGAGTTTAGAAGCTCTAGAGGAACAAGTCACTCCTTCCTGCTGAACTAACACTATTGCTCCTTATTTAAGCATGCACCTGTGCATAACTAGTAGGATATAGTTCCAATTGCTATCCACATTATCAATTCATTGTTTTTCAGCTTTTCTCTAAAGATCTTTGAAAATAATGAAGTTCAAATAATTTTCAGCTCACATTTTTAGTTGTCATAAATAGGCCACACAATGTTTGAAAGTGACACAAATTGAAAAAGGAGTAAGCATTAGGTAATTCAGTTTTTTTCTCTGAAACATGCATGTAAAAAAAATAAATAGCTCTGGCTAATTTGAGTCATTTTGTTACAGATACTGGAAAAGAAAAACTGCTCTCTGGGTGATGATGCATAGGAAGAAATGAAAGGAATACTTAGGTCTGCAGGAGACTTCACGGAAGCATTTGAGTTCTTAATACTCTGACCCCCATCGCTGCCATCTTTTTTTTTCAATTACAGATAGATTTGCTCTAGGGTGTCTGGGTGGCTCAGTCGGTTAAACATCTGACTCTTGATTTCCAGGTCAAGGTCTTGGCATTGTGAAATTGAGCCCCAACTCCAGCTCTGCCCTGGGCTTGGAGCCTGCTTAGGATTCTCTCTCTCCCTCTCCCTCCCCCTCCTGTACTCCCCAGTCTCACGTTCTCTCTTTCTTAAAAAAAAAAAGGAAAAATTTTGCTCTATTCTTTTCATATCAATTGTCCGTATGAGTTTACTGTTTTTCTCTAACTTCTACTGAAATGTCATTGCTAAAGTAACTTCTTCTAACACCTATAAACTGAAATTTTTCCATTGATTTGTTTGCTGAGTTCATTTTATTGTTTTAATTTTATTTATTTATTTGAGATATATATAGAGAGAGCAAGCAAGAGAGCAGGAGCAGAGGAGCAGAGAAAGAGGGAGAAGGAGAAGCAGGCTCCCTGCTGAGCAGGGAGCCCACCAAGAGGCTCCATCCCAGGACCCAGGATCATGACCTGAGCAGAAGGCAGACACTTAACCAACTGAGCCATCCAGGCGCTCCTTGCTGAATTCATTTTAGATCAGACTCTGAAGTCATCACATGATTCTATTTCCCCAATTTTCTCAATTTGCATATAATCATTTTTATTGCCTACATGGAATATTTAATTTTCATTCTACTCATATGCATTTTTGTTATTTTTCTTTATAGCTCAAACTTAACCACTCCATTCTTAACTAAATAATAAACAAATAGAAGGCTGTATTTCTTTGTAATTGGTCTCATATGCAATTATGTAATGGTTTATAAAGACTAAATACTAAATTATCTTTAAATAGGAATCACATATATGACACATATATGACAAAAATATAATTTCCAGACAAAATTAAAATGTTGGGTTTTATTAACACAATAAAACATGTATATTGTTACTCCAGTGCCAGCATTTAAATAAACATGAAAAACACTTACATTGCCTAGCACAAAGTATAAAATGAATAAATGTTGGTGTACCCATTTCTCCCTTTAAATAGTGCTTTATTATGTCAACAAAACAGAGTAATTTTACTGTGATATAGGTGATAACGTCTTCGGATAATTAACAAATTAAATTTCTGTTCTTCATTATCCTTATTTTACCATTTCCTAGATCGTATAATCTTCATAGGTCTTCTGTAATATCTATCGCATATCTACACTTTGCTGGACTATTTTAATCCTAATCAGTCTTCCATATGAGAAACGGAGATTTATACAACCTCCTCCATTTCATCTTTAACACATTTACTCTTGTTTCTTCCTAAATTACAAGCTACTGAAATTTTTGTTTTTAATAATATAACCAAAGCATTTATTTTTGGCACATTGATTGACACATGACTAACTCTTTTAAAGAAGAACTAAGTTTATATTGACACTAAGCATGTCTAAATTAGTACCCATTTCCTATTCCATGCTCATGAATTTCTTCTAACATTATACTTTTGTAGTTAAAATCTAAGAATTCTACATGTTTTGAATCACAGAGGAATGATTTTCTTTCATTGAAGTTTCCTTTCTTTTCTTAAGAATTTCTCAAAACAGATAATTTAGAGAAGCGAAAGAGTTCATTAAAGAACATTTTCCCTTAAACTAAGAAATTAATTTTATGAAGAACATTAAATATGAACCAAGAATCCTACAATTAAGGAAAAAATTACTGTAATTTTTATATTATTCAATTTCTAACTAGGATGCTTTGAAACTTTTTTTCTATATGTAGGTATGCCTAAATAGTAGATCCTTAGATAATAAGCCTCAATCATCAGAAACTCTATTTCCACATGTAAAAGTTAAAGATTAGTCACAGTTTTTTTTTTAAAGATTTTATTTATTTGACAGAAAGTGAGAGACTGCGAGAGAGGGAACACAAGCAGGGGGAGTGGGAGAGGGAGAAGCAGGCCTCCCACCAAGCAGTGAGCTGATGCAGTGCAATCCCAGGACCCTGAGATCATGACCTGAGCCAAAGGCAGACACTTAACAACTGAGCCACCCAGGCGCCCCAAAGATTAGTCACAGTTTTTATATGACCACTTCCAACTCTAAGATTTCATTTTATTCTTGATGAGGGACTAGATGGACAAATTCTAAATAATCTTTCTCTTGGATTACCAAAAATATTTTTCTCATTACTGTAAAAACATCAATTTAAGTTCAATTTAAATGAAAGGAGGGATTCACTTAAAGGCATTAATATTTCCATAAGTGAGGACCACATCCTATTGCAATAAAGAACACAGAAAATAATCATATTTGTATATTATATTGTATTTCATAACTTCAAAACAGTCATTATGACAAAGCATTTTTTCCCTACAAAATGGTTTATTTAAAAATCAACAATATTTGGCATTCATGCTCCCCTGCAAAGGTCTCATCCAAATATATCTATGGGCACAGTTGGCCGTGTTTTTTCTCTCCTCTAATTGAGTATTTTGGCACAAATAATCTCATCTTTCAATAACTTTATTATTATTTATGCTTATTTCTACTCCCCTCATAAATTTTCTATTTATTTAACATCTTTAGTAAGTTCCAAAGAAACAATGTACTATTTCAAGTCAACCTTAACAACATGAAACAACCCTAGACTCAATAAGACACATTCTTTATGGCCTAGATCTCTGTTTATCTTGCAGGTCATTTATTTCTAAACACATTGTTTTATATAATTTGTCATTTAGCTATGAATAGGTCACAATATGGAATATATTCACCCTTTCTTAATACTTCCTTAACAATGCTACTGCCTCATTGTGATCTATTTTACTATAACTATTATGAATTGATTACATAAGCCAATAAGACCTTATTATCAGTAAATTAATGGCAAATATTTGCCAACTGTTTACAATATGTCAGGCAATGTGCTAAATGCTGAGGATATGGACAAAAACAGAATGATAATTGTGCCTATGGAGTCTGAAAACATTTTGAATATTATTTAAAATAGTTGAATTATTTTCATCCCTGTTATTGACATAACTTCTACCTAACACATGATTTCTCTTTTATTAAAATATCCACAATATTTTTGTTGGACAGAATATCTACTCACATTTTAAATCACCAAATACTTTACATTAATTTTCTAATCAATAACATATTAAAAAAAAACACACTGCATATTCATTCCAGCTGCCTGAACTTCCCATTTACAAAATAATCCTTGTGAAAACTATCACAAAATATACTCATGGGTCATGGTGGTAGGAAAGAGGGTGCTACAAGACAGAAAGATTTCTAAATCTTGGTAGCCAAGCATGTTCCCTAAGGAATAGCAAAGTTGTTCTTCATTGAGGTTGAAGGCCACACTCATAAAGAAGCTACCATTGTTGACTTGATATTCAGATCTCCAGGTACAGGTGTACTTTAGGTCAAGATAGATTTTTGTCATAAAAAAAATAATCCTACTACTACAGGATTCATTTTACATTCAGTATGTACATTTACATAATAATTGTGCTCCCCAAAGTCTACTAATTGAATGGGGTAACTTAAAAATAATGTCTTCAAATTAATAAAATATAACATTAATTCATGTGACCACTCACTCATCACATACTTATTGAACATCTACTATGTTCATGGCATTGTTCTAGACGCCAGGAATGCAATGGTAAGTAAAATGGAACTGATACTCTTTCTATTATTCAATTATATGTAGGAAACTCACCTGGCTAATATCACATTTTCCCCTGAAGTACTTAAGAAGGATAAAAGCTTCTAAAAGCATCTCTCAGGGAAAAGCACTATAAAATTATTCTTATCAGTAATTTACGTTTTAAAGGACACAATAAGGGCGCCTGGAGGCCCAGTCATTAAGCGTCTGCCTTAGGCTTGGGTCATGATCCCAGTGTCCTGGGATCCTGTGCCGCATCAGGCTCCCTGCTCAGCAAGGAGCCTGCTCCTCTCTCTCCCACCCGCCCTGCTTGTATTCCCTCCCTCGCTGTCTCTCTGTCAAATAAATAAAATCTTTAAAAAAAAAAAAGGAAACAATAATAAACTCGTTAACATAAATGTATTGAGAACTCATTACTCATCAATCTACTCAATGATATTTAAGCTGGTCCATATATTAGATATCTCGTTAAATGTATTTTCTCGTGTCATTTTGTTCTTTATCCATCAGTCAAATTTTCCATACTTGAGCAAAGTGACCTTTCATTTTTAGAGGATATTTATGGATGGTTTATTTTTCAAATTATATTTGACTTTCTTCTAATTACAAATATCTTAATAAAAATTAACTTGTAACTTTGCACCAGTTCCATTATATCCATTTTAGTTAAATAAATGATAGATGAACAAACCTATGAACATAGGAGTCCAAAATCTCATTGAATATATACATGCTTTGATATTTGAAGGTTCCTGCAAAAATACCCAAAAAAACAAAAAACAAACAACAACAACAACAACAAAAAGCAAATTATGGGGATATAGCGGAGAGATTTTAATATCCTAATCCTAGAGTTTTAATAACAGTGTAAACTCAATCTCAGTTTTCTAATCTTTAAAGTGAGAATCTCATAGTCTTCTAAAAAGGATTAAATGAGAATATGCATTAAAGCAATTATCTCAGCATCAAACACATAGCTTGCTTCCTCTATCCTTTCAAACTGTGTTCATTAACTACCTTTTTTTAGTGTAAGCCTCTAAATTTTCCAGTGAACACCATTTATTTTATAACTACACTGAATAAACCATTATACAACTATTGAAAAACCATTCTAACTATCCTTTGATTGCTGCATCCAGGAAATTATTCTTGATGCCTTCCCTTACTTTTGGCTAAAGACCAATTTATATGCACTTATTGTTCTTGGTTTACATCTTTACAAGAGCTGTCTTCGTCCAATAAACTTTCTGTTTGCTCTGGTCTCTTTTTCAATAGACTGTTTTGGCAATAGGCAATAAACTTCCCCTTGCATAGCCATTGCACATAGAAGGGGCTTAATAAACATATGCTGAATTAATAAATTAGTTATGTTCCATGACCTCAAGAGATTAACAACTATGTAGGATAATATACATATCTATTACCCATGGATAAAACATCATTCCATCTATTAAATTGTGCCATAGTATCTGGTATATATAAATCTGTTTATTCCACTAGAATATAAACTCCTTGATGGAAAGATTCATGTTTTATTCATCCTTGTATCCCCAAAGTCTGGCATAGTGGCTGGCATATGTGTAGAATTTGCCAAATGTGGTTTCCCAACTCAAGAGAATTACTTAGAACTTGGGAAGATATTGCTGCTAGCCTTGTGCTCAAAAGTTTAATTCAAAGGATTAAAATGGCAACTACATGCATCACTTAAAAAAAACAGTCAAACAGCCCAGATAACCCGTGATAAATCATCCTTGCTTCTGTTGTGTGGGATTAATTGGAATGCAGATTTTATTTTTTTAAAGTAAGCTCTACAACCACATGGGGCTTGAACTCCATGACCCTGAGATCAAGAGTCGATGCTCTACTGACTGAGCCAGCCAGGTACCCCAGAATGCAGATACTTTAGAAATGATCATACTGGCAATAAACATCAAAGTTTCAGGCGTATTGGCATAAGGGCTTTGGCTAGTAAAATAGATAGCAATGGATTGACCTGAGAAATATGGTTGATGTATCAGAAAAATATGTTTATAGTTTAGATGGAGAACAAAAGAGTAGTATTAATTCTAAGTTTATATATGTGACAAATAGAAAGAAGTATCTCTTCTGCTAAGGACCCATGTATCTATCTGAAGGTCAATCAGAATAACCATAAAGCCGGGGCACCTGGGTGGCTCAGTCGGTTGAGTATTGGACTCTTGGTTTCAGCTCAGGTCATGATCTCATGGGTCACGGGATCATGCTCCAAACTTAGTAGGGAGTCTGCTTGAAGATTCTCTCCCTCTGACCCTCTCCCCTACCTTCCCCACCATGCATGTGCATTCTTTTTCTCTCTAAAATAAATAAATCTTTTTAAGAAAATGCCATAAAGCCAACACCCTCATACAAACATTACTATGCCTGGCACTTTTTTTTATGGTAACACAATTGTTACGTTTTCATGTAAAAAGTACTTAACTATGTTAAATAATTCCACTTAATGTTTGTAAGCATAAATAATTATCTAAGAATATAGTGATTTAAAGGTAGATAAGTCTGAAGACAGAAAAGAGAGTAGGTGACTTGTAATCATCTGTATGTTTACTGAGGCGCTGCTACCACCACTTTTAACAGACAATACAATATATGGAATTTTTCTAAAGATACAATTATATTCAAATTTTCCATAGACTGACAAATTCTTTTTGGTAGGTGTTAAAGTTCTTATTCTCTACTTATATTACCCCTCAGTATTATTTTGCAGCCAAATCCTCAAATATTAGCTAAGCCAGGGCCAGAATTCAAATACAGAAAATACAAAATTAGGAAATAAAAAATAAATTCCATGCTCACGATAATTTTATAGAATAATATTCCTCAGTGGTAAGCACTTTTTAATTTTCTACTAAAATTTTTCCTCCATAGAACATGACTGTTGATCATAATTTCAAACACTTAAAAAATATTAATAAAAGTCATTTCCCAGGTTCACATAAAGGCAATTGTAGTTGTTTTCCACCATTCTTGCCTATTTGTTCTGGAACTTGGGTGCCCTCATAATGACCTATTTTGTTTATTACTGGTCCATCCAATTCACCTCTTGGCTGCCTCCTCACCCAGTTCTTCAATAGGTCCTCCTGTTTGTCACCCAGCTTTTCTTCTTGCCAACTAATATATCATCTTCCATCTGTTTAAATTCCTATGTTCTTTCTGGCACAGCTCTGCCTCCAGATTCCCTCTCAGCCACCTACCTTGCTGCCCTTCCATCTGCTAGCATGACTAGTATCTTTTCTAACCTATTCTCAATCTAAATCATCTTCAACTTTCTACTTGAATTTCTTTATCAGAAGCTCATATCTTAAAGGACTACTGTGATTGCATTCATAACATAGCATACACTCTTGGAGTAGAAAGGGAAGTTAAAAACCATTAAGTTCAAACATGCATTTAAGTTTTTAATTCTTCTACCCTTCAAAGTCATTTACTGTTCTCAATTTCTTTCAGTGATAGTGTTTTAAAGCAATACAGTGTACCACTAAAAGATATCAATACTGTCTTTTGGTATATATTCTTCAGAGCACTACCTCTGTGTGGCTCAATTCTTGTTAGTCTTGTGGTTAGTTGTGCTTGGTTCATTGTTCCAATGTTTGGCATTTACTGATTAGCAACAAGCTCTTCTTGGACACCACATTTTCAAGACAATTCAATTCAATTTTGTAGGCTTAATGTAGAAGAAATATTTCTTAATTAGGATGTGTGTTGCTTACTGGACACCAAAGACATTATATAAACAACACTAACATTTGCTTATTACAGTTTTAGAATTTGATATTTTAGGAGCATAAGGTGGCATTTTCCCTTGACATCGATTTAGTTGCTGGATAAGGTAGATGCTTGTTTTTATGAAGCAGATACGCCACAAGTTAAAACAGACTCAGGGAAATATTTAAACTTTAGACCTATGTAGCTTGTCATTAGACTGAAAACTTCTAATTGTCCATTCATATTTCTGGAGGATATACCCTCCATCAACCACAACTTAGAAAGGCGTTAAGCTTATGTTTATAAGAGGTTCACTTAGGATTTATCCTTAAATCTGAATATAGCAGTTTAATAAAACAGTAATGATTTTTTTAAAAAGACTTGACTGGGCGCCTGGGTGGCTCAGTTGGTTAAGTGACTGCCTTCGGCTCAGGTCATGATCCTGGAGTCCCGGGATCGAGTCCCGCATCAGGCTCCCTGCTCGGCAGGGGGTCTGCTTCTCCCTCTGACCCTCCCCCCTCTCATGTGCTCTCTCTCTCATTCTCTCTGTCTCAAATAAATAAAAATAAAATCTTTAATAAAAAAAAAATAAAAAGACTTGACTGACTTATTTTAAATACTGGGAATATTATTAACATTTCCATTGATGTTAATTGGTGTTAAAGATATTAAGACATTCTCATGTTTGTTTTTTATATAGGTTTTATTATTATATAGGTTTTATTATTATTTTGGTATGGTAAAACCAATAGATCTGATGATGTTTGCCATTTAAAACATAGCTGTTATACTCACAGATCCCAAGAGAAGAGGGCATACCATGCCCGGGGGCACACAGGGAATCTTGGGGGTCAGGGGCCAATCAGGAGACAGAAGGAGGGAGAAAACTATGAGCAAAAGCCTTCATTGTGGTTTTCTCAGAAAGGAGGCAGAATAAGTGGATTTAGGATTGGCTAGTTTGAATTACTTGAGGAAGCTCTGGGGGCACTAGAACTGTCCCTAGTTGTCCCCCACTTGTCCCTGGGGAGATTAGAGCAAGAAGAAATTGGCCAGATGTGAGAACCCTGATAAAGAAGGAAGTTTAAGGTGTGGGTTCCTGGTTGCTTGCTTTGCATTTGAAAAGTGAACTCAAGGGTAATTGGTTCACTAATTCTAGTAATTAGCTAACCTTGGGAAGGGCAGTCCCTCCAGGGTCAGCAAAGCATGAGAATACAGACTAAAAGGCAAGAATATTATAATATTTAATTTTGAGTTAACAATCACTAAAAAATATTCAGCATTCATCTGATTCAAGGGTCAGAAACTTTTTGAGCTTTAAATGCCTCCAAAGGGATTAAATAACATATGTGAGTGCCTGATGACTATAAAACCAAGTCTAAATTCTTAATTACCTGCTCCCACCCTGTTTATTCTCTACTATACTTATGCAATTCCTCTATTTCAGTCCTGGCACTAGAATATAAAGTTTTGCTTCTATGCCTTTATGTATATATATTCTTCTCCTGGACTTCATTTAAAAATTTTGAGTATGGTTCTTTACTTGTCCTATGACACTTAAACTTTTTACCAAATATTTTGGATGGTGCTATATTATAATTTTTTCCTACATTTCAATTATTTGTTCTATTGAAAGCACTGCCCCTCATCTTTTTTCATATCTATGAAGCCAGAATACCTAGCAAAAGCACACAGGAAGTTCTTTAAATAAATGCTTCTTCATTATACCTAGTTGTCTTATGAGAGGAAAGTGATTAAAATGAAAAACACAGTGAAATTTATATTTATAATCAGAGGAAAGAGATTGCTAAAACATGCATGAAGTATTAAAATGACACATCCTCAGAGTCAAATTTCAGGAGCATTTTTGAAAGGAAAATATTTCAAAAACTAATTTCTTAGGGAATATATTTTAAGGAGGAACTAATCTTATTATTTTTTCCAATGAGAGAAAAGAGAAGATGCAATTTCTTGGTATCACTCTCTATTATAAATTCATACTTGAAAAAATTTCTGTGAATCTTACAAAGCTTATAACTCATCCAAACTATTTACTAAAAAATACGGCGGTGGGGGGGGGGTGTTGGTGGAGCCTGGGGGACTCAGTTGGTTAAGTATCCAACTCTTGGTTTTGGCTCAGGTCATGATCTCAGGGTCCTGAGATGGAGCCTGGTGTGGGATCCATGCTCAACAGAGAGTCGGCTTGAGATTCTCTCTCTCCCTCTCTCACTGCCCCTCCCCCCACACCCTCTCTCTCTAAATAAATAAATAAATAAATCTTAAAAAAATACAGGGGGGACTTGTCACAAAAATATAAACTCAGATTTAATCAATTTGTGTGTTTTAAGTTTGGAAAACCCTTTCAAATTCTTTTACTCTCCTAGTATTCCAATAAATGATTCGTAAGTTTTTTATAATCCTAGTTTATGGCTAATGCTGAATACAGCACATATAGAGATATACAGGACCTATAGAGAATTTTAGATATAGATGGGTTTCTACTTAGATTTCTTATATCCTATGTGCAAACATTAGTATAAATATTTATACTAAAAAGAAAATTGATGGCTTACCATTTTGAAATATTCTTCAACTGATTTCTCAGTCTATTAAGTCATCTTCAAAATTCATTTTTAAAGTAAATTACTAAGGCTTATATTAGTGAATCATAATATTTCAGAATTCTTATAAATTGATTTTAAGGGGCACTAATAATATGTATCAACTATTCATTAGGTACATTTTTCTTTCAAAATCCTGCATTTAATATTTCACTGCTATATGGGTTTCTCATTCCATTTTCTCTTACCTTTTATTATATCCTTTTTGGATCTTCAGTCTCCTTCCTAACTGCATCTAATACGATTATGCTTTGCCATAAAAATCATTATCTAACCTCATTTTGGTGTTTCATCTCATATATTGTGGTTGATATTCAAATATCCTCATTTATCTCTTGTTAGTTTCTCCCAATTGACAATCTATAAAAATTAATTACAACTACTGTGGGAATTGGGAACTGAGAGCATCTCATTCCAGATTTCCCTCACATGATCCAGGAAATATTCTTTATCTAACCATCACGTATTTTCAATGATATTTAGTAATGGCTAGGGTTAAGTTTGAGACTAGAATGATGACAGAGAGGTTGAACAAGTGCAGTGTTACGTGGAACCCTTTGTTTATACAATCTCACCATGTTAATCCATTAATTTTACTGCTATGATCTTGTCATCCAGCATGGGGGGGGCTTCTTCTCCTACTGTCATATCAGCAACTTCCAACAAGTAGTGCTGCCGTTATACTCATTACTCAGAATTTAGTATGCTGTTAGACAATAAATATCTCTAAGTTTCTGCCCCCTCCATTCTTTCTCATTTTCCTTTCAATTCCATTTACTAGCTGTTAATGGGCCACCTCAGCCAGGGGGCATTTGAGCAGAACTGAACACCATGACTCAGCATCAGAAGAATTCTGAAATGTATAGGCAGTTACTTCTTCCTATCTTCCCCTCCCTAAGAAAAAACTCAATGTGTGAGTTTTCTCCTGTACCTAAACTAGCTCAGCTTTGCAGATTTAAACACGTTCTACAATGTGAGTTCTGCGCCACCATACTACCAGGCAATTGAAAGGAAACTCGATAGAGTAATACCGCAGCAGAATTGAAATACATTGTGAAATCTTGAAAAGTAGTTTTCCTGTGCTCTTATTATCATTGCTCTGTATTTCTTTCCTTTTTTTATAAGTGATGCCTACTTCACAAAGCATACTTAGCATTATCTATTACTGGGTCTTGATAGATTATTTAGCAAACATTTTTAAAAACTTAGCATCCTACTTGAAGAAATACATATACATACATGTTATATTGCACACATTATGTTTTACAAATTATATATTATAATGTATATATGTGTGTATAAACATATGTGTACATATATACATATGTGTATATATACTATTAGTGTATATATATATACACTAGTAGTATATATTTACTGTTTAAAATCATCTTTAAAACATTTTACTATACCTAGAGTTTCTTATTAAATGTTTTTTTAATGCTATTTTCCCACTCTAAAGAGAGGTTGAGGAATTCATATCATACTGCTCATCATTTATATATTTTTTAATTATTTGCCATGATATTTAAGCAAGCAGCTTTAATTCACAAAGACTGGCAAATACAGTAGTATATTACTTTTCAGTTTTTCAGAGTTTTTGTGAATTTTATTCAGCTTTTATATAGTAGGTTCTACAATTATATAAGCTTAATTTTTAAAACATCAAGAAAAAAATAAAACTTTTTGTGGCGTAAATTTCAGAATATACCATCTATCCATTCTTTTTTAGAGTAAGGCACACTGGGCAGGAGGAAAGAAAACAAAACACTCCAGGTAGAATTCAAACTGTTTTCTGACAACAAGGTCTTCCTTCAAGGACATGCTATTCCAAATTATTTCAATTCCATCTGTTCAATTTGTATGCAACACAGTATTTGAATTTGAGTACCTCAGTGCTATCCTCTACTTCTGGGAGAAGGACTGAACATTCTGGGTGTCTACCAACATCTTTCACCATAATGTGAAAATGTTGACATAAAGGAAATAATCTGAGCCAAAGGAATACCACAGCCTTGCTAAAACTTCTCCAGAAGGAGTTAATTTTTTTATTGATTCAGCTCATGCTCAGTGCTGCCCCTCCCCAATTTGCAGGCTATCTATCCAAGACACACACACATCTAAGCTCTGGTACATTCTTGAAAAGCTTTTGCATGCAAATAAAATACCTTATGGCACAATACTGTCAAAAATATAAAATAAAGTCACTTTTCAATTAACAAAACAATTCAGAACCCTGACACTGCACTGCAATACTGAGGTCTGAGTCAACCTTACTAATACTGCATCACCATTATCCTAACTCAGCACATTCTCACAATTGCCTAACCTAGAGAAAAACCTTGCACTTACCTGATATGCTGAGTTGTCTGTTGTTCTGAGGATAGTATTTATTGCAAATTGTCCATTTCAATAAATGCAGTGACAGTTATACCACAATATGCCTCTCTCCTGCAGCAGAAAGCAAGTTAAAAGGACTTCAAGCTGTGACCTCAGAGGCAGGCACAGCCGCTCCCATCCTTCAGCCAACCTTCTGGGGAGAGCAGGTTAGATGACAGTGAAGCTGTCTCCCTACATAGCAATACTTTCAAATAAAGCATTCTGTGCTAGGAGCTGGGGGATTTACATCTTCCAAATTCGGCTGGCCTGAGTCAATGCTGCTTCTATGCCTGAAAATATTAAGCATTTCACTGCAGTCACTTAATGCAAGAAACTATCTGAGGCGACTTCACAAACCCTGTCATTCTGTTTGGAGACTGAAGAATGAGCACCGCATGCATAATTCATGCATTAAAATCTTCAATGCACTTCCTGTAGTCGCTGTTCTATCCAGTAATGGGCTATTGATCACCTCATCACTAAGACAATTGAAGCTCAGCAATTGGTTTATTTCCACAAATAAAATTACAACCTAAATCACAGGCAGAAGGCTCCAACCCTGCAACATCCACTCGGGTAAAACACTCACATAGACAAGATAACATTTGCATACTGCAGAATGTTTAAACTGGACTCTCTCTTTGGCAGAAACACTGTAGTATCTGTCTTCTTTTATTCAAAAGACATACTTTCTGAAGATTTAGACTGAATATTTTACATTTTAAGTGAGATATACAGAGTTGTTTTTTTCCCTGCCATTTCTGAAAAATCAACAGGCTAAACTGAAAATTAAGAAAAAAAAAAAACATAAAGAGAGATGTATGGCTACAAATCATAGGAGATTTTTACCCGGATTCATATGGATAACCTTTCTTAGAAGACTTTAATTTAAAAATAATTAATTTTTCATTTGAATAACATGGAAGAGATTTTTTTAAACATCATAGTGGGTACATATGTTCATCATTGTTAAGTATTTTGGATGGTAAGCACCTTTTTTTTTTTTAAAGATTTTATTTATTTATTTGAGAGAGAGAGAATGAGAGACAGAGAGCATGAGAGGGAGGAGGGTTAGAGGGAGAAGCAGACTCCCTGCCAAGCAGGGAGCCCGATGCGGGACTCGATGCGGGACTCGATCCGGGGACTCCAGGATCATGACCTGAGCCGAAGGCAGTTGCTTAACCAACTGAGCCACCCAGGCACCCGGTAAGCACCTTTTTTTCTGGGAGTTTCAGTAGTTCTGAGAGTCCTTTCTTTTAGAATTTAAGCTCCTAAGGACACACCATGGTTTGTTTCTATTATTCTTTTTTCACTACCTCAAAAAAGCAGGCTTTAAAACAAAATGTGCATTTCATTATGCTAATATTCATCAAAGGAAAACACAGGTAGCATTTTAAAATGTCATAATGATTTTTGTGAAAAATACCAAAGTGGGAGAGCCATGTAAAACAGCAAATGTATATAAACGCTTATCTATTTCCCAAAGTATCTTCAGTGTAAAAATTAATTAAGCTTTATTTATCCACCAAAAGAAGATTAAATATGATGTTACTGCGATCATTTAGAAACCTAATGTTGTGTCTTTCCAAAGCCTCTTTTTATATCCACATAGGTACCACATACACACACACAATTATCTTAGTTCTATGTTGTCACACCTGACTATTTGTAAGACCCAAGTGAAATCTTCAAGTTCATAGCTTGGGGCTAGACTAGAGAAAAACTGTCAGAGTATAACCAAGGTTTCCTTTCTAACAGTTACACTCTACAGGGAGCAATTCAGCCTTGGAGGAAGCATGATCACAGTGACTTTCAGTCAATAAACCAGTAGCAATTGAGATCAGCCTGTGAGGGTAGTAGGAGTGCTGTTGACAACAGGGATGGAGTTCAGGGATGTTCAGAGAAATATTTCTTCTTTCCAAAGCATGTAAGAGCATGACTGCTAGGTCATAGAAAAGATAATTGCACCTACTTGATCAAGATTATACTAAAATACTCTAAATGGCAGTCTAAGAAATTAACCATCCAATTACTATGTATATTATATATCTCATATTCCATAATATTTTTTTCTACCCCAGGAAGATTCTATTTGAACACTTGTATATATTGCCTCTAACCTAATATATTTCAAGTGAACTACCTAGACCTTATTTTATAATATTTATCTGAGTAATATTCTTTATTCTTTAAACAGAAGTTTGAAAGACCTCAAACATTTAAAAAATTATAGAAGCTATAGCTAAGGATTAATATCCTGCCAAGAATTTTATCAGTTTAATCATCTACAGTAGCAATTTTGTATGAAGATAACACCTCATTTAAAAATAGTAGAAAATTTGAAAACTTTAAAATGTAACTTATCAGGTATGGGGATATAGAGGATAGTCATTTAGGAGCTATAAATTGCTGACATAAACTAAAATAATTACACATGTAAGCATTAGAAATTTAATCTCTCTGTAATAACATGATTGAATAATGCATAACTAGGTGGATAGGAAGAACTTAGTTCATCTCTCCTGCAGTGAGCAAGAAGAAAGTCAGTATCTTTTCTCTGATACAAATATCTAAGACCGAAGTTTAAAATGTATCTTTGTATCTACTTGGTGCATTTTCAAATTCAATTGTCTTAAAGGTGGGGAGAAATACACACAAAAACCTCATGGACCTAGAAGAGAACAACACTAGAAGTCTGCAAAGAAGAATATGGCATAAGAAAAGCTATAGGGGTGATAAATCCCTAAAACATCACAGAGGGAGCTGCAAACAAGCCTTGAATGGGAACAACTGGGGGAAAGTAGTCAATTATTCTCTTACATAAAACAAAGCCAAAAACTGTAATAAGAACCAATTTCCGCTTTCCAGAGGTCTGGCTATGCCTAAGAAACACACTTAACCGATCTTTTCAAATGGATGGAAAACAGAGATGATGATTTTAGATGAATTTGATCTCTTTGCAGATCAAGAGGTTTTTCCAATATTTTGAATCTATAATGCATGTAGAATATGAAGTAAACTCTGTAATGTACAATAGCGTCAATAAAATGAATCAAAATTTGCAAATAAATCAAAGCATATTTAGTCTGCTAAATTTGTGGTATCTATTAAGATATATAACTAGACTATCTGACTACTGCCATTTGGAAAAATGCATAATTTATATCCATTATAAGAAAACATAATGCCATGTAGCCTTAGGAAAATAATTCAGCCTACCAAAGTTTCTCCATTTCTAAGCTCAAGGGATGGAGGAACAGATTGCTTTTTTTTCTCTGAGATTTAAGAAATCCCTTCTTCTTTTCTTGCTCTGTCCTACCAATACTATAATCATCCCCTAATCATAACACATTTATTTAATTAAACATATTTATTATGTACCTTCTACAAGAAAGGAATTGTGCTAGGTGCTAGGAAAATAAATATGTACAGATCAGTGGCTGCTTCCAAAGTAGTCATACTTTAGTGGTGGAAAGAGGTAAACACATAGATACAGAGTGATGATTATAATCACTTTGATATATGTTAAGATATGCAAATGAGATAATTACTAAAGGGTACTATGCCTGTATGCTAAATGACTTCTAGGTAAGTATTAATTCTTATTTTTACTCCACTAGATGAGGCATAGTAAGAAGAAATATTGGCTTTACCAACTGCCCATAGTGAATTTAGGAAATGATTCATGGCGGTGGTGATATTTAAAGAAACTGAGTGGTATAATGGAATTAATATAGGCCTTAATGTTTGACAAATTTGAAAATAAATTCAGGCTTCATGTGCTAGCCACACTCCATGAATATCAGCTTTATATTGTTTGTATAATACAGAAATAAAATTAAATATCTTTCTCTAGCTTTCTGTGAGAATTAAATAAATAATTTAGAGCACAATAGTTATAGTATAGTTTTTGTAGTCATCCAGATGAGAGTGTAAATTCTTCCTTGATTTCTTCATATTTAAAATGGGAATGATATGAACATCTTAGAGTTATTAGGAAATTCAAATATTGCAATGTCTTTTTTTTAAAGATTTTTTTTTTTTTTAATTCATGAGAGACAGAGCGAGAGAGAAAGGCAGAGGGAGAAACAGGCTCCCAAGGAGCAGGGAGCCCCGATGCGGGACTCAATCCCAGGACCCTGAGATCATGACCTGAGCCGAAGGCAGATGTCTTTATGTCACTTAACACAGTTCTTGACACAGTAAGGACTTTAGAAACATTAATTCATTTCTTCCCAAAGCTCAATCTTGAAGAAAAGTCTTGAAGGAAAAGTCATTTTCAGTAAAGAGAACAACATGCATTTGTAGGGAGGCAAGATATCACATAATATGCTTGAGAAACTGAATTGTGTGTATTATGAGAATTTGGATAAGTAGACATTTTGTCAGGTGATAGGGAAAAATTATATAAAATCTGACTTATATAAGGCTCTTTCAAAAACTCTGTTCAAATTCCGATTATATAGAACATTTTTTACACTGTTAAGGAGTTTGAAGCTATTCTACAGAGAGATTTAAAAATTTCACCAAGAGAATCATATGACTAGATTTTGTAGCTGAAAGACAGACTGGGAGCCGTAAACAAATGAAAAATATATGTTTAATAGAATACCATTTGCAATCCACCAGAAGTGATGAGGACCTAAACAAGGCAGACATAGGGATGTGGATATATGGAAAATATTCTAGAGATATTTAAACATTAGAGTCAGTAGGACTAAGTAGTATGAAGAGGTTGGGAGGAATCATGGAAGACTTTCAGGACTTGGTAACTCAGTGTCCTTCTGTCACTCTTATCCAAAGAAAAAAGAACTACTGATATCATAAGAAGATGGTGAGATGAGATTATAGTATTGCACACAGCAAGGGAGGGGTTGGTAAGGAATGGATACTTACAGAATTTTCAAAAGACATATTGATAATGAAGCCATAACACACTTAGGTGTTTGGATAGCGACCAGAATTGTTTAAGGTATGGAAGTCAAAGAAATAACTCAGGGTTGAAAGTGTGCAATGAAAAGTAGGTGGAGAATGAAACCCTGAGATGTAGATAATGAAATGAACTGAAAGCTCTATGTTAACTTGCTATCTTGACATCATTTTTAAATTGATTGCAAAATGGAAAACTTCTAATATATATTAAAACAAGTATTTATACATATACATATATGTATATATATTAAAACATCTCTTTGGTCATCAAGAAATAAATTCATGAAATAAGGAGGAAGAAAAAAGCTATAGGGAATAGGTATCCTAATATGTCTCAAAAATCTGAGGTACTTTTACATTGTCCCTGTATCATTGGATTCCTGAGTTCCATCAAAATACCCACCATTCTCTCAATATTCAGTTAGCTTACAGATATCAGTATATTGCCATGGCTTCCCAGGTGTCATAAAAAATGACCCAATTGTAGTTCAATATCTATGTAAAATGAAGATACTAAGAATCCTACTAATAGTTACAGGTATAATTGAAAAATATAATTTAAAGCCTTTTAAGTCTATGAAGGTATTATATCTCCCAAATAATTATTATAATCCTTATTTAATCCTATTTACTTTTAGTTATTTTAAGAAAAGCAGATCTTTTAAAGTTTTTATTTAAGTTCCAGTTAGTTAACATACAGTGTAATATTAGTTTCAGGTGTATAATATAATGAATCAACACTTCATACATCACCTGGTGCTCATCACGAGTGCATTCCTTAATCCCCATCATGTGTTTATAGCAGTTTTTCTTTTTAAGTGACTAAATGCCCTTGGAGGAAGGCATATTTAACTTCAGGTCAAGAGATATCAGCAACCAGTTCTACCCCATGAGATTCACTGAACAGCTCTGGGTATATGTCAGTCTGTCTCTAGATATACATTAGGGAAGAACTTTAAAAATTATATTCTTCCTGTCTTCTCTAGTAACAAATTAAAATATTTGCAAAATAGTTTGTTCCAAATATATTTCTAGTCTCAAGATAATTTAGGCCTACTTCATTGTGTCTCAATTTTTTAATTGAACAGAAGTCTGTACCCTCTTAGGTCTTTTAGGATTTTTAAGCTTTTGTAAAGAATGATTCAACCCATGAGTCACTTCTTCAATAAGGTTTAATGGGGAAACAAAGGTTTATTTTATGAATTTATGTATGAATAAATGCCAATGACAAAATAGATACATTAACTACAATATTTGATTGTATAAAACCTTAAAAATACAAACACCTTTTACGGACTTTATATAAGTTTTTGCCTCACTATCACTAAAAAGGCACTTAATTAAAAACTTCTAAATACATGTATTTTTAAAATAATCACATCATAATTATAGGGCACAAGTATATATTGTGTATATTCATGTGGGATGTGCATACATGCACAAATATTTTAAAACTTGAATTATACTATATCTCACATTAGTGTACAGAGGTAACTATACAACTTGCTGAATTTCCACAAACTGACATAGCTACCCCACCTGCACTCTGATCAACAAACAATATATTATTAGAGGTCCAGAGGCCCTTTATTCTCCCCTCCATTCTCCACCCAAAGCCACTGTTCTGACTGCTAACAACATAAATTAGATTTTTTTACACAACTAACCTGTGGTGATGCAGAATTCCACAGATGTAGAACTATTTCAAAAATAAATTTGCACAAGTGTTTCCTATTCACATTCTTCCCATTCTTATTTGACCATAGTTTCAAAATGTAAAATGTAACTGTTATATTTTCATTTAATAAAGCAATTTTGTATAAGTTCCTTTTGAGATGAATACTTTAGAACACATTTTATATTCTACCAAAAGCTAGGTCTCAAAGCAGGATATTAATGTACCAGTAAATTCTTTTGTGAAATATTTGTTTTTGTGGAGTTATTATATACGGCCATCAACTTCGCTTTTTCATAAGCAGATTTATCTTTAAATTTGCAACTGTAATTTCCTGGATAAGATTTCATCACAGATGTTTGTCCTATGAAATTAAAGAAGCACTCATAAAAGGGAGTGGATGTAGGGATCTTAGGGAACAAAGTGATACTTTAATGAAATGTATGATGATTTAAATTAAAAACAGACAAGTGATTTAAAGTAGGGACTACAAGTTCAAATTTATAAGGATAACATACAGTCTTGACTGCCTTCTTAGTGAGGAACTATCAGATGCAAACTCTTGGCTACAGAGGCCATTATATAAGCCAGTAATAATTATGTTTGGAAAATAATCCCAATTAGTGACACAAAGAAAAACAGGTTTATGAAATGGAGGGGAGAGAAAAATTAGTTTGGGGCACACAGGTGTGAATGCAAAAATTACCTGGCTTTTTTCTGATCCAGCTAATATTGACTTGAGCCCTTTCTTTCACAAATATTCACTGATGTGGGCTATGGATCAAAATCCAGTTCAGTACTGGAAATTTAATGGCCCTTATCCCAAAAGGTTTAGAATCAGTGGTCTATTGGAGCTAGCCCATACCAGCTTTTAAACAACTATTTTAATTTCCAGAAACTTTAAGCCAATTATTAAACACAGTTATTATTTATAATTAAATGATATGAATTTACATTTAAAGAAATTATATTTTAAAAAGACAAATACTCAAAATACATCACTTCCTACACATTTTACTATTATCAATGCTTTAGAGATTGTTTACACCTATTCTATCTGTATGGTGGAAATGCTATATAATAGTGTGCTATTGAGCACCTCTAACTCCACGTTCAATAACATCATGTTGCTAGGTTGAAACCAACCATGGTGAAACTAGTTACAGGACCAAAATCAGCAAATGTGAAAAACCAGGGCCTTTTCTTTTCCCCTGGAAAGCCAGTTGTTAAACATTTACCAGCACTCCTCAGCTTGGATTTCAATGTCTAGAAAGTTGTAAAAGCAATTATCCTTAACCAACTCCACCAACACAGTTTCCCAATTTTAATTTTAACACTATTCCCTCAAAATTTCAACTAATGTTACCAGTATGGACAGGCAAACGCTGAGTTGTAGTAAACTCTCTTGGCCAACTGAACAATGATTGAACTTAAAGGAATGTCTGAGAATATTTATCCTAAAAGATCTGTACTTTTTTCCTCTTGAGAACTGGGAAAGGGGCACCTGGGTGGCTCAGTCAGTTAAGAATCTGCCTTTGGCTTGAGTCATGATTCCAGGCCCTGAGGTCAAGCCCCCCTGGGCTCCCTGCTCAGTGGGGAGCCTGCTTCTGCCTCTCTTTCTGTCACTCCCCTTGCTTGTGCTCACTTTCTCTCAAATAAATAAATAAATAAATAAATAAATAAATAAATAAAATCTTCAAAAAAAAAAAAAGAACTGGGAAAAAATTCAGGATATTTTCAAAGGTGGTTATATCATCCAGGTAAACAAAGAGTTTAGAAAAAATATTGAGGTTAACATCCCTTCATCAAATCATAGAAAAATGTTATATAACATTAGCTATAAATGTTTTTAACTATCTGATCATCCTTCCTTCTTCCACAATATTAAAAGAATTTTTAAATAATAAAACAATTACAAATATACTAATCAGTCCCAGATGTGCATTTTTGCTATAGTTGAATAGGTTAGTAAGGTGGGTACCTAAAAATATATAACAATAATTTAAGAATAATGCGATGGTTTAAGAGAGTAAGATCAAAAATAAGTATTACAAATTTCACTTGAGAAAAATACAGGAACACAGAATGATAATGAGATTCTGCCAGTATATGAGAAGGATATTGGGGAGGTCCACTCCTAGTAAGTCTTACTTAGGATCTTCAAATCCCTCTAAATTTGGAACACTTATAGGACTACCTCAGAATCTTTAAAATTGACAGGCTTTGATGTGGGTACACAGAAAGCTTCAACTTGAGAAGAGGGTGGAACCAGCTTTTGGACAGACTAGAACCATCTTTAGGTTTTCTTAAGCTAATGTCTAACATTAGAGCTCTGTTGGAGCTCTGTATACTCATATCTTAAGTGCTACTAAAGTTAGTCTTTTTCTTACCCTTTAAAACATCTGAAATTAGTTGTGAATTAGATTTAACCAAAGTGGCAATAAAGCCTCCATCTGGATCAACTATAAATTACATCGACTCATGTCCAGACTAAAAGAAGGAGCATGCTTTATTCTGGTGATAAATATCATTACTTTAGTCTCTATTGTCCTTTTACACACAACCTACAGTGTACAATAAAAAAATACTGCAGGATATAAAAAAAGGAACAAGAAACTGTGTCCCGTATCAAGAGAGTAGTCAATAGAAGCAGATCCAATAATATAGGGACAGGATATTTTAGGATTGGACAATGTCTGAGGAGATGAGGCTTTAAAATGTATATTGTAGTCACTTAAAAAGGGGGAGGTGGTGTCTGGCTGGCTTAGTAAAGTATGTGGCTCTTGATCTCAGGGTCCTGAGTTCAAGACCCACATTAGGGGTAGAGGTTACTTAAATAAATAAACATTTATGTATATTGTAGTCAAATGGTGAAAATAAACTGAATCTGAAAGGAAACATTGATTATAAGCATAAAGAGGCAAGAAGAGATCAAAGAGTTTTCTGAGGTAGAATTGATAAGATTTGCTGACTGATTCTATTTTGGGGATAGAAGAAGCAATGTTTGGAACACCTTGAAAACTCAGTGGATGTTGACAACAACAACTAAAACTGATTATCCAAAAGTTAGAATAAATATAAAATGATAGAAGGCAGTAAACTGTATATGTCTACTTCTCCTCTTTCTTGACTTTTCAGTGTTCTCTCTAATTTCTAATAGCCAGAACATTTATTTATTTGAATCCTGGGATACCATACTCTCTTGCTTACTTCCTTGCTTCTCTGGCGTTTCTCTCTCATCATCAGCTCATTTACTTTATTTCCACTTAAATATCTGTAACCCTAAAGATTTCTCTCTCTTGTCCTGTCCTGTTCTTTCCTCTCCCCTCATCTCTTTTTCTCATTTTTTGCTAAATATTCTCATCTACTCTCATAACTCAATAGATTACATGTAATGAATTCAAACTTGTATCTAAGATATTTTTTCCTGAACTCCAGATCCATCAACCCTCATACGCCTAATGTTTATACTTGGGTATCTCACAATTATCTCAAACTCAGGCAGTTCACAAATAAACTCAACTTATTTTTCCTAAATTTGTTTTTCCTTTTTACCTCTCTATGCTAGGAAATTGTACCCTCATCCATTCATCTGCTCATGCCAGAAGCTAAGATAGCATCTTTTATACTTGAAGATCATATATATGTTCATGAACTCAAACTTTTTCTCTAGGCAAGATCTCTTTTCTGAAGTCTAGACATGTCAACTTAATATTCCCACTTTGTTATCCCACTCTGAAATAACTGAATTCTCAATATTTTTTTCCTCCAGTCCTTCCTATCCTGGTGAAAGGCACCACCCTACACCATGTACTCATGCCTAAAGTCTATGGCTACAACTCTCTTTTCTACCTCCTAACTACATAATGAATTTATCTACTTCTTTTTGTCTTTACTGTCAATAACTGAAGTTCAAGCTATCATCATCTCTTGCTTAGATTACTGAAGCAGCTTTATAGGTGATCTCCCCAATTCTACTCTTGTGCCTGCTATTCCATACAAAATACCATATGAGAACACCTAAAAGAATCTTTTAAAAATGTAAATGTCATTATATTGTTTACTGGCATAAAAACATTCAGTGTTTTCCCACTACAATTAAGATAATATTAAAAATCTTCAACATTGCATATAATGTCCTATAGTCCCCAAACTAATCCTCTAGCTTCACAATGTTCCAGCCACACTGGTCATCTCTGTTTCTTCCTATCTTTAAGTTAGGAATGCTTTTTTTCCAAATATTTGTTTTGCTAATTGACTCATCTTTCAGGCTCTATCCTTTATTTAACCCTTATGCAAACTGGGATAGTTCTTTCTGTGATTCATTCTCAAAATACTCAGTAACTTTCCTTTACAACTGATCCAAATTGTAATTAATTATGCATTTAATCCCTATCTTTCCACTATAATGTAATTTTCACTACAGCAGAGACCATATTTGTCTCATTTGCCTTTCATTTATCACAGGTCTGGTGTTCATCACTGTGACTGGCACATAGATGATATTTGCTGAATGCATGCACAAATGAATCAATGGCACAGTGTGTGCTTGTATCAGAGGGTATAATTCTTTAGGTTTGAATTATCAGTCACTGTGATAGAGTTGACCAGATAGAACTGAGCTGCCTGACTTTGAATAAATGGATCAATTCCAACTTCAGATCTTTGGCTAAGAATACTTGTGTATTAAGCTTTTTTCCAAAAGTCACTACTTGTCTCTGTCCCAGGATTTTGCCTCCCTAGCTTGTCAAACCTCTACAGGTCACTAGACTTTGACCTGTTGTTACTCATGCCGGACAATCTGCTCTGATTCTGTGCCCAAACTCATTTATTCTTAAGTGGGAAAGTTTTATTCTCTCCACAACCCTACCTACACCCTGACCTACTTGAATTCTCAGTTGTCTTATATTCCCACTTAGGTTCAGTCTAAGACAGAACATTGATTAACTGTTATTAATTCTAATAACTCTAGCTATTGTTTTCACTTTGCTTTCTCCAGGGAGATTCTCCTCAGCACTTCGAGAATTTTCCTAGCTGGCTCCTAAATTTCCAGTAGTTTAAAGCTAATGTGTTCAAATCTGGTGTGGAGATGATTGCCAGAGATGTTGAAAACCCTGATGTCTTTAACTTTTCTAACTTCTGGTTTCCAGGGTGTGATCTATTTATGTACTTTCAACAATTAAACTGTCACTTTCCTTCTTCATCAAAACTGGGAAACCTCAATTGGTAAATAAGCTTTTAGTAGTTTTTTAAATTTAATAATTTCACAAATAATGCTTAACAGTAGGATTGTTGTTTTAAAAAAGAAAAATTAAAGAGTATTTTTCTCCTAACTTGTATTCATATTTTAAATTATATCTTCCTTTCCTTCCCAATGAGTTGTAAAGAGAGGGAGGCAGTGTATTTAACAGATGAAAGGATAAATTTTCATTTCTTACATCCTGATGTTTAGCATTGTGTTTTACACTTACTATTTGTCCATAGCCAAATTACTTAACCTCCTAAAATCTCACCATCTTTGTCAGGTGAAAATATTACTACTACTACTAATACTTCCATCATAAGAATACTGTGAGGATTGATTAAATGCAAGAACATGAAAAAAAAAAACAACCACCCACAACTTTACCTGGCATAGTGCCTTAACATAGTGAGAGTTAAAAGTTGTTAGTTACCATTATTTCATAAACTCCCTGAAAACTAGCACCATGCTTTATGCTGCCGGATTATACATATCTAGCACAGGGCTTGCATAAAATAGGCTTATAATAAATGTTTATTGACTGATCAATAAATTCAACCAGATTTTCTGAGTGTTTTGGTTTTGTCAGGTCTTAATGACTCAGAAAATACTGTCTCTCACTAGGAAAATCATTCATAGGAACACAAGGGTTACTTTCTGCCAAAAAATGATACAAACACATTTTTAAAGTGTTTGCTGATTAAGAAAAATTTTTTTACTAACTCCTTAATGCTGAAGAAAAAAACCTTCTTATAAGGGATTTAAGGTAATTTAAATATTGAACGTAGTATGACCCTATTTTAATACTCCAGCATGGTGAAACAGATCATCTTAATTCAAATTCTAAAGCATAGATTTTATTATATATATGTTATTAAGTAACTACTCAACAATAGATTTTATTGTGCATACAAATACAAATTATGTATAAAACATCAAATAATAGATTTTATTATAGGTAACAGATTTGATTACATATTCATTATCAAATAATAATAGCTTACAAACATTGAGATTTACTAGTGCCAGGCATTTTCTCAAGTACTTTATACGATTTATCAAATCTAATAATTCCCACAACCAACCCCCGTGGACTTCCTTTAATAATGCTCCAATAACCTCAGACACATATTAACTTAATTTACTGATGTTTATTTATAAATACATAAAAAGTTAGAAAGTAGGTTAGAATGACACTTGGGTTTATGTTCATACTGTTTTCAGCTTCTGATCTGAAAGTATTGTGGATAAAATATGGACTTTAGTATTATGGGCTTCTGTACTGCATACCTCCAGTGAATACCATCTAGTATCATTTGCCTTCTGCCTGAAGAACTTCCTTTGTCATTACTTATGGTGCAGGTCTAATTGCAATAAATCTGTTTAGCTTTAGTTTATTTGAAGAAAAGTATGAATCTGCATTTTTGAGAGATATTTTTTTGCTAGGTATAAAATTCTAGATTAATAGGGATTTTCCCCCTTTTTCTTTCAGTACTTTAAAGATGTTAAAGATGCAGGTTTTATGTGGGAGTTTAGAGAGAAGATGTTAAGAATGACACTGAGGCTTCTGACTTCAAAAATTATCCGTGGGTGTGGACACAATAATTGAGATTGACTAAGAAAGTATAATCAATATACAAAAATAGAGGGTAGTAAATTGGTCAGTCCCTTGCACTTCATTCTTTTTAACGTCTTGGCTCTGTCACACATTTACTGACTCCTAACTTGGACATTTTTCCAACTGGTTTCTGGAACACAAACTTATTTCCTTTGCCTCTTGCTTCTTTGTTCTTTCCTTTTCAGTCTCCTTTGCCAGTGCAACATTTTTATTATCAACCTTAAAAGACTAAAATATAAGAAATCTCTTCCCTTTCCTTCTCTCCTCCTTGGTGTTTTTATACCCTGTAATAACTTGACCTATCATGTGTAATGAATCCAAACCTACATCTTCAGGCAAAATGTCTTTTCTGAGTTCCAGACCACCAATCTACTGATATACTTTAAATTTCCACTTAGGTTACTAACAGGCATCTAAAACTCAGGCAGTCCACAATTTAATTCATGACTTTTCTCCCAAAATTTATTTCCTCCAATTCTCCCTATTCTAGTTAATGGTACAGGTCTCTATGTACACCAGAAACATAGATGTGATATTTTATATTTTCTTCTTCCTCTAGCTTATTGGTTTGTACTTGGTAAATATATACTGAATCTATCTATTCCTTTCTCTTGTCACTGCCATTAACCTAATCCAAATCATCATGATCCCTTGACCGACGTATTACAGTAACTTCCTAAAAATATTTCCCTATATAATCCATATCAAATGCCCTAAAAGGATATATTTTTTAATGAAAATGTCATCCTATATTTACTGGTTTAAAATCCTCCAGGGTTTTCCTACTTCAATTAGGATGCTATTCTATGTCTTCAACAGCTCTGTATCATCACTAGTCTCATCTCGTATTATTCTCCTGTCATTCACTACATTCCAATCACCCTGGTCATCTTCCTGTTCTATCTTAATGTACACACTCTGCACGGACTGCTCTCTTGGCCTAGAATGCTTTTCCCCCAGCTCTTCATCAACTTCATCTCATCTTCGAAGTTGTACCTTAAAATTTACTTCCCCAGGAAATGTTCCTCTGGGAAATCATCCTCCTAACTCTCCTCCTTTTGGGCTAGGTTAAGTATCTTGTGATTCATTCTCATAATACCTGTACTTTTTCTGGGTAGCATTTATGGCAATATCACTTACTTGTATAATTGCTTATTTAATGCCTAACTCTCCTGACGGCAGAGATCACATTTGTCTCACTTACATTTTACCTTTGTTTATTTATCACTGTATTTGGCATATAGAGGATAGCAAAAATATTTTTTGAAATCATGAATGAATGAATCAGTGGCAGTTTGTGACTGTATTAGCTACTAATTAATTGTATTAGCTATTAAGACCTGATTCTTTAGGATGGAAAATTGGCAAATATTTTAGGTTTGCCCGAATATATCTGGTCTTCCTGCCTCCAAATAGTTCATGTTCAACTTCAGACCTTTGACTATGGATTCTTACATCTTCCGTTTCTCTCTAAAATAAGCTATTCCTTTGTTCCAGGATTTTCCCCTCCTTGCCTTACCAAGTCTGCCCTAATCTTTAGTTCTGCTTTGATTCTTGATGTTTATCATCCTGACCTCTTTCACTAATGCTATGTTACCTGTTCTAACTTTGTGTCCAAACACATCTTCACTCGAATGAGAGTTTCGTCTTCTCCATGTCCCTACTTAAGTTCTTTCCCTCCTGAATTTATTTTGTCTCAGATACTCATCATGCATCTGAGCCCAAGTCAGAACATTGATCAACCATTATTAATTCTAGTTAACTCTGGCTTGATTGCTTCATTCTACTTTCCTAGAGAAGCTCACCTCAGCATCACAAGACCCTTCTTTACTGGTCCCTGTTGCTGTAGTGCAGTTCTTTTCAAACTTTATATGACATGGATCTCTTTGAAAGCTCTTTTAAAACACAGTCTCCCAGGTCCCACTCTGAGAAATTCTGATATATATAAAATCTGAGGTAAAGCCCCCATATTTGCATTTCTAGCAAGCTACTGGGTCATGCAGATGCTGGGAGTCTTAGAATAATACTTTGAATAGCATTACTGTAATAGTGTGAGACAAGTTTGTTAAAATCTGGTGGAAGTTGACTATCAGGTTTTGAAAATGCCATGATTGCTTTAACTTTCCTAGAATCTGGTCATTGTGACCTAAGCTGCCTTTCTACTTTTACTGTTTAAGCCATCAACCTTCTACAACCTATGAACCCCCCCCCCCGCTCTGTTTAAAGAGTTTTTCTAGCTGTTTGATATCTTTTATGAATATTTAAAAGCATAGTTTTATTCTGTTCACTGATCATTGACCACAGGAAAATTGTTTTACATTAGAAGACATGCATTTTAGTGGCTAAATATATAATGTTTCATGTGCTGCAGCCTGGAGTTTGGACCTGAGCCTCACATTTAATAGCTAAAATTTCAGTTTATTCATCTGTCAAATTAGAAATATAATAATAGCCACACTAATAATACCTATCTCAGAGGAATGTTGCATTGATTGGCTAAATGAAATAATTTGGAAAAAACGGCACAATTGCATGCCTCACAAGAGCACAGAAAATCACCAAAATTGGCATTATGTATTACGCTTTGTTTTACTCCATAGCATGTAGCAAAAACCTGGCATAAATTGGTGTTCAATAAAAGCTTAAAATTATAAGACTTAATGAATGCCACAAAAGTTATAAACCCAGTTTTGTTTAAAATTTTTAATAACTCCTGATTCAATCAGGGGGCTCCAGAGAAACAATAGAACCAACTGTATGTATGTTTACATACACACATATACCTACACACATATGATGAGATGTGTGTATGTACAGCATATAGTATACGTATAACATATAAAATATATATGTATAATATATAGAATATATGTATGTATATTTAAAGAAATTTATTTTAAGGAATTGGCTCACATGATTATGGGTGTGCAGCAGACAAGTAAGAAACCCCTAGGGTAGAGCAGAAGGCTAGAAACTTGGCAGGAGTTGATGCTGCAGATTTAAGGCAGAATTTCTTCTCTGGGAAACTTCGGTATATTTTCTTAAGGCCTTCAACTGATTGGATAAAATCCCCGACATTATGGATGGTAATCTGCTTTACTTAAAGTCAACTGATTTTAGATGCTAACCACATCTATAAAATACCTTCTCAACAACACGTAGACTAGTATTTAAAGTGGACACTAAGCTTAGTCAATTGACACATAAAAAATAACCATCACTACTCCTTTACAGCTATAGAAAAAAAAAATCTCTCTTGATAGGGATTTCCATGATCTAATTCAATTTCTCTCTTCAAATTCCTCCATCCTCATTTGTGAGGCTCATTTTTCAAGTTCCATCATTTTGTGAAGCCAATTATTCATCTCCATGGGAAGCACTTTCTTTTCTCTGTTCTCATAGTCATTGTGACTTTCCTGTATCCCTCTGTGTCATAATCCTCTATACATGAAATAATTTTTCTCTGTTTGCTAAGAGCTCTTTGATTATGGGCACTATGCTTTCTTTTTATTTTTATTCCCCCACAGAGACTTTTCATATGGTACTCAAAAGATAAGTGTTTAACTTATTAAATTATCTCCCAGCAAAAACTTTCAAATAATGGCTTTATCAATGATGTAAAATTTAATTCACTTCATCTGAAGGAACAACATTTTAAAAATGTAACACACTAGCAAACTGCGCATCCCCAGTTTAAATAATGTTATGATTTACTAAAAAATAAAACATTTAACAAATATGACATTTTATATTTTTGGCAATATATCATGTGGATAAAATACCAGGTGGACATATTTTTTAATGACAATATTATGAGTACAATTTTATTTAAATGATATATTTTCTCACTATCCATTCAAGAAAAAAAAAGGCAGTTATTCATTTTCAAATTCAAGGGGCAGAGTATAAAACAGCAGGAACTCAGGCAATTCAGCAATCCATCTATCTTGAGAGGAATAAAACACTATTCCACTCTGTACTGGCTGGCACAACTCTTCACCAACAATCCCCCATTTAGATATAAAAACAAACTGGCCTTTGTATTTTGTTTATGCTGTCACCGGGGCATTGCTCTCAAAGCACTTCAGCAATACAAAAATAATGTTGCTGTCTCTCACAGGCAAAGCTAAAAAATATTCACAAAAAGTGCTGCTCAAAGAGCATATTTATCTCAGTTGGTTTCTTCATTGTACAATGATAAAGATATTAAACTAAATTCTTTATTTTTGTCAAGATACTGAATATTTTTCTCATTTTATGTACATCTAAGTGAAATCCTGAATTGCAGAACATTTATTAGGTATGTGTAAGAGAAATAATCAAATTTACCCACATGAAATTCCTCCGTCCCCCTCCTCCATTGTTCAGTATTTAAATTTCTAACCTAATAGGGAGAGATATGAACAGAGGCAATAAAGTATTATAGGTGCAATGATAAGAATAAGTACTGAGTTCAGAGGAAGCAGAAAGGAGAACTGGTAAAATCAATCTAAGAAGGGGGGGAAGAAGGAGGTCAGGAAATGTTTAATTCAGATGAGCATTGGGACAAGAGTAGATATTTTCCAACTGGATAAGATGGAGGATGGAGGAGTTATTCCAGGAAGAGGAGGCCACTTAAAAGCATTAAGCAATGACACAGCCTGGCTCACGCTGTTGAAAGAATCACAGAGCATGATGTATGCCTTAGAGTGGAAAGGAGAGAAAGGCACTCTTCCATGCCATCAATATCAAAATTTGATGTCCAAGTCCAACATGCTTCATGATCTGGTTTCATGTTATCCATACAACCTGAATTTATTCACACAGTAGGTGCTGAATAAATATTTACTTAATGAATATATAAATGAATAACATTTTCTAAGGATCAATATGCAAGAAACTTTGCCAAAATTTATGGAGAATAAAAACAAACAACTATAACCGAAAAAAAAAAAGCAAAATAAAAGTGGTCAAGACCTCATAGCTAAGATATATGACAATTCAAAAATGACAATGACAAAATCAAGATAGAAAGGAGGTCTTTGGAAATTAAGAATATATTGTCTCCATTGCTCCATAGGTAAGCCTGTTTCCTCAGTGCTGTCTGCCCTTACTCTGTTCATTCCTACCTTGTGTTTTGGTTTACAATACTTTTCCTTCTCTACCTTCTTGAATAGTTTAAGTTCCTTCCTTTACATATCCAGATTTTAGCTATCTCAAAGAAAAGAGGAGAATGAGAAATTGATAGTGAATGAATGTGTTTTGGTTTTTTTTTGCCAAGCACTCTAAGTATTTTATATAAAACATCTTATTTAATCCTCACAGCTTTTGAAGTGAGTAGACATTGTTTCCTTGTTTCACCACTATACCCATGCATAATTCAAAGAGGTTAAGTAATATTCCCCCCAAAATATAAAGGGTGAGTGGAGGAGCTGAGAGCTGAGCCCAGCTCTATCTCCTCTTTCAAAAGCTCAGCTCACATGTTATCTTCTAGAGGAATCACTCTCTTAGGACACCATCTTCTGAATTCCCAAGTTCAGCATGCTGTTACACCCTAACCGTTAATGTTTTTCTAATTAATTCTTCAGGTTAATTCTATTCCCTTACATGGATTATGAGATCTTTGATGAAAAGAACCACATTTTATGTTCTTATGCATCACCCACGAAACTTCAAACAGTGCTGATCACATAGCAAGTGACTTGCAACATCTGAGGGCTGATTAGGCTGCATCTTCAGGAGTTTTATCCCTTTTTTCACTTCAGAAGAACCCTCCCCCCCCTCCCATAATGAATCATTGACTATTGTCAGTGCTCAGTGAGAAGATGTAGGTAGGTTATTTTCTGACATGTAGTATACCATCAGAGTCAATTCTTGTATATCTTAACAAAGTGGTTTCTGTATTACCTTACAGTTTTACTACTAACGTTCTGTGAGCCTGCACAAGCTACTTATTTCACAGGCATTTTGTGAAGATTAAAAATGATTATGTATGTAAATGAATGCTATAGACTTTAGAGTAATGAAATATAGGTTTATGTTTATAATATTTAGGAAATAATCTACTTGTGCTTCTTAGTTCCTACCAAATTTATCCCTGCACTAATCTAATAATTGAATCAATGTCCGTTTCAAATGAAAACAAAACAAACAAAAATAGTGCCCATATATTTTTTAATTGGCCTGCTAGAGAAAATGACCCAACTTTGGTCACAAGAGCATTGATAAGTGAAACAGTGGGAATTTGGATGTATTGAGGTGTAATAAAGGTAGGCAATAACACAACCTATACTTACTGCTTGAATAGGTGATAAACCATTTCTGAAGGTAGTACAATGACATGAGTTAGGTAAAATGAAAGATAATTGAGGCCATCTCAAAAGTGATCACCTTTTCAATTGTTAAAATGTAAAAAGGTAACCAGTTGATAAATTACATACATATCATATGCATCAATGTGTGCAAATAATTCTAAATTTGTCCAATATGGCACCTAAAAAGGGTAGAAAATTAGTTCTAATGGCAACAAGCAATAAAAATTGTTGTAATAATTCAAAATAAAAATTTGAGAAAAATGTTCCTTCCTAACCTCAGCCATAGACTAGTGGAAAGCCTCTCTTATCAGTTGTGTCAAAAAGAAAAAGAGGGATTCTGTGGAGGAAAGGCTACCTGAGACTAAAGGCCCAGCCTATTATTTGCTGCAAAGCAGCCTCCCTCAAATTTGAGTGAGGGCACTGTTTGTTGGGAAACAGGCAGAACTGGTTTTCTGGGATCTTTTAACAGAAGAAATTTAAAAAGAAGCTTCAGAAAAAGAGTTGGAGAGAAGAATTCATGGTGAAATAAGAGATTCATTGCTCCCCTTCTTCTGTGGGGTGGTCCTGGGGTAGGAGAGGTAGACAGAAAACCCTCCCTTGAGATTTGCAAGTGATTTTGAATGTGAGATGCTGGCTCTGCTTTCCTGCTTACAGGCTACTGAGCAGCAGAATCCCAGATATTTCCAGTTTTGCCAGGGCCTGGGGACTGGAACTACTGTGAGATGGCCACGGGGCACAAACAGGAAGAAAAGGGCAAAGTCTGCTTTAGTTTTCCATGGGACTCAGTGATGCACAGAAAGAATGGTAAGTTTCCTGTTAGGTTAGGTAGTCCACAGACCATGACTGGAAGCTCTAACTAGGGATCAAGTCTTATAAGAGGTATCCTGGCAGAACGAAGGGATAGTATTATAATGGTGGTAACAGCTCACTTGGCAAAAGAAAGGAATGTGGCCTCCTATCCAATAAGACTGTCTTCCTTTAAAAGCTGTTAGGTATTTACCCCAAAGATAGAATTGTAGGGATCCGAAGGGGTACGTGCACCCCGATGTTTATAGCAGCAATGTCCACAATAGCCAAACTATGGAAAGAGCCAAGATGTCCATCGACAGATGAATGGATAAAGAAGTTGTGGTATATATATACAATGGAATATTATGCAGCCATCAAAAGAATGAGATCTTGCCATTTGCAACGACGTGGATGGAACTGGAGGGTGTTATGCTGAGCGAAATAAGTCAATCAGAGAAAGACATGTATCATATGACCTCACTGATATGAGGAATTCTTAATGTCAGGAAACAAACTGAGGGTTGCTGGAGTGGGGGGTGGGTTGGGAGGGATGGGATGGCTGGGTGATAGACATTGGAGAGGGTATGTGCTATGGTGAGCTCTGTGACTTGTGTAAGACTGTTGAATAACAGACCTGTACCTCTGAAACAAATAGTACATTATATGTTTAAAAAAAAAAAAAAGAAGAAGAAGATAGCAGGAAGGGAAAAATGAAGGGGGAGAAATCGGAGGGGGAGACGAACCATGAGAGACTATGGACTCTGAGAAACAAACTGAGGGTTCTAGAGGGGAGGGGGGTGGGGGGATGGGTTAGCCCGGTGATGGGTATTAAAGAGGGCACGTACTGAATGGAGCACTGGGTGTTATGCGCAAACAATGATTCGTGGATCACTACATCAAAAACTAATGATATAATGTATGGTGATTAACATAACATAATAAAAAAAATTTTTTTAAAATAAAAGCTGTTAGGGAGACTCACTGGCTCTAGCAGTTCATCTGTGTCACTCTTACAGGCAGCAAAGGGCATTGGCTGGATATGTCAAGTGCCAAAGACCAACCAAATGTGGGCCTCAACAGCAGAAATCATACATATTGTACAAGTCTTTTCATGTACTATATTTCCAGCTATGAAAGAACCTCAGAAACATGATGAGAAAAACGCCACTCCTTTTCTGTTCTATGAACACAATGTGAGGCTAGCTTCATTAGCAGCTGATGCACTGTGGTAGTGCATGTAACACTTCCCAAATGTACAGCCGGTGTCCAGTCTGATCCTTACCACCCCAATTTATAGAATTATAGTTTCAAGTGTAAAAGAGGAAATTTTGTATTTATTTCTGAAACATTTTACCTTGTTGGTTTGAGCTCAGTGTTATAATTGTTGTAATGAGTTTGAATGCTGATTGTGTCATCTAAAATATTAGCTACTATTATATTATTGCATTATATTATGACAGTTTCTTGTTACATTTAACTTTAATTTTCCCAGGTTTGCATTGCACTATGTAGGAACTGATTAAGCTACCATTTCCATTGTATAAACCTAAAACTATAGCTCTGACACCAAATCTAACAAAGGACAAAAAGGAAAAAATATAGATGTAGTCATAGGTGCTAATAAATAAAACCCTAGCAAATCAAGCTCCAAAATGACTTAAATTAATACTCTTTGGGGTAAAAGGATGGTTTGATGTTAGGAAATCTATGGATTTATTATAACACTGTGGTAAAGGGAGATTAATGTGGACTATGGAGCAGAGAGAACAATTAAACTGAGTACTGGGTGGGGGTGGGGGGCCATGCAGCCACTAGACTCACGCAATCGATAATGTATGTGCTATTGACGATAGCCCCGGGAAGCACTCCAGTGTGAACTTCTATAAAATAATAGCTGTATACAAGTCATGGGTCTGTAGAGGTGTTTCAAGTTTAGATGGATCCAGAAATGTTAAAGTAGAAAATATCAAGGGTGTAAATACAAAAAGTAAGAATCTTACAAATTTTCATAGCTTATATTCTGGGAAAACATACACAAATATGGGAATATTAAAAAGATGTTGAAATAAATATTATTTTTAAATGAAACATTAGAAAAATAACTTATGTAATCATGAGAAATGGCCAAATTATATAAGGTATAACATTAAAATGTTTTTGAAGAATTTGTGACAGGGAAAGTTTCAAAATTCAACACAATGTATGATGAAGTGAAAAAAATACCATGTTAAAAATTTTGTACATATGACTTCAAAATATCTAAAGATGTTAATAAAAAAAGCTTATTTCTGAGATGTGAGATTATGAGTTATTTCTCTTGTTTTCCAATTTTTTCAAAGTAAGTGAATTCTTTAAGTTAAAGCATACTATTAAAGACATATTTTCTCTAATTGTTATAAAAATCTTCCCGTTGTTACCGCTTTTGCCATATGAGTAGCATTAAATGGCTTGACTATACTCTGACAGGTGTCAGTGGAGACCTAAAATTCATATTGAAGTTTCTTTAGGTTCTTTTCACTGCAGTACATGCAAATGTATTCTTGCCTCACCATTTCTGAGAAGGAAACCCATCATTTCAAGTGCTCATGAAAATTTCTAAGCAATTTAAGTGTTGTTGACTGATAGCTGATTCAGTAATCAAAATGCAAATATATGGATTAGAATTTTATCTCCTCTCTTTGCCAAGCTTCTGCTCAGAATAATAACATTAGTATGATAGCAGAAAATCATACCAGGAAATTTTAAAAACAGATTATGTTATCTACATATGGAAAAATCAATCTTAAAGTAATCACTAAATCAATAATTACATAGCAACTGGTATTTATCTATAGGGCATTATGCTGAATAATCTGTGGAGGTTTGAAAGATGCACAAGACATAACTCTCTTCCCTTATGTCTTATAATCTCACTTGGGAGATACATATGAAAAAGAAAAGAACAATAAAGGTTTAGACTAAAAATTAAGAATACAGGACAAAGGAAGAAATTAAAATGTATTAAGTGTCTACTAGGTCATAGGCATTGATAGGTGCTTCATGTATGTCACCTCATTAATTCTCATGATGTATCTGATGAGGCAGAACCTAAAAGGAAGAGAAGCTTCTCTAGTGAACTTAAAAAGTCAACTAGAGAGAATTTCTTTTTAAAGAGTTATTTTCTTTGTCTTAGCAACCTAGTAGGTACTTATTTCCCTGGGGAAAGGTAACAATAGCACATTTTATGACCTGCTAAATTATGGCTCACTCCTCTAAAAGAGGGTCACTGAGTAGATTTTCCAAGAGGTTATTTGGGGTCAGAGAATGATCCTTTTGTGACTTAATGTTATTGGAACCACTTTGAAGGATTTCTGTTCTTGAGGTTGTTGTCAGGAAAGGATACCAGGAGCCTCAAAGGGATCACCATGAGGCAAGGGAGAGCATGGCCATAACCCAAGCTCAGAACCATGGTTCAGAGACTCCTGAGGAAAGGCTGAGGCTGGCAATCTTTCTCCTGTCCTGGCCATGGTATGACAGTAGACATTGCAGGAACAATGGCTGAACTTCTTCTAGATGACAGATGGAATCATGAAACCCATGAGTGTGCAGGGATTTATTTTAGTCAGGACCTCCCAGTAGCAGTGCAAAATCATCATTTGGAATGTGCTGGGGCACTAGTTTTCCATAGTAACTCCATGTGTAATGACAAAAAGCACCAGATGGACTTCTTTCTGTCTGCTTGGGATTTGTAAGCAGGGCAGCCCATATCCGATGGAGTAGTCTTCTGGGAATCTTGGACAATGAAAGTGGGCACAGAGAAGACTTCAAAATGGAAACACTGGTCATCCTGCTAATATAGGCATGCTAATTCAAAGTTATTTAAAAAAATAAAAGAGATATGACTGCATTTGAATTCCAGTTATTTTTATTTTTTTATGGTGAGATAAAGGCTCACAGAAGATTTATACCTTGTCTAAGGAGTCATAGCTAGTATTGCAAAGCTTGGATTCAAACCAATTCTGTTTGACACTAATATTCTGTGCTCTACAAAAGAGATGTCACAAGAAAATTATATATTTTCCAGATAAAACTATATATCTAGTAAGACCCAGTAAATTATTATTTGCTAATAGTTAGTAAAATGTTTTCTTAAACTCCAGATAAACATCAGTGTGCAACTCCAAAAGAAAATAAAGCTTATGTTTTCATTATGAAAAGTTACAGTCATTTTATTTTATTCTTCACTGAATCTCAGGCACTAAATCCCCTGTGCTGTCTTGGATTCCCTTTTATTGAATAAGGAATTCTTGTTCTGATGAAATGGAATAAAAAGTCATGATATTTTCTTACATTGGTCATGCTTGAAAAATAAAGCAATAGCTTTTAATATGTATTCTACAATTCATTCTAATATAATTGATGAGGAACTCAACTTATTAAACATCCAAAATAATTCAATTGTGTAACAGAAATACAACAAGGAGAGTCTGCCAAGACTTACTATAATAATAGGCTTTAATGACACTGAAAGATACACTAGGGCTGTAATGCTTTTCCCAGTGTTTGGAAAGTGCCAGACGGAATAGTGAGCACAATTTTGGTGCTAAACAAATTACTTTTGATTGATGATAGCTGCCAAGTCCTATATAAACTGTAGCATTTAGGAGAGTCCATGCAATTGTTGAAAAAATCATATAAGATACAAGTTACACAGATATAAAGGTTTTTAAGTGACAAACAAATGAGAGAAGTCATCTTACAAATAAGATGTGCTATGGTGAGCGCTGTGAATTGTGTAGGGACTGTTGAATCACAGACCTGTACCTCTGAAACAAATAATACATTATATGTTAAAAAAGACAAAGAAGATAGCAGGAAGGGAAAAATGAAGAGGGGGAAATCGGAGGGGGAGACGAACCATGAGAGACTATGGACTCTGAGAAACAAACTGAGGATTCTAGAGGGGAGGGGGGTGGGGGGATGGGTTAGCCTGGTGATGGGTATTAAAGAGGGCACATACTGCATGGAGCACTGAGCGTTATACATAAACAATGAATCATGGAACACTACATCAAAAACTAATGATGTAATGTATGGTGATTAACATAACATAATAAAATTTTAAAAAAATATTAAACAAAAGGCATGACTATACTTACAACTTCTAACTGATGAAAAATTGATATAAATAGATACTATGACAGAAGGATAGATTTTTTTTTATATATCCCCAATGCCTGGAATAGAATCTGGGGTATAGTGAACATCACAGTGAACTGATAATGATTTTCTGCTGAATAAATAGATAAATATGTTATACATTTATGCTCATATTTGTTAGATATTAGATATTATATTGTATTTAAAAGTTAGATGAAGAAATACAAATAAGGCCTACACAATAATACATAATGGGAAGAGAGAAGTGGGTAGAATGAGGTAGAAGCGTTCACAGGGAAAAGGAATCTTCCAGATAGATCCCATATCCCAAAAACTTCTGGCTTCCATTTTAGCTATTTAAAGGTCAACCATTAATCTAATTGCCTTTCCCTTAGCAGAGTCTCATGTTTTCCTAGCTGCTGCCAGTTCTTTATTGTTGGGATTCTGTGGTTTCATTTTTATGTGTTTAGATGTAATTTTCTTGTAATTTATCCTGTTTCAGTTTCCTTGTCTCCCAGGATATGACAATTAGGTATTTTTCAACAATTCTAGAAAATTCTCTGCAATTACTTCTTCAAATATTTCTTTATCTTCCTTATTTCTATTTTCTCCATTTAGAACACCAATTACACATATTATATCTTCATTCTGTTCATCATCCGTTCCATGGTCCATATTTTCTCTGGGAATTTCTATCTTTTTTCTCCTTGTGATGTTTCTCTCTTTGATGGCATTTCTTTGGATCACGAATTCTGTCTTTAGCTGGGTCAATTCTACTAAACTGTTCTTTAAGTTTGTAGCTTTGATTATAATGTTTCATTTCTATTAGATTCTTTTCCAAAACTTCTTCTCATTTTTATACTCTTTAGTTCCTTGCTCATATTTTCAAACTTTTTTTCTTTAAATATACTTTTGGTAGTTAGAATAATGCCCCCCATCCCCCTAACCCACCTCCCACAGGATGCCCATGACCTAATCTTCCAAACCTGCAAGCATGTTACTTAACACAGCAAATGGGACTTTGCAATCTGATCAAAGTAAACTCACTTGAGATTGTGAGATTTTCCTGCATTTTCTGGATGGGCCCAATCTAATCACATGAGCTCTTAAAAGCAGAGGAGAAAGGCAGAAGAATGGGTCAGAGAGATGAAATGTGAAAAGGACTTGGCCCACTGTTGTTGGCTTTAGAAAGATAAAGATGGGGCCATGAGCCAAGAAATGCAGCAGGCTCTAGGAGCTGAGAACAAACTTCAGTTTATAGTCAGCAAGAAAATGGGAACCCCAGTTCTTATAACCATAAGAAATTGAACTCAGTCAGTAATTTGAATGAGCAGATAACTGATACTCCCATAGAGTATCAAGAAAGGAATATAATCTGCCACTCTTAGTTTTAGCCCAATGAGAACTATACTGGAGTTCTAATCTATAGAACTGTAAAATAAGAAATTTGTGTTGTTTTAAACCATTAAGTTTGTAGCAATTTATTAGCAGCAGTAGAAAATTATTACAGATTTCAGTATCAGAAGTGAAGTGTTGCTGTAACAAATATCTGAAAATATGGAATTGATTTTGCTATCAGGAAGCAGGCATAGGCTGGAAGAATTCTGAGAAACACGAAAAAAAGTCAAAATTTCTTTGAATAGACTGTTAACAGAAAGATGGATGTTGAAGACAGTCCAAGAGGGCTCAGAGGGCAATGAGAACATGTTATTGGAAACCAGAGGAAAAGGGATTTTTTTTACAGTGGCAGAAAACTTAGCAGGACTGTGTCATGCAATTATGTGGAAAGCAGAGCTTGTAAGCAATGAATTTGAATATTCAGCTGAAAAGATTTCCAAGCAAAATGTTAAAGGTACAGACTGATTTTTTTCTTTCTCCTTAGAATAAAATGTGAGAAAAGAGAGATAAATTGATGAAGGAGTTATTAAACAAAAAGAAACCAGGACTTGAAGATTTTGGAAATTCTTAACCTCTCTGTATCACAAAGATGCTAAAATTAAGAGATTATTTTGAATTTAATTTTTATTTAAAATGAAGAGATTAGTTTTCTGAGATTCTTCAGAAAGATCAAAAGATCAGAGTATTCAGGAGCAAAAAAGACTCTTTGACAAGATTAAGGAAATGACCATAGATCCCCTCAGCCATCTCAGCAGTAGCCAAAAATAGTGAAGAAACTTCCTTGGAAAGATCTGATTGTGAGCCGCTTGTCTGATGGAGTGAATCCTGTGACATCCATGGAAGACCCACAGAGTTCCTGAGAATTTTCTACAACCAAAGATACTGCTAACTTGAACTGAAAGGGGTCAGAAAGATATGATGTGAGAAGGTCTCAACCTGTTATTCCTGGCTTTGAAAAAAGGGGACGGGGGGCACCAATGCCAAGGCATGTGGTAGCAACTGGAAGCTAGAAGAAATCCTTAACTTAGAGCCAGCAACAAAGAAGCTCAGTCCTACAACCACAAGGAACTGAGTTCTGCCAACAGCCAAATGAATAGGAAACTGATCCAATTCTCCTCTGGAGCCTCCAGAATGAAATGCATCCTGCCTACACTTTGACCGTATCTGGTGACACTTGTACTAGTACTAGATTACTAACTTATAGAAATGTACAGTGATCAATCTTGCTGTTTTATGACACTAAGTGTGTGGTAATTTGCGTTGGAAACAATAGAAAATTAACACAATATTAAACATATTTCTTTTTTTTTTCCAAATCTGATCATTCCAGCATAATATACCTTTAAAAACTGTATTTTCTGTCTTTTTTCAGCCTTCTTTTAAATCCATTTTATTCTATATGCTTTGTAAGTTTTGAATTAACTAATTTATCTCAAAATTTACCTTCAAAATATTGAATTTAGATTCATACAGAAAATTATTTCTTTTGCTCCTTCCCACCAACTATGAATCTGGAACCATTATAAATTATTGGATGAAGTGTGTTGGATCAGGTGAATTCTACAACCAAACCTCAGTGAAGGCAGTCCAAAAGTTCTGAATTCAAAGGGCAAATCCATGTCACTACACTCAGTGTCAAAGTCTACATAGGCATGTTTTTGATGCACGTTCTTAGTGGTAGGTTTATTTCTTGTACATCCTTACTCTTGGAGTGTTGTCCTTAAGGACCCTGGTTTCCTGAGAGATTCTTCTATTAGATTCCAACTTGGACTAGCCTTAGGCTTCACCTTCTCTCCCCAGCTTTGGCCTTGGTTACTTCTCAGGATTGCTGCTTTTGCTTTGTTTTTGTCCTCTTTAAAGTCTTTCTTTTCCTATCATCTCAGAAAAGCATTTAAAAAGAAGTGTTTTGTAGCTATGTTTTTAGAGTTTTTCATTTAACAACTGCCAGAAAATAAACTCTCTCTCTATTTTTTTAAAACCTACCCAAATTTATTTTTATAAATTGAAATAATACATTTCATTGCCTGTATAACAAAGGTTTTATTACCTTAAGTAAAACTGTTAACAAAGTGATAGCTTTTCTAATCAACTTCTTAATACATTTAACAAGTAGCATTCTTTTTTTTTTCCCTAAAGATTTTACTTATTTATTAGAGAGAGAGAGAGCAGGGAGTAGGGGTAGAGGGAGAGGGAAAAGTAGACTCCCCACTGAGCAGGGAGCCTGACATGGGCTGTGGGGGGTAGGGAGGCTCGATTTCAGGACCCTGGGATCATGACCTGAGTGGAAGGCAGACACCTAACCAACTGAGCTACCCAGGCACCCCAACAAGTAACATTCTTGATGGTACTAATGTCAAGAAAAATAAATAGTAAATCAGAGGCAATATGTTTCACATTTTGAATGCCTACTTGCTAAAAATAGATTGTTAGTACATTATATGAAGACCCTCCTCCAGTCTCAAAATGAAGAAAAAAAAATCACATCTTTTGAGAATCAAATTCTAAGACATCTAAAGCCTACTATTAGTCTTTGTATTAACTTTATATTTTTCAAAAACACTGATTAACCTTAAATCTAAATTTAGAAAGTACATCTTCTTTTAGGTTTATAAAGATCTACATTCCCTTATTGATATTTATGAGCAGTCCTGATCCACTGAATCAGAAGTAATCCTATACCTTGTGCTTCTATAGCAAGGAATTATACCATGCTATAATAACTTGTTTATACATTTTTTAAACTAGACTGTGAGCCTCTTGAAAAGAGAAATTATATTGTGTAAGACTGGTGAATCACAGACCTGTAGCTCTGAAACAAATACTATATTATATGTTAAAAAAAAAAAAGAAGATAGTAGGAAGGGAAAAATGAAGGGTGGGATATCAGAGGGGGAGATGAACCATGAGAGACTATGGACTCTGAGAAACAAACTGAGGGTTCTAGAGGGAAGTGGGTGGGGGGATGGGTTAGCCTGGTGATGGGTATTAAAGAGGGCATGTACTGAATGGAGCACTGGGTGTTATACGCAAACAATGAATCATGGAACACTACATCAAAAACTAATGATGTAATGTATGGTGATTAACATAATAAAATAAAATTAAAAAAACAAACAAACAAAAACAGAAACCTACCAAAAAAAGAAAAAAATATTGTGGTAGGCCCAGAATTTAGCACTGAATTTAGGTACTGAATAAATATCTGATGAATTTAATCTACGAGTGAAAATGTTTAGTAAAATGTAAGAAGTTTATAATTCTGTAGTATGTATCATTTCAACTTGTCCTTTTTAACCAATTCTAAGAAAAAACTGTTATAGTGTTGTAAAAAATATTATAGTATTGTAAGCCAGCCTTAGTGGGACATCTCCCCAAATGAATTAACTTGTAGTCTAGGTAGAGCTTCCCTTCTTTCTTTCTCTCCTGTTTGTCATCTAATTCACATGTTTCAGTACACAATGAATGAAGTTTTTATTCTGAAATAAAAAGTGATTTTAAATTGTATTTTACCTGAAACATTGTTAACAAGCTAATACCCAATAAAAGAAAATCAATATTTTCAGCATTTAAGATAAATGTTTTCTAGAGGTGAGTTTTAAGTAATTTTCATTTACTTTCTTTAAAACAATGAAGATTATATTGCCAAAGAAATAAATCCCAAACAAATAAAAACTTTGAGAATTTAGAGAGATTTGAGAGTTTAGAGAGACTATTATACAGGTTGCATCATCTCACATACATTTTTCAGGCTTACATAACTATATTTTATTTTTAAAATGTTCAACTGAAAATGGTGTTTAAAATATGAGCCCTAATAGGAATCCAAATTGGTAAAGGAGAAGTAAACCTTTCACTATTTGCAGATAACACAATATTATATTTACAAAACCCTAAAGACTCCACAAAAAAAACTATTAGAACAGATAAATGAATTCAGTAAAGTCGCAGGATACAAAATCAATGTACAGAAATCTGTTGCATTTCTATATACTAATAATGAAGCAGCAGAAAAAGAAATTAAGAAAACAATCTCATTTACAATTGCACCAAAAAGAATAAAATACCAAGAAATAAATTTAACCAAAGAGGTGAAAGACCTGTACTCTAAAAACTATGAAACACTGATGAAAGAAACTGAAAATGCACAAAGTAATGGAAAGACATTCCATGCTTACGGATTGGAAGAGCATATATTGTTAAAATGTTTGTTACCCAAAGCAACCTACATATTTAATGCAATCCCTATCAAAATACCAAAAGCATTTTTCACAGAACTAGAACAAACAATCCTAAAATTTGTATAGAACCACGAAAGACCCTTGAATAGTCAAAGCAATCCTGAAAAAGAAAAACAAAACTGGAGGCATCACAATTCCAGACTTTAAGTTATATTACAAAGCTGTAATAAACAAAACAGTATGGTATTGGCACAAAAACAGACACATCAATCAATGGAACAGAATAGAAAACCTAGAAATAAACCCATAATTATATGGCCAATTAATTTTTGATAAAAAGGGAAAAAAATACACAATGGGAGAAAGACAGTCTCTTCAACTTTCCCAACTGTAGTTGGGAAAACTGGACAGCTGCATGCAAAAGAATGAAATTGGACTACTTTCTTACACCATACACAAAAATAAGTTCAAAATGGTTTAAAGACCTAAATATGAAAGCTGAACCCATAACAATCCTAGAAGAGAGCACAGGCAGTAATTTCTCTGACATCAGCTATAGCACCTTCTTTCTAGATGTCTTCTGAGACAAGGGAAATAAAAGCAAAAATAAACTATTGGAACCACATCAAAATAAATAGCTTATGTACAACAAAGGAAACAATCAACAAAACTAAAAGGCAACTTATGGAATGGGAGAAGACATTTGTAAATGACATATCTGACAAAGTGTTAGTATGCAAAATACATAAAGAACTTATACAACTCAATACCAAAAAACCCCAAATAATACAAATAAAACTGGGCAGAAGAGATGAACAGACATTTCTCCAAAGAAGACATATAGATGGCCAACAGACACATGAAAAGATGTTCAACATCATTCATCATCAGGGAAATACAAATCAAAACTACAATAAAATATCACTTCACACCTGTCAGAATGGCTAAAATCAAAAACACAAGAAATAACAAGTGTTGGAAAGAATGTGGAGAAAAAGGAATCCTTGTTCACTGTTGGTAGAAATACAAACTGGAACAACCTCTGTGGAAAACAATATAGAGGTCCCTGAAAAAGTTAAAAATAGAAGTACCCTATGATCCAGTAATAGCACTACTGGCTTTTTACCCTAAAAACACAAAAACATGAATTCAAAGGGATACATGCACCCCTATGTTTATTGCAACATTATGCATAATACCCAAATTATGGAAGCAGCCCAAGTGTCCATCAATAGATGAATGGATAAAGAAGAGGTAGTATATATATAATGGAATATTATTCAGCCATAAAAAAGAACAGAATCTTGCCATTTGCAAGGACATGAATAGAACTACAGAGTGAATGCTAAGTGAAATAAGTCAGTCAGAGAAAGACAATTGCCACATTATTTCACTCATATGCAGAATTTAAGAAACAAATCAAACAAGCAATGGAAAAAAGAGAAAGAGATAAAAAAAAAAACATAGAAACAGACTCTTAACTATAGAGAACAAACCAATGGTTACTGGGGGTGGGGACGGGGTGATGGGGATCAAGAGTACATTTATCATGGTTAGTACTGAGTAGTGTATAGAATTGTTGAATCACTATATTGTCCACCTGAAACTAATATAATGCTATATAAAACTACACTAGAATTAAAATTAAAACTTAAAAAAATTAAAAAGAAAATTAAAAAAGAAAAAATATCAGCCCCATGTGCTTCTATTTTTATACTAATCCTTCTGTAGTTATCACCTACTCTAAAGTGGATGAAATTAGAACCCAATCTTCACTGCTTTTCTTCATGTAACTTTTTATGTCCTATAGGATATATGAATGTATGAATGTGGGACCTTGTTGATATTTCAGGTGCAAAAAGTGAAACCAAACTCACTCTGTTCTCCAACAATATTTCCTTTTCATCAGTTTTGCAATTTTCTTTTTTGCTATAAGAATAAACTTGAAACATCTCTGCTCTTCTTTTCCCTTTATTCCTTTTATCTAAAGTATCATGAAAACCTGTCATATTTGTTTGCTTTCATGTCTTCTGGTAATAGTATGCCTCTCTATTTCCACTGCCTCTATCAGGATTAGGCTGTCATTTCCTGCCTTGAAAGGACTAAATAATTTTCAATGATCCCTCCTAATTCTAGCACTTTATTGCTAATTGTTTTTTTTTAACTCATTATCTGACCAGATTGTGGATTATTGTACTCAACTACAACAGTAAAAATCCAGTTTAGTAGTTTTTAGCTAGAGGACAATAGAGATGAAACTGGAACAATCACTTAGTACTATCCACCAAAATAGATCCATAACCTCCATCTGCTCTGGCTCTACAATTTTTATTACATTTTCCTCAAATGCTCTTCATTCCAACTTGTCACTCGAGCACACATCTAGATCATCTTTCACAATTTTGTTAAGTGGTCTTCATACTGCAAAAAATCCCCTTCTCATTGTCCTATCAATCCAAAATTCACAAAATGCTGAACTCTTACATTCTCTAGGCAGTTTATATAGTGGGAGGAAACCAAAACTTGGTGTGGGATAGACCTCAGCTGATAACCATGCCACTATCACATGACTTTAGACATGCTTCACGTTTCTCATTATAAAATGAGATTAATAATAATAATAATACTTTGGCTTCAAGAATTTGTGAGGATTGTATGATATAAAGCATTTCATAAAGTGTTTAGTAGAGTGCCTAGACTATAATGTTAAGTAAATAGTATTATTATTGTCACTGTTGTTATTATTATTAATTCCATTACATGTCCCCATTACTCAGCTCACATTTGATAACTCATCCCAGCATCTATTATTTTTAAAGATTTTATTTATTTATTAGACAGAGAGACACAGCGAGAGAGGGAACATAAGCAGGGGGAGAGGGAGAGGGAGAAGCAGGCTTCCCACCGAGCAGAGAGCCCGATTCGGGCTCAACTCCAGGACCCTAGGATCATGACCTGAGCTGAAGGCAGACGCTTAACAACTGAGCCACCCAAGCGCCCCTCATCCTAACATCTATTAACTCAGCAACATTGAGCACTACACTATCTGGTATTAATTTTTCTCTAATTGTTTTGTATATTTGCACAATGATTTACTCATATGGGTATTAGCAGATAGGACTCTTAGAAGACATTACTAAGCAGTCATCAAGCAGTTTATTGTATGTTTTGATATTTTTTTAATTTTTTATTTAAATTCTAGTTAGTTAACATATAGTGTAATATTGGTTTCAGGAGTAGAACTAGTGATTCATCACTTACATATAACACCCAGGGCTCATCACAAGTGCCCTCCTTAATACCCATCACCCATTTAGCCCATCCTCCGCCGACCTCCCCTCCAGCAACCCTCAGTTTGTTCTCTATAGTTGAGAGTCTCTTATGGTTTACCTCTCTCTTTTTTTTTTTTTGATATTTTTTTTTAAATTGAGAAATAATACAGAATGTTAAAATGGAACCAATATCATTATCAATATCATTATTTTTATTCTTTAAAACACATGCACGCACACACACACACACACACACACACACTCCAAGTAAACAGCTTACCTTAAGATTGTTCTGAATTCAGCTTCAGAAATGATCCAAGTTGGATATCTACAAATCAATAATTATGAAATTACAGTCAATTAGCTTGAAGATAAAGATGTTTTTACTTTAACTATAATTTTTAACATTTTTTACAAAAAATTAGTTGCATTTTAATCCTCTACAAGTTTTTGTTTGTTGCTTTGACCATTGCAGTAAAGTTTTAGCATATTTTTAAAATACATTACAAAATCAGTAAACACTTTTAACTTAAAGGGATTTGACTTTTTTTATTCTTTGCAAAGCCTATTGATGGTTCATAGCCCAAATACCCTCTTATTCACCATTACTGAACTGAACTAAAAACTAACATTTTAAATAAAACAGGGTAAGAACTGCTGAACTGGTCCCATTTTATGATACTGAACACTAGACTGGAATTTATTTTAGAGAAACCTGTATATACACCATATTCATCACACATATAGCGTGTATGCGTGTGCATGTATATACCATATATATGTATGCATATTGGTAGATGGCACACTAATAGTCATACACATACAAATATAAGGGAAAAAAAACAGGTAGATCTAAACATTTCATAGAGGAAGCCAAGTATTTGGGTAAAATCAACTGGATTAAATTCAACCTAGCTCAGGTTTTAAATAAACTGATATTTTGGTGATTTTAATAAAAATAATAGCAACAAAAATTGTGTGTTAAGTTTGATAGTTTATAGAATACTTTTCACATTCTTGTTTTGGTCTTCAGTAACCCTCATAGCCATAAATGTGTTCCCTCCTAAATACTGTTAGGGTAAACTTGGTCTCAATTGACACAGAGGTAATTACATAGAAAGCTTGTCCCATCAAAAGCACATTCTGAGAATAGCCTTTCCATTTAAAATACAGACTATGTCATGTTTCCTCATAAATCAAACAGTTGTAAAATCTAGCTATTCATATGGCTGAACCTAGACCTTTAGATCTTGCCTCAAACATCCCTCTCCCAGAATGACAGCAGATATTAATCAGATAATGACTCAAATCAATACATAACTATATACCATATTAAATGTCATGAAGAAGGCTCATATAGTACTTTGAGTGCAATGGGGATCCTGAGTTGGTCTGAGGGAATAAAGGAGAGGAATAAAATTTGAACTGAGAGTTACTGGGTAAAGACAGAGCAGAGAGAGTTTCCATTTAGAAGAACTGGCAGGTGCAAGGTGCTAATGCAGGAAGGAGCATGGCACTGTTGAGAAGCAGGAAGAAGGCTGTTAAGGTTAAAACACAGAAATGGAGTGTTGTGTAGGTGTGCATAAAGTTGGCGAGGTTAGGCAGGGCCATAGCAGGTTAAAGGGAGGTTAGTTTTTATCTTACACACTACAGGAGGTTACTGCAAGGTTTATGCAGAGGAGTGAGGTAGTTAGATCTCCTTGAAGATGGTAGCTCTGGTGAGGAAAGAGAAAGTGGAGGAAGAGTGAATATAGGAACTGAGCAAAGGGTATTGTTCTAGTTCAGGAAAGAAGGATGGTGGCTTTGACTAGAATATTCGCAAAATAAATTGATAAAATTGGTTTGTTTTAATACGTTTTGGGAGATAGATTATAATCAGTCTCTCTCACTTGAATGTAAGCTACATGAGGGCAGAGACTGCATGTTTTACTGCTCATTATATTCTCTGCCACAATACTTTGCACACAGTAGATACTCCAAAAAATTTTTTTCATGAATGAATGGTAGGAAAAGGAGAAGAGAGTGGAGATATGACTTAGGAAAGCATAACTGTCTAAAGCTCAGAATAGAGATCTTGACTGGATATATAAATTTGGAAGTCATAGGAATATTGGTAACATTGAAGCCATGGGAGTGGATACAATATCTATGGGGAGAAAATAGCTTAATAATGATAACTGAATTTTTGCAGACTCTATGTATCAGTCACTGTTCTAAGCATTTTACATGTTACAATCCACTTAATCCATACAATAACCCCATAAAGAGTACTCTGTTTTTTATCTCACTTTAAAGATGAGAAAACCAAGGCACAAAGGAATTATATAATTTTCCCAAATTCACATACCTAGTAAATGGCAGAACTAGGGTATGGTAGGCAGAATTCTAAGATGGCCTCCAACATGTCCAACTCCTGGTGTTCACACCTTGTACAGTTTCCACTCCTGTGTGGGGCAGAACCTATCCCCAAATGCGATGGGGAAAAATTCCCATGACTTAGTTATTAATAAATTGACTTTGAATTAATCAAAATCAAAAGGGAGATCCTTGTGGGCCTGGCTTAATCAGTTGATCCATTTGAAGAAGATTGGGCCCTCCCTGACATCAGAGATTAAAAGTGTGAGAAGGCCTATGCAGAGGCCCACATGGTGGAGCATTGGGAGCAGCTTCTAAGAGCCGAGAATAGCCCTTGGCCAATAGCCATCAAGAAAATGGGGAATTCAGTCCTACAACCACAACAAGTTGAATTCCGCCAACACCAGTGAGCTTAGAAGAGGACCTCAAGCCTCAGATGAGACCTCAGTCCTAGCTGACTTCTCAGGCTTGATTTCAGCCTGTTGAGACCCTGAGCAGAGGACCCAGATGAAATCCATCCAGACTTCTGACCTACAGAATTGTAAAATACTAAATGAGTATTGTCTTAAGCCATAAGTTTGTGGTAATTTGTTATACAGCAATAGGAGACTAATAACACATGATGAAACCTGAGTAGTTGGTTTACATAGCCTGGGCTGCTAAAGTCTGGGCTACATTGCAGAAGGCAGAAGAGGTGGGAAAATGAGAAGAGAGGTTAATAATGACAGAACCCCGAGGAATGTAGACATTTAAGAAATGGGCAGTGGAAGATGAACCAGCAAAGGAGACTGAAGACAAACAAACAAGCCAAGAAAGTCCAAGAGAGCATGGCATTAGAGAAGCAAAGAAGGATCTGTGGAAGGACAGAGACTGACTGAGTAAGAGTGTACAGTGCCACAGAGTGCAAATCAGATGAGGACTGGAGAACATTTCTTGGATTCAGTAAGATGGAAGAGGGTGATATTGGCTTTCCCCTGGCCAATTAAAAAGGCAGAGGTGGCATTTTAGAACCCCTTCTGTTTTTTTAATTTATAACCCCTTTTGTTTTTTTTTAATGTGATGGGCTGGGGAGAAAAAATATTTTCCAGACGTTTTTATTATCCAATATTTTTATGCAGAAGCATTATAAACCTCTTCCTCAAGAATTAGACACATTTTGTTAATTACAGCAGGCTTGAAAAGTAAATCAATTAAGATGTTTTGTCACAAAATTGAACTTCAAGGATTAATATTTTTTTAAGTTACAAGGCAAAATTGTACCCAGTTGTATTCTAAAGAATATTTAATCTCATGAGCTGACTAATGAAAAATAGTAGAAAGAGGAGAATACAAAAGATAGCATTCAATTTCTAAAACTCATTTATTTTGTTTATACCACCCACTCTAAGGGAAAGTTATTCTTTTCTCCTAAGAAAATATGAAATCCGATGCAGAAGCAAAATGTAAATAGGCATTAAGCAAATCAATAAAGATCCATTTTGACTATAATAGAGTACAATTGAGAAGACAAAGTGTACACACAAAGATAATTAAATTTATGACTTTTTATGCTGCTATATTCACCCTTTGATGTTGCTTTTGGGTTCTCTTGTACCAGTACTTCACTTTGGTGACAAATTTTATGGGAGGCAGGAATAACAATGACAACCCTCCCCTTATCCCATATAAAATAACAAAATAATAAGATTCAAACTACCTTGTTATTCCTATACATGGGGGGATATACTTGTCTCCAGTGGAAACCTCAGGAAAGGAAAGGAGAGTTTATCCAGGGATCTCTGACACATAGCCAACAGAGGAACAGGGCCATGTTCAATGGCTCAGCCTGAACTGAGATTTAAATTTTCTATTTTGAATGATAAGACAGATGTACAATGGGATAGAGACCCAAGTGCAGGAGTGTAGTTTTAACGTGTCTTCTAGTGGCTTACATGAAATTTTTCCTCCCTTTTTCTCATTTGAGGCTTTTGTCCCAGATATGGTTGTGAGTTCACCTGTTCCTAACACTTCACTCATGCACAGATGGCTTAAGAGTCCTGATACAGTTATTGCTTATATTCCCAAGATTACCATTTGTTTTGCTGTTCACTTACATTTTAAGAATCTTCAATTTGTTTCACATCCAACTTATTTTCATGTATTTGGTTCCTCCCTTTAGTTGTTTATGAACAAGCCAGCTCTTACTAACAGAGGTAACCTTACTAGTGAGCATATGACTGCTTTCTAGTGTAAGACAAATCTTGATTCATTAATGAGTCACACCATCTTCATAAAGAAAAGTGACTTTTATCATCCTGGCATAAAATTCTTTAAAAAAGAAAATTTCACTTATATGTGGAATTTAAGGAAAAAAACAAATGAGCAAAGGGGAAAAAAAAGAAAGAGGTAAACCAAGAAACAGACTCTTAACTATAGAGAACAAACTGATGATTACCAGAGGGAAAGTAGATTGGGGGGGGGTGGGTTAAATAGATGATGGGGATCAAGGAGTACATGTGTGATGAGCACAGGGTATTACATTAAAGTGTTGAATCAGTACATTGTATACCTGAAGTTAACTAACTGGTATTTAAACAAAAAATGTTAAAAAAAAAAAAAAAGAAAGAAAAGTCTACCACCCATTAGTGTGATCAGTCAGTCATTCCAGGAAATAGATCACATCTTCCTAGTCTATGAGTCCTGAACCTCTAACCAAAACAAGAAGCTTGAATAGAGTGCTTATTTTCTTTAAAGTCCTTCTCTTTCAATTCATGGAATTTTGAGATGAACCTTAAAATGAGGATTGGCCATTTTTTCTCAAAAAACAACAACAAAAAAATACCACTCTCTGTGAAAATATAAGACAAAGATGAGTATGAGAAATCTTCTCAAATTTTACTTTATATGTTGGTTATCCTAGAATCATATTGTAGTTTTGCATGGAATTGACAACTAAATAAATTCTTGGCTGATGTTTCAGAATTTTCATCTCAAACATTCCAAATCCCTGATGGCCTTAAACCTCAAAGCCTAATCATTCAATTGATTTATTATCACTTTTCCCAGTTGGGATGTACAAGCAACAAGTCTTTCCAGTAGTTCCATGTTACAAAAACTGTGAGACAGGTAGCTCCTCATGATCATGTTGTCCAACCCTAACTTCTTATAATTTCCCCCAAACTATGTTTTTCAAATTAGGCTGTATTTACTGCATGTAAATACTCCACACTGGCTTCCAATTACTTCAAATTCTGGTATATTTGAAAATGCTGTTTGTTTTAGTGAGCAGAGCTCCTGGTATAATAAGAGTAGAGAACATCTCTTTCATTCATATCCTTGTACTGATAAACTATAGTCCCCAGAGTAGGTAACTTTTTAAGCTTCACAAGACTATGGGTCTACAATGAATATAAAATATAGACAACACTTTGGTCTGAAGCCTTTTCAGAAGAAAGATATATGATCCAGATTTTAGGAATCCAGATAAAATGCTAATTTAATTTTATTTTTTTTTAAAGATTTTATTTATTTATTCATGAGAGACAGAGAGAGAGAGAGAGAGAGGCAGAGGGAGAAGCAGGCTCCCAAGGAGCAGAGAGCCAGATGCAGGACTCGATCCCAGGACCCCGGGATCATGACCTGAGCCGAAGGCAGACGCTTAACCATCTGAGCCACCCAGGTGCCCTAAAATTCTAACTTTAAACTCCTCATATTTGCTCCAAAACTACATTGACTTTAGGGAGATTTAGATTTCCAGTTAAAATGAGTCCTCATGGGGCGCCTGGGTGGTTCAGTCGTTAAGCGTCTGCCTTTGGCTCAGGTCCTGATCCCAGAATCCTGGGATCGAGCCCCGCATCTGGCTCCCTGCTGGGCGGGAAGCCTGCTTCTCCCTCTCCTGCTCCCCCTGCTTGTGTTCCCTCTCTTGCTGTGTCTCTCTCTGTCAAATAAATAAATAAAATCTTAAAAAAAAAAATGAGCCCTCATAACAATGACAGGAGCAGAAACCAGAACTAGATTGCTTTAAACTATGCTTGTATCCTATTGTACTTTGATTTTAGCTCTATTTTGATATCAGTGGAAATGATACTTCTAAAAATCAATTTCTTCTTTTATTTTTTATTTTTTTTCCTCAAAGATGTTATTTATTTGACAGAGAGACACAGCGAGAGAGGAAACACAAGTAGGGGGAGTGGAAGAGGGAGAAGAAGGCTTCCCACGGAGCAGGGAGCCCGATGTGGGGCTCGATCCCAGGATCCTGGGATCATGACCTGAGCCGAAGGCAGATGCTTAACTGACTGAGCCACCCAGGCACCCCCAATTTCTTCTTTTAAAAAGGGATTTCACTTCTGCTCCCATTTCACTTAACTTTGGGGATCTACTGTATTGGATCCCAAAGTATTTCTTAACTGCTTCACAGTTAATAAGAGAAAAACTTAACTTTCATGACTTGGCTCTAAAACATTACAGGGGTGCCAGGGTGGCTCAGTCAGTTAAGCGTCTGCCCTTGGCTCAGGTCATGATCCTGGGGTCCTGGGATCGAGCCCCACATCAGGCTCCCTGCTCACTGGGGAGCCTGCTTCTCCCTCTCCCTCTGCCTGCTGCTCACCCTGCTTGTGCACTCTCTCTCTCTTTCTCTTCTCAAATAAATAAATAAAATCTTAAAAAAAAATAAAACATATTACAAAGAATGTATTAAGTGATGGCAAACTTCTTGGAGAATGTACTATAATTGAGGTCCAATCCATAGCTATTGGTATTTAGGACATTGGAAACCTTGACAAAAAAAAATAATAATAATAAATTTCTTAAGGGTTGCTATATATTTTTGTGCTTCATAAATAATTATACCTTCAGGTATATCTACATATCCAAACACTACCAGACAACTAGCTTTTAAATTATAAATCTCCTTGGTGGAATTCTTTTAAGTGGCAGGTGAAAAAAGGTGAGAAGGGTTAAATTTTTACTCATTTTTAAAGAATGAGAAGTAATACACAGAAGGAATTAAATAATTTAAAAGAAACAGATGGGAAATTGTGTATTAAATAGAGTTTCTGAAGGATAAGTTGAATTAATTTGATATATTTTAGTTAATGCACTTAATCTTTACAATAAAAATGATAGCTACTATTGAGAAACAATTATTTACCAAGTTTTTAACATACACTATTATATTAGAAATCTTGCAAAATAGGGATTATTTTCTCATGTGAAAGGTATGGTTTCAACCACTTGCTTTAATGAAAATAGGTACTAATAGAATTCCCCAAGTTCCAATCCAAATTTGTTCTCAACAAGGAACTGAGTCACTCACTCTGTCATCAAATAGATGGTTCTTCTAACTATTAAATGGGCTTTTCCCCACTATCACTTTTTAATGTCAAAAGAAGGGAAAAGATCAGTTCTTAAAAGCTTATTTCCTATAGGAAACATTTTCCAGGTAAAGCCAGTAAAATCTGGTGAAAAGGAACAGGTTGTTCTGCCTTAGGGTTTTTTCATTTGTCTTGTTTTGTTTTTAATAAAACTTAAGGAACTGTATGTGTTTAGGCAGCATCGAGTTTTCCATTGTTCATTAATAAAAGATATTTTGGAAGAAAAAATAAGACTTACCATATTCCAGATCAATACAGTCTTTGTTTTTTTCTATGTGTAGACTTGAGCAAAGTGGGAGTTCGAGTACGTTAATATTTTAAAAAGTTTGAAAAGGTAGGGGTCAGAAAACTTTATATATAAAGGGCCAGATGGTAAATACCTTATGCTGGCTGGACCAACAGGTCTCTGTCACAACTACACAATTCTACCATTGGTTGGTACATTGGGAAAGCAGCTTAGACAATACATAAATGAATGTGTATGGCTGTGTCCCAATAAAACTTTATTTACAAAAACTGTACCTGGACTGGATATGGCCCAGGGCCTGTGGTTTGCTGACCCTGAAATAGGAGAATAATAAAATACGATCATAACATGGAAATGGTGAAGCCAAGACATTTTCTCACAATGTATTAAAAGCCTTCTCATTGCTTTGTTCAAATAGTTAGCAGCAACATTCAGGTATAAACATTAGGTTTTAGGCTAGACCTTTAGTCATGGAAAAATAGGCCAACTATTCCTTTAGTTCTTTTGGAATGTCCTCAAATGAAATATTCTCAAATACAAAATTTTTAAGGACTTACAGTAAGCTGTCAAAACCAACAGTATTTTCTTTTTTTTTTTTAAGATTTTTTTTTTTGAAACAGAGAGAACGAGAGAGAGAGAGAGAGCACATGAGAGGGGGGAGGGTCAGAGGGAGAAGCAGGTTCCCTGCTGAGCAGGGAGCCTGATGCGGGACTCAATCCAGGGACTCCAGGATCATGACCTGAGCCGAAGGCAGTCGCTCAACCGACTGAGCCACCCAGGCGCCCCAAAACCAACAGTATTTTCATCTCCTCTTTAGTGTAAAGAATTTCACAATTTGGCATCTTATAATGATGTGTGCCCTTGAAGGAGAGACTGAGAACATCTGCAGGTAAATTTGAAGTTTCTAATTATATATAATTTTTCCTAACTTACCCTAAAAACTCTCTGAAAGAGATAGTGTTATAAGTCACCTTTTATAGGTCATGAATATGAAGTTTATGGTGATTTAGTATATTACCAAGGTTACATAGATACTAAACTATAAGGCCAGGATTTGAACAATGTAGTCCTATACTTAGAGCTACTATGTATGGTTGCGCAATTTATGCACCCCTTAGAACATATAAGGACATAGATCGTATAGATTTCTATGGTTATTGTAGAAATTTTCCACAGGTGAAAGTAAATTTTATCTTACAAAATCAGTATTATGACTTTTTTAATGAAAGGATATATATTTTAGAAGCACCCTTTTTTGTAATTCACAATAATGTGCCATATATGACAGCTCCAATCCTGGGTTAACTCTAAAGACCTTGTTCTTTTACATTATACCAAATGAACTCAGTGCCAGGACAGCCACCTGGAAGGTTACAAAGAGTAAGGTCTTGAGGGAACTCTGTGTTCCTACACTGTATATGTAACATTGTAACATTAGCCATTTCCCTGCCTTTAAGTCCTGGGAATCGTTAATTACCATGAAAACAAATATAGAGAATGAAAAAGGAGATAGGAATTAAAGATACTCTGAACATTAGAGCATGACTGACTAGATGTAGAAATATATTATTGATTAAGATTGGGAGATAGTGTCTGGAGGAAGAAGGAAGATGACTTATTTTTAAGGCTCAAAGGATACAGATGGTGGAGAAATCAAAAAGAAGTTGAAAATATGTACCCAAAGCTAAGAGAGTGATCAAAGCTAGAGTTAGGGATTTGGGTGTCATTTCCATAAAGGTATAAGAGCTAATGCCAAGAGAATGAGAGAACATAGGTGGAAAGAATCTAGGATTGGGAGAGGTGGAATCTACAAGATGAGCCACAAAATAAAAAGAAAGAAAAAGTGTGATCAGAGAAGAGATATGACAAATTAAAAATAGGATCACTGAAGCCAAAAACAAACAAAACATGTGTTAATGAAGAGTTTCATAACAATGTCTCCTACTTCAAAGAGTTCTAGGAAGATGAGAACTGTGCAGAAATCACTTCAGCTGGCAATTCAGGAGTAACTAGTGAATTCTTCAAAGTCAGTCTCAATCCACTAGTAAAAGAAGGGGCTGGAATAGGGTGGGGGAAAAGGATGTAGAAATAGAGTGTGTAGACTATTTTTTTAATCTAAAATTTAGAAGAAGGCAGAAAAAGAGGAAGAAAGGATAAAGATTTGCTTCATTTTTTTTTATTTTATTTATTTATTTGATGGAGTTGTTTCATTTTTTTAAAAGAATGGAAGCTCATTGGAAATTTTTGAAGTTGGGAAATATAAAAGTGAGGGATAAATAAGTGACACTACTATATGTTATAGAAGACCCAAGAATCCCAAGTCACAAATAATTAGTGGCTGCAAGTAAAATCCTGTCCTGGTTCTATCTATTCTTTTAAGCAGCTTTATTGAGATATAATTTATATGCCATAATATTGACCCATTTTAAGTGTAAATTCAATGATTTTTAGTATATTTGCAGAGGCTTTAATCTTACATGTCCAATAACTGACATAATCATAAGAATTCTTAGTCTTATCTGTCTTAGAGTATTGCAAGAACACAGAACCTCATCATAAGAATAGAAACATAAAACAAAATAATAGAGACACATCAGTGTGATGGGCTGCAATAAGATTACAGCTCATCATGTGGAATGAGGCAAATGCCCTAAATAGTTGCTTTTGTAGCCTTTACAATAGATAATTAATAAGCCACCTTCTATGAATCAAGTAAGCTTTTGTTTAATAACATTAAGAATCTATCTAGATCCATAATTGACTCATAAAGTAACTATGCAGTAACATATTACTTACAGTACAGTTTTGCCTCATATTGACCTCTCAGGTTTTTGTGTTTTGTTTTTTTTTTTTTAATTTGTTCACTTGCTTGTTTTTGGTCATACATCCCAAGGCAATTTCATACCATTTAAAGTAGCCATTCAAAAGGCACAAGTTCTTTGTGTTTAACCTCAATCTTGGGTTGTGAAAACTTGCTGGTGCCTACAAATAACAAACATCATGTAACTATCCCTTTCTCTAGTCTTTTGTGAAATTCACGAATTTAGATACTTGCATACTTGGTTTCTGAATGATTTCCAGACTTACAGCATATTCATGCTTTACCTAAATTGAGAGAAAAAGCTCTTCGAGTAAGTAAAAAATAAACAGTACAAAAATGAAGATTAACCATGGTTTACTCATAACATACCTACATATGTTACCCCCCATCAGGATATCAGATTACAGAGATGTAATATGTACTTATTTTATATTCAAAAATATAACAGAAAAAAAAAAAGAATTGTAGAGCTAAATCTAAACTACCCAAGCTTCTAAGTAATTATACCTCATATCTAAAAATTTCCCCAAGGGCGCCTGGGTGGCTCAGTCGGTTAAGCGGCTGCCTTCGGCTCAGGTCATGATCCTGGAGTCCCAGGATGGAGTCCCGCATTGGGCTCCCTGCTTGGTGGGGAGTCTGCTTCTCCCCCTGACCCTCCCCCCTCTCATGTGCTCTCTCTCTCTCTCAAATAAATAAATAAAATCTTTAAAAAAAATAACCATGAGAGACGATGGACTCTGAAAAACAAACTGAGGGTTCTAGAGGGGAGGGGGGTGGGGGAATGGGTTAGCCTGGTGGTGGGTATTGAGGAGGGCACATTCTGCATGGAGCACTGGGTGTTATGCACAAACAATGAATCATGGAACACTTCATCTAAAACTAATGATGTAATGTATGGGGATTAACATAAGAATAAGAATAAGAATAAATAAATAAATAAATAAATAATAAAAATTTCCCCAAGATCTAGAGAAGGAAACCTACCTAAAGAAATATATGTTATTATATTATAAAATTATTATAACTATAATGTAAAATTATGTTGTGTAAGACTGATGAATCACAGACCTGTACCTCTGAAACAAATAATACATTACATGTTAAAAAAAAAAAAGATAATAGGAAGGGAAAAATGAAAGAGGGGAAATTGAGGGGGAGATGAACCATGAGAGACTATGGACTCTGAGAAATAAACTGAGGGTTCTAGAGGGGAGGGAGGTGGGGGAATGGGTTAGCCTGGTGATGGGTATTAAAGAGGGCACATACTGAATGGAGCACTGGGTGTTATATGCAAACAATGAATCATGGAACACTACGTCAGAAACTAATGATGTAATGTATGGTGATTAAAATAACATAATAAAATAAAATTTAAAAAAATTATAACAATATGATAATATATATTATTAAAACCATTTAATTGAACCCATTTGAATATGTTAGCTCTTTTTCAAATACAATATGTAAAGTTATTAAAACAAATCTCTCCTTCATATAGTAGACAAAGAAAAATAACCACTTTCTTATTAAACATTAGAAAGATATATGTAAGACTTACTTTGCTCTAACCTCTTTCTCATAAATTTTAGTAAACACTGATTTTTTAAAAAGCTAAAGAAAAGTGAAAAAAAAGCTTAAAATTAGAAGAGTATAAATCTAATTTATATGTTTCTATCATAACAAAAAATTAAATAATAACTAAATTATATGTTGAGATGGAGTTAAATGTGTGATTTCTATAAGTATTCATGAAATTAAACTGGGTAGGAAGAGATGAAGTACTTTTTCAAAACACGGACTTTATCATCTTTAGTTTATCTGTTAAAATTTTCACAGGAGTTGACAATTGCCATTAGTTTTTTCCTCCGTGAAAGGAAACTATTACCAGCTCAAATGCATTTTCTGTAATCATTGTTCAACTATCTGTTGTCTTGTGAGATTGCAAATTTTCTCAGGGATGATAAAACTACTGATAGATCCATTTCTTCCTTTAATCATCCAAAAATGAATTATGGTCTTTGAAATTCTTCTGACACAATAACCATTACTGCCTTCTTAGAGTGCCATTCTAACCACACAAAACCTATACCACTTGGGAATCTTTCAAGCAACTCTTTCAAATGTAAAGCCACTTCCATCAACAATCCTCACTTTTAGATCTAGTTTTGAAAGAAATTGTCCCATGTCCAAATTGTTTTCTACTCACCTCTTTTCACTGATCAACTCAGCCCACCTACATCAGTCAAGTGTTTTATCTTACAGTCCTCTTGTTTTGCAATTCTGTGTTTTTGCTGATGAGATTCTTGCTACCTTCTGTAAAGTAGAATCGACTACTAGTTTCCAATTACACTCATATAGGATGGGGATGGTTTTAAAACCAAAGAAGGAAAAAACAACATAAACGTGCAAATCTGAATTGATAATGTTGAATATGAGTCAACACTAATGAGAGAGGTGAAAGGAGAATGCACAATAAAATTTCATCAGTAACTACAGAATAAGAATTTATGTTAAGGATAATAAAAATCATTAACAGAAGTTTATTCAGCTCATTCTATGTTCCACACACTTCTGGGTATTGCAAATACAGTGATAACCAACAAGAACAAGTCAAACACATCTTTGCTCCCATTGAGCTTAAATTTTAGGGAAGGGAGATATGAAGTGTGCTGATAAAAATAAGTGCTATTAAGATTGCATTTGATCAGGACCATATCTGAAGTCCTCTGTCCAATACTAAACACATGCTTCTGACAATTACAGATAAAATATAAATCATGTAACCTAATGTTTGCTGATAAGTAATTGAATTTGTTTGAAATTGTTTGTAATTGTTTTCTATCTTTGGGGCACAATTTCTTTCTTAAGAACAGAGATCTGTATCTAACACTTAGAATAGCAACATCAACAGAGCAGAGGTCAGAAAAATCTTTTTTAAAGAGTCCTGAGCACTATCATAAAGCAAACATCTTTTTTTTTTCATTTCAGTTTTGATTTTCAAAGTCTCCGTAGCTTCCCACTGTGCACAACAGCACATTTTTTTTTTAAGTGATAGAGTTGTTAACTTTATTGTGGACATTATTTCACAAATATTTATGTGTATCAAATTATTACATGGGACGCCTTAAACTTACACAATGTTATATGTTTATTGTATCTCAATAAAGACAGGAAAAATAATTTCAAGATGATAACAGCAGAGCATAAAACTAAGCATGGCCTCTTCTGAGCAAAGGACTTTGTGTGACAGCACTGATGTCAAATGTGTGAAGCTGGCCTTGGTTCTCCCTACAAAAACAAATCTGAAATCTGACCACTTGTCACCATCTCCTCCGCTAACAACCTGGCCTGTGCTACTTACCTGGGTTACTGCTCTAGGCTTTCAAGTGAAGTCCTTGCACAACAGCACAAACTTAACTTTCTGGAAGTCAATAAAATGTATAATAAAATTATTTTCTAGGTTTAACATATCTTCTTATCTTTTAAACAAATATAGCTTTTTTGCATGTGAGAGGATGGAAAAATATCTGAATCACCACTGTTCCAAGGGATGAATATAAAAGTAAAAATTAAGTGCATTTAACCATACTGCTATTTTTTTTTCAAATAGAAAGTGCCAAGCCAGTCACTGTCAAAAGGAAATAGGCTACAGGTTTACAAAGTGTTTGATCAGAAGTTTGTTTCATGTAAGTCTGGAATTCGGTTTTCTTAAATTCAGGTATTAATTTTCATGGAGTTAAATTTTTTAAAGGCGTTACTTTATATAAACATTAATATCAAAGTCAAGAGATATGGTGGCTACATTGTATTGATCTTTAAAAGAGATGATATTGCCACGGGGTAATGTGTAATGCACATTTGCCTATAGAAGATCAATTTCCAATAGCTTGTGCTAATACATACATAGAGATATACATCTATACAGATAGATAGACACAGATTCAGATAAAAGTATAGATACAGGATCTGTTTTGTTGTTAAATATTTTGAATATCACTCAGATTATATATACACATATATTCTTAGGGAAGAGGAATCACTTAAGGCATAAAAATATCTATTTTGGCACTATAAGGTTTTTCATAAACTATGTAATTAATTTGAGTAAGCTGTGTGACTCAAAATTCCACAAGAGGAATACTTTTAGAACCTTATATCTTAGGTAGAAGAAAGACAAAATATTCTGGCCTGTTTTGACTAAGAAGAACATAAGGAAAGTGAGAAAGCAATCAAAGAAAGGCAGCACTACTGAAGCAGGAAAAGTGAGGTCCATCTGATTTTAGAACAATGACTCTCAACGCTTATTCTCTTTCCTGTCCACAACTTTGAATAACAGAGAAAACCCAAAAACACACAGATAATGTTTAGGACTCTGCCCCTCATCTACATTTAAGTCACTCCACATAACAGGAGTCAATTTAGATGAAGTCTGGGGGATATAATATAATAATATAAATTTCTAGCTTCTGAAAGAGGGAGCTTGAGCCTTTGCCTTCTATTTCAGCCTTACATCACTCTTCTTCAAACTGCTTCACTGCCCCATCACACTATCGGACTCCAAGATCTCACATGCCATCTACTTCTTAACACTACAGATGGCTCCCTCTTCCCTCCCTGCCCTGAAAGTTTTCTCATCAAGGTCGATTGCCTAATGACAAGTAATTCAAAAAATACATGTATTTTTAGTTCTGATCTTACTTAACCTTTATGTAGCTTTATTACATTTTAGCCCTCTTTCTGTTTGGAAAAGCTTTCTTCATTCAAGCCACACCACACTTTCCACACTCTCCATAATTTGTCTCTCCTCCTTGGTTTCTTCTGTGAGCTCCTTTGCCCATCCTTTAAGGAAGACACTCCTCAGAAATCTGTCTTGGGTTTTATTTTCTTCTTATGCATATTTCCTATGGACAATTTTACTCACTTCCATGGTTTTAATGGTCAACTCTAGGCTGATAAACCCAAATCTCGACATTGCTAGTTCAAGTCTCTTTTCTGAGTTCCAGACATAAATACAACTCCCTGCTGATCGGTTTTACTGACAGTCCATAGAGATATCAAATTTCACAAATCTAAAACTGAATTCATTGCTAGGTCATTACCCCTCCCCAAATTAACCCTCTTTTTAGGTTTTCTGGTTTAGCTGTTGGCACTAAGTTTCATCCTGTTGCTCAAGCAATAAACCTTGAGCACCATCCGGCCCCTTTCTCCCTCTCAACCTCATACATCCAATAACCAAGTTATATTGACACTTCAGTTCAAACATCTCTCAAGTCTATCCACTTTGTCTTTATCTCCATTTAAGCAATCATAGCCATTTCTTCCACAGCTCACATCTGTTTCTGCACTAGCCTAGCTGCTTACAATTGTTACCAGAACAAATCTAGTATCCTAATTGCACTCAGTGTGACCTTTTTAAAATGTTATGCTAGTCATTTCACTCTCCTGTTCAAAATCCTTTAACTGGCCCCCCATTGTTTCTTTCATTCATTCACTAAACTCCTAGTCTATTTACAGAATGTATATTATGCTAGGCACTTTGCAGAGTGCCAGGGCTATACTGACCATAAATATTACCCAGCAATACAGTTTTGTCCCTGAAACAAAGAATTGGTTCTTCTGCTAACCCCAGACTCCAGATTCATGGTATCAGAACTTTTCATTAATCATTATTGTTCATTTATCTTAGTGATAATGATGCACTTACCCAGAATTTTTCATCCTATAAATGTTACTGATATCTATTTCTCTGCTTTGCTTCTGTTTTACCTCTCAATACCTTCCAGATTGACCTTGGTTAAATAATTGGTGTTATCAAATAATAACAATAGATTCTATTTTTTATTTTCAGTCAGCTATGTTACAAATCCACCACTCAACCCAAGCCAACTTTGATTTTATAATTGGGCATTCTCCTCCCGGATAATGAATGCTCTAAGCAACCACAGCCCATAGTTGCCCATCCTGCATGTTAAGTCTGTAGCTCAAGTGTTCACAAAAATAGCAATACAAATTTTTCTTATTTATTAATATCATCATTAATTAACCCTGAACTGAGGACTTCCTGCAACAACACAGATTAAAAGTTCTTAGGTTTCCTAATTCTGAACAACCTACACTAGAACATATCCTCTTAAATATATAGTTTCCCATCTCTAGCAGAATATTTGCAAGAATAACATTATAAACAAAATAACACTAGACTTTGACTTTAGTTTAGCTGAAAATTAAGCTGCTCAGTAAATTATACTCAAGCCAGCATAGAAAAAATGTGCATATTGACCACTCAAGAAAAGACTACAGGGAGTCAGGCTGGTGTAGAAGAAAAACATCTGGTTTGTTATCCATGAGAAGTGGTTTTAGCCTAAATTCTAATATGTTCTAATTGTGATTCTAAGTAAGTTAACAAGCTTTCACAGGTGTCACTTTTTGTTCTTCTTTTTTTTCTTTTAGATATAGTACAATGAGATTTATTCCTAATGTGATTTCCTCTTGGAATAACACACATGTCTAAGGGTTTCATGAGACCCTGTTGGATTTCTTTCCCAGGTTTTCCTTGGAGAAGTCTTCTCTAGTATGTGCACAAAATATTTTATTAACAAATGGAAATGCACTGAGGCTTCTAGCTTGATAAGCAAAGTATGATCCAACTCATAGGATTGGAAAAGAATTAATTAAAATTGCAGTCCTAATAAGGATGTTTCCACATCATTAGTTTCATAATGTATCTGCTTCTGCTTATTTCACTGTCACTAGTAAAATTTAATTGCTTCATATTTCATATTTATTATTTTGCATATAGTATGTGTTTCAGATTAGAAAAAGTAAAAGAAAAAGCACTAATCAAGCCAGGCCAGTCTCAGTCTTTTTTTACATGGTCTCTGATCATCCTCTTTTATACACACATTTGAGAAATTCTTGTGATTATATTTTTGTTAATTATATGTTATCTCTTAAGCCTCCTGTACTCCTTATGGCAGCATCTAACCTCTAAAATTCCAATTTGAACTTAATACGCAAATTGGTATTAATTATATAGACAACCATTTTTTTTTATAGACAACCTTTAAACATTATTTTCATGGTCTCAATGCCCAAAGCTCTAAAATACACACATATAAATAGTTAATAAAATCTGAAGGAAATATTTAAACAATTTTGAGATAGAAAATTTTTGTTTTCCTTTTTATATACTTTTCTAGTATAAATTTAATTCTTCTAGCACTAGTTTTATTTCCAGTTCCAAATAATATCATACATAAATGGCTCTTTAGAAAAAGCTTAAAGGGACCTTAACTACTCCCTCTGAAAATTTTCTGAATGAAACACTGGTCCTAAGAGCTACATTTCTCTCTCTTTTTTTTTTCCCCTAATAACATTGTCTCAAAGGGATATTACAGACAACTGCTTAAGATAATGGGCAAAAAAGAGGTATATTTCCACAAATAATGCAATTTATTATTGCCCTAAAAATATCTAAACATGGTCCAGGGCCAGGCCCATGATGATAATAATAAGGCACTTGCCAGAAAGGCAAAATTTAAGTGCAACCCCCCAAATTCAGTAATCAGTATAAGTAATATTTTAATGGAATATTCTAAAACATAAAAATTAATGCAAAAATTCCTGGTGAACAAAATATTAAAATTTTAAATAAAGAAAAGATATTATATGCTATATCTAGCTAAATAAGCCCTCACACTTGCCATTTGTTTTATCTTGCATTAGTTAATTGTAGAGTAACTACTTTTCAACTCATAAATGTCAGTACAAATATCATTAAACACTAAAGCTATAAATATATTGTTTTTCCATACTTGTAATTTTACTTGTTGGCCACGGACACTCATGAGATGCACTTTATATTCAGCTGCTATTTCCAAAAGAATTTTAAGGAGATCCAATTTAATATAATGTTATTCTTCTCCCCTTCTTAATAATAATTAAATTGTTCATGTGCTTCAGGTAAAGATATTATTACAACTAATGTCACCTTGATGGAATTATTCCACCTATTAAGTTTTTTTTAAAAGCATTTGAATCCACAAATAAAAATAACATAACAAATTCTTTATACTTCCATACAGAAGCACTAGTGTAACTGTGTAATTTATAATAACGAATTACAACTGGAAGACAACTTAAAAAACAGGTGCTTATGTACAATAAAATAAAAATAAGCAGACCTTGATTGCAATAAACATGAAGTTTTCAATTATTTAAAATTCGAGAAATGTAGATAATGGGCATCATAGAGATAATTTCTTGCTGAAGCTCCCCTTCCTTGTCTAAGTTTACCATTTTGCATTAGAACAGAGGGGGCAGTCTTTCAGCTGACCTAATGAAACACTGCTGCAAAAATAAGAGGCCAATCTGTGTGCAATTGCAGTTCAGCCAGAAAGAATGCTAATTCTTCAGTGCTTTCTTTAAAGAAATTATTCAGGCTTTCTGTGGCATGGAACACTGTGACCAGCCAGGAACTGTTAGAGATGAAAATAACCTTTCTTTGTTATGACTCCCAAAATGTAGTATTTGTTTCAGTTTCATAGGAGACTCTTGTACCTAGTTTTTTTAAAAAGTGAGGGGTAGGATGCGGTGTGGAATTAGTCATGCCCTAGCCATTTTCCATAAAGGATATAATTTCCTAACTTAGAATGTGCTCCCAAGGGACTTGTAAGAAGAGTACAAAAATATGATATCATTTCAAAATTGCTCAAGTATGGTCAAAGAACTCTGGTTATAGAGGAGGAGGAGGAGCTGATTTGAAGGCCCTCTCTACCCTTACTAGCTGTAGGACACTGAATTCTGATTTGAAATATCCTTTTCCATAAAACAGCGTTACTAATACCCATGTCACAGAATTGTTGTAAGGATTAAGTAAACTGACAACTATAAATAATCTATAAATTATGAACGGTTACACAAATGTCATGAAGGATTTTAAAAGATAACAAAATATAATAAGAATATAAATTAGGATTGTAAAGCCAATCTGGAAATAAAATTAATTTTTAAATTATTGTTATCAGTCCATGGAAGTATAAGCTAATAAACTGAGATACTGCAATGAAATCATTTCTTACATTAAGATTTTCCCTTTTAGGAACATGAATTCAAAGACTAAAGAAATATTAATGATCTTTTCAATTTTTATTAGCTTGGGAAAGTCAATTAATTTTAAAAATATGCCTTAAAAGTTATTTTCACTTACAAGAATAAAACAGAAAAAAAATCAGAAAAGCAGATGGAAAATTATTTCGGTTTGGTAACTTTCCAAGTGGTTTTTAAGTAACATAAAAATAATGGATACTAAAAATAAGACAATTCCATTATAAAGGAATAATTGAAGGGTAAAAATTTTACAGCATAGTACTATTTGACTACTAGTAATAACTGGAGTAGATAATATGTAAATTAAATTGGAAATTTTCAAATAATCTTACCAGGTATATTAAAAAATGTATATTTTCTTGAATTGTTACATTTTGTTTCCTTAAAATAACTTTATAAAACACATATTTTGTATGACAAAAGAATTTTGAATAAAGCATATAAAATTCTTAAACTTTATTTTTTATCTTGATCAATTTCTCCTTTCTCTTTATTCTACTAACTCTTCTTTTTTTTTTAAGATTTTATTTATTTGTTTGACAGAGAGAGACACAGCCAGAGAGGGAAGAGCCCAAGGCAGACGCTTAACTACTGAGCCACCCAGGCGCCCCCCTGCTAACTGTTCTTGAGAAATGTTACCCACTTTGGGTTTTCATTACTATTAACATATGATTCTCAAATCTATTTCCATTCCCAAGCTCTCTTCTAAAGGCCATAGTCCTATTTTCAGTTATCTACTGGCCATGATACCTGGATATTTCCCATGGGCCCCTTAGCCCCTTCCAAAACAAACTCAACATCTCCCACCCTCTGACATCCACTTCTGTCTCTGTATTTCTGTCTGATTAAGAAGAACTGCTACCCACAAAATATGCTTTAATGTCATTTTTCAAATGCCAACTTGAGAGCCAGTAATCAAAAATGACTGAATCATATAACTTAGAAATAGTTTACTAAAACTTCACAGGGGGAAGAAAAGGAAACTGCAAAGTAAAGGATAGAAGTACTCTAGTATTGAGAAAAGAACAAAACTTGTCATAATTCCCTAAGTCAAAGATACTTTAGAAAGATACACTCAGGGCGCCTGGGTGGCTCAGTCGTTAAACGTCTGCCTTCAGCTCAGGTCATGATCCCAGAGTCCTGGGATCGAGCCCCGCATCGGGCTCCCCGCTACGCGGGAAGCCTGCTTCTCCCTCTACCACTCCCCCTGCTTGTGTTCCTGCTCTCGCTGTGTCTCTCTCTGTCAAATAAATAAACAAAATCTTTAAAAAAAAAAAAGAAAGATACACTCTACTATTTTATGAAAAAATTAAGTGCTGCATAAATAAAAGGAAGTGTTACTACACTAATGTATAGAGCATATTTTTCTAGGAATTGATACAAATGAGAAATGTTAAAAATTTGAATGTGTTTTGATAAATCTGTTGATAATTCCACAGTAAATGTATTAAGTCAATATCTTCCAAATTGTATTTCACTTAGAGATGTTAATGTGTTTATTTGCAGAAGGGTTAGCTATCAAATACATTTGTAAAATTCTGCATGTAATTTTCTCTGAAGATTATAATGCGTATTTCCAATAAACCTGTTTAATTTGACTAATCCAATTTTTTCTAAACATTTGCAGAGTTATTATTTTTCCAAAGAAACAATTCAGTGTCCTGGAGCTTACAGTTTGCATAAAGTTGAATTCAGGGAAGCCAAATCACAGAGTACATCCCTAACCTTTAACTATGAGATCAAACAGGAAATGCTGTGTAACATACCTCTAATTAAAACTAGTAACATTCTGATTGTATTGGCCAAAACTGACCCCATGTGGTAAAACTTATATTAATAGCTATTAATTAAATGATTTGAACTGGAGATCATTTATATCCTTATAAAATAAAAACAAAATTCAGGACAAGTATCAAAAGCTACAATGTAAAAACATTTCCTGAATAAAGGAAAAAAATTGAAACTATATTTTGAAAGGTCATACTGCATACTTTGGAAAATAACTTATCCCACCCCAAAACACATCCTAGTAAAATTATCAGGCTTTAAAGAAAATTAAAAAATCTTTCGGGCAGCCATATACAATGGCCAAGTCACTTATTAGAGAAAGAAATTCAGACTATCATTTCAAAAGCACCTTTTAATGTGTATACATATATACATACATACATACATATATGGCCACGTGTGTGTGTGTATATATACATATATATATGTATATATATATATAGCCCACCTATGCTACTATTCATCTACTAAAATATATAGGCATATATCTTTAAAACATATTTGTAAAAATGTAAGTATAAACTATTTTTTTAAGATTTATTTATTCATTTAAGAGAGAGAGAGAACGCACAAGCAAGGGGGGAGGGTGGGAGGGGAGAATCTTCAAGCAGACTCCCTGCTGAGCACCGAGCCTGGCACCTGGCTCAATCTCAGGACCGATGAGATCATGACCTGAGCCGAAACCAAGAGTTGGACGCACAACTACCTGAGCCACCCAGGCATCCCAAACTATTTTTTTTAATAAATAAGTAGATGAACAGAATAGAGTGCAGGACATGAACTACAAACTAGATTTTTTTTAAAAAATATAATTTGTTTTGTATTTTTGTCACTGAACCATGTAGATATTTCAAGTAATTATGAAACAGAACCAATATTAAAAAAGAGATTCTAAAATTAAAAAGTAAAGCAAAACCAATGAACCCAAATGTATATCCAGTTGGTGGCGTTGCCACACTGAGAGGAACCAATGAGGAGTTGCTAATCAACAGGCATAAAGTCTCAATTATGCAAGACGAATAAGTTCTAGAGACAAGCTGTACAACATTGTCCCTATAGTGAACAATAGTGTATTGCTTATAAAAACTTAAGAAGATAAATCTTGTGTTCTTACCACACACACACAAAATTAAATACACACACACACACATACACACACAGTAATTTGACTGCTGATTCCTACTGGGCTAGTCTATGGGCAAAAGGAATTTAAAAAATTACCTGCTATCAGTAATAATAATATTGGTGGTAGTATTTTTTATTGCACACATTGTTATATGTTTAATGTTGGATGAAATAAATGTGTGATTTTTGTGATAATATAATTTATTTATTCCTGATTTTCCTGATATAGAATTCTTGGCAAGGGAGAAAGGAGATACAGATGTAAGATGGGAGGAATTAACTAAAATTCCTGAAAGCTTGAAGTTTAATTATAAAAATCAGTATGAACCAGCAATATATTTGTTCAAAATCAAAACAAAACGTTTTTCTTAAGTCTTCCAACAAAACAAACAAACGAAAAACCCAATAATCAACCCAGTAGTCATAAGAGATCTCTTAGCAACAAAATTGAAGACTTGAAATACTAAAGAAATCCTAGAACTTGGAGACAATGGTTGATTCCAGACCAGAGGCAAGTTATGTACAGTGGGTGGTTTATAGAAAAAAACAGATTCACCTTGAGTTGGTAACTGTTAAAAGTGGGTAGTGGGTACATTAAGAATTCATTAGACTTTTCAGTCTAGTTTTGTATATATAAGAAATTTTTCATAATACACACAAAATAAAACAAAAAGAACCTGGTCCCATAGTCTATTTGGATGCAAAATTTTATAATGCAGAGGGTCCATAAATGCTTTATAATCTATATAAAACACAATTTTGAAGCTCCTATAAAGGGCTACATTCCAAAGAAAATCTAAATGATGGTAACCTCTTGCAATTATGATCTGATTTTTACTTCAAAAAAGCTGCATGTATTTCTTAGCTCAAAGTTGGCTATGGACTGAATTATGTCCTTCCAAATTCACATGTAAGTCCTAACTCCAAAAGTGATTGTATTTGAAGATGAGGTCTTTGGGAGAGAATTAGCTTTAGGTGAGGTCTTAGGAGTGGAGTCTTCGTAATGGAATTAATGCCCTTATAAGAAAAGACACTAGAGAGTTTGCTGTCTTCTCTCTCTGCTGTGTGAGGACACAATGAGAAAATGGCCATCTGCAATGTAGGAAGAGAGTTCTCACCAGAACCCAACCATGATCTTAGACTTCCCAGCATACAGAACCCTGAAAAATAAATTTCTATTGTTTAAACCATCTACTTTAATGGTATTTTGTTATGGCAGCCCAAGTTGGCTGATACAGGGCCTTTCACTTGGTAGTGCTCAATAAATGGTAGCAGAATTTAAAATGGTAGATTTCTAAGTTGCCTTCAAAATTCTCAAAACACCAAAAGAACATTTTGTCTTAAACTTGAAATATTCTGAGTATACAAACATAAATCAACTACTCTGTAAAATATTCATAGTACCAGAGGCTTAAAAATGTAAATGATTAGAAACATTAAATCACCGATGTGATTACAGAATGGTACTTCATAAAAATAGAGCAGTAACAATTAGAATCATGCTACATAATAACCATCTACAATGTGGAAAAAATTTCTTGCCTTGGGCATCAAATTAAGGTGGATAGTTTTATTCTGTGTAAGAAGATGAATAACACATATCTGGTCTGTTAGAGAGAAAAAAGGGGAACCTAATTTACATTTGTTATCTTAATTAATCCTTGACAACACCAAGGGCTCATTCTACTATACCATACTATATCCAGTTTTCTACATATAAACTAAATAGCATGTTAACTACTTATATAACATTTCTACTTATTGCCAAAATATAAGAACATAGATTTATCTCCAGTACTTTGTATTTAGCACAAAAATAAAAAATTAGTTTTTATATGAAAAAAGAACAACTGAATACAGATAAATCATTTTATTTTTACTTTTTTCCTGACTAATAAGATTTTCAACTTATCTTTAATCTGCTTTCAAAAAAAAAGTAAGCAAAGGGTATACTCATATGGGGGAGGAGATTCAAGTTTACAGTTGTGGGGTACTAATCTGTGAGAAGCTGACTATTGGCTAAGCATAACAGGATAGTGATAGTTGAAACCAATTAGGAGATAATTATACTTCAAGTTCATTATCTTACTGGTGAGAATTTTCTTAAGTAATGAGTGACAACATCTTTGAGTCCTAACTAATAACTACATAGGCAAACAGAACACTTTATACCTTTTTCCTACTTGTGTTACTAATTCACCATTCTTGAGGAGAAGGTTGTGAATAGCAATTCTTATAAGAAGAATGGATGCTCTGAGTTGGAAAATTCCTTTAAAAAGTATATTTGGATTTTGGAAGAAGTCACAGGAAAGTGGGAGAGAATAATTAATCCTATAAATATTCACTCATTCAACAGTGAGTTATTGGCTGCCTACTATGTGTCAGTAATCATAAGTCTGGGAAATCAGCCACAAATGAGACATGCAAAATCACTGTTTTCAAAATACTTATATTCTATAAGAGAACCAGTGTATAAAAACAAGTAAACAAACAAGATATTTTGTTAGTTATAAATGCTCTTTAAATATAAAACAAGTAAAATACAAAATAGAATATGCCTTAGGGAATATTTTAGATTGGATGATGGGGCAAAGCCTCTTGAAGGCAGTGACAGGCAAACACCTAATTAACGAGAAGGAACATACTATTGGGGGGGTCTGGTGGAAAATATTCTAGGCATAGGGAACCTCTAGTGCACTGGCTCTCTATATTAACCCTCAAGTTTGAATCTCAGATTGCACTGTAGAGTACCTCTTCTTACTACACTCATCTACCCATTTCTCAGAAATCTTTGCCTATTGTCAAAACCTCCAACGTATCAATCTCATCTCAATTTGGGGTCAATATCTATATGTATGACTCCTTCAACCCTCTGGCCTCTAGATTCTTTGACTACTTCTCATTCAGTGATCTTCTCATCAACACTACCTCAGCTCCTCTGGTCATATCAATAAGAAAACCCCTCCATATCTCAATTTCTAGCACCACACTCCCCGATGACTATACCTCCTTTCTTTCCAGTTCACTCACTCTAAGTTCCCTGACTGCAATGATTCTCCTATCCCAGCAGGACCTACAATCCATGGATTTACCACCTATTTCCTGTCTTTCATCCCCAGTTCATCCCTACCATACAACATTACTGAATGGTTTTGCCTTACATTCATGAACAGTATCCTGAAAAGGGCTGTTAAAACAGACCATTCACTCTCCCACTGTCCTAGATTACTGTTTTATACTTACTCTTCTCTCCTTAAACTGTGAACATTTCCTCCCGCATTCCATCCTTACTGAATAAACACCATGTAAGTGTTAGTCTACAAAACCACAACCTCCACTTGTACGTAAGATTCCATTCCTCTCACCTGCTGGTATCATTTTGGTAAATCTCCCCTTGTCTTCTTGTATCAACAGTTTCTTTCTACACTCATTTTTCATTTCTATCAACATACAAACTTGCTGTGAATTCTCTTTTCCCAGATAAATGTCTTTAGAAGAGTAAGCAAATTAGAAATAAAAAATAATTTTTTTTTCTGGAAGAATAAATGGTAAGACTAACCAAGCAAACTTTAAAATTTACAGAATTGATGAAGCTGTGGTTGTATTAAAAGTATTAGAACATATTATAAAATTAATGTGGTGAAAATTTCACATGGTTAAGAAATTCAAAAGAAAATGTAGAGATAGCTGGTAACATATAAAACATATTTAACTTTATAAATATTTAATGATATAAAATAAAATAAAAGATGAGATACTATTCTTGCTTATACTTAAATGTATGCATTATAATTTATCATATATGTCTATATACATACATATATACATGCAAAACATACACACACCTATGCATCTATATTTTTACCTATCTATAAATGTAGTGTACCCAATATTGTGAAACATACAAGAAAGTAGCTATTCTCATACTAGCTGGGACATCAGCTGATAACTTCCTGAAAGTAACTTGGCAATATAAAGCAAAAGTCTAAAAAATGTGGTTATTTTATAACAGCAAAAAATTAAAAATATAAATTCCCAACAGTAGATTAAATAAATTATAATACATCCTTACGTTAGATATGATAGGGCAATTAAAAATCATAATCTTGAAGAATGTGTAATGATATCTGACATTGCTCCAGGCACACTGCCACATCCTATAAAACAGTGTAAAACAAATGGTCTCATTTTTCTAAAATATTCATTGTAATATTTATTATAAATAATATACCAAAAATGATAAGATAGCAAGGAATTAGGAGTAGCTATTCTGAGTTATGAGCTACGGGTAATTGCAATTTTCTTCAGTATTTTCTACCTTTTTTAATAGCAGTATATTCAGAAAGTTAAAAAAGCAACAAATATTAGAGATGAAGACAAAGAAAAGCAAAGAGGCAAATTGGGATAAAGTTTTCTTCTCTTCACTTTTTTTTTAGTGGGAATTGGTTAGAATAACTAGAGTCTCAGGATAGTCACATGGTTTGCAGCCCCTTGTACAGGAAAAATTAACTTATTGCAGGGTCTTCGCCACCACTATCACCATCATATTTGCAGATACTTAATTATGAAAACCACTGAGGGCAATGACACAGTGATGAGATTCTATATTCTATATCCCAAACATGTAGCTTGGGCAGTCAGGGAATATTTCTGAACTTCAGTTTTAATTATAAAATAAATGTATTGACTTTTTCACAATGGGTTTGCTACCACACAGGTGTCATGAAAACCACCACTAAACCAAAACGAAAATGGGAAAGGAATAGATTCATATCAACATCATCATCATTGGACATGTAGATTTGGGCAAGTCTATCACTACTGGTCATCTGATCTACAAATGTGGTAGGATCAACAAAAGAACTATTGAAAAATTTGAGAAGGAGGCTGAGATGGGAAGGGGCCCATTCAAGTATGCCTTGGTCTGGGATAAACTGAAAGTGAATGTGAAAGTGGTATCACCTTTGATATCTCCCTGTGGAAATTCAAGGCCAGCAAGTATTATGTAACCATCACTGATGCCCCAGGACACGGAGACTTTATCAAAAACATGATTACAGGCACATCTCAGGTTGACTGTGCTGTCCTGATTGTTGCTGCTGGTGTTGGTGAATTTGAAGCAGGTATCCCTAAGAATGGGCAGACCCCTGAGCATGCCCTTCTGGCTTACACACTGGCTGTGAAACAACTAATTGTTGGTGTTAACAAAATGGATTCCTCCAAGCCACCCTACAGCCAGAAGAGATACCAGGAAATCATTAAGGAAGTCAGCACCTACATTAAGAAGATTTGCTACAACTCCAACATAGTAGCATTTGTGCCAATTTCTGGTTGGAATGATGACAATTCTGGTTGGAATGGAGCCAAGTGCTAACATGCCTTGGTTCAGGGATGGAAAGTCACCTATAAAAATGACAATGCCAGTGGAACCACACTGCTTGAAGCTCTGGATTGCATTTTGCCACCAACTCGTCCAACTGACAAGCCCTTTCATCTACCCCTCCAGGACGTCTACAAAATTGGTGGTATTGGTACTGTCCCTGTGGGCCAAGTGGAGACTGGTGTTCTTAAATCTGGCCTGGTGGTCACCTTTACTCCACTCAATGTTACAACTGAACTAAGTCTGATGAAATGCACCATGAAGCTTTGAGTAAGCCTCTTCATGGGGACAATGTGAGCTTCAATGTCAAGAATGTATCTGTCAAAGATGTTCATCCTAACAGTGTGGCCAGTGACAGCAAAAATGACCCACCAATGGAGGCAGCTGGCTTCATGGCTCAGGTGATTATCCTGAACCATCCAGGCCAAATCAGTGCTGGATATGCCCCTGTGCTGAATTGTCACAGAGCTCATAATGCTTGCAAGTTTGCTGAGCTGAAGAAGCAGATCATCGTTCTGGAAAAAAGCTGGAAGATGGTCCCAAGTTCTTGAAATCCGGTAATGCTGCCATCATCGATATGGTTCTTGGCAAGCCTATGTGTGTTGAGAGCTTCTCTGACTGTCCTCCTCTGGGCCGTTTTGCTGTTCGTGACATGAGACAGACGGTTGCCGTGGGTGTCATCAAAGTAGTGGACGAGAAAGCAGCTGGAGCTGGCAAGGTCACCAAGTCTGCTCAGAAAGCTCAGAAGGCTAAATGAATATTATCCCCAATACCTGCCACCCCACTCTTAATCAGTGGTGGAAGAACGGTCTCAAAACTGTTTGTGTCAATTGGCCATTTAAGTTTAATAGTAAAAGACTGGTTAATGATAACAATGCATCGTAAAACCTTCAGAAGGAAAGGAGAATGTTTTGTGGACCAGTTGCTTTTTTTGTGTGTGGCAGTTTTAAGTTACTAGTTTTTAAAATCAGTACTTTTTAATGGAAACAACTTGACCAAAAATCTGTCACAGAATTTTGAGACCCATTAAAAGCTTAATGAGGAAAAAAAAAAATGGATTGAATGAGATATCCCCTTTAGCTTAGTATTTTAATTACTTGTTTGTTTGATTTAGTAATACAGAGGAGAATAAGGGGAAGCATAGTATTATTGTTTTTATAAATCAGATGGTACTGTAGAGTTTAAAATGTTACACTTCAAATTTTTTGTCTTTAACTTTTGTGATATCATTTTTAAATGCTAAGTAATAGTTTTCAAAATTATTGGGAACTCTTGGCAACAGAGATTAGAATTATAAACAATTTAATATACCATGAAATTGTTTTATTTGGAATTAAATAAATAACCACAAATTGAAATCTATTCTTGGATCTCACTCATTAATGCTAGCACCTAGATGTAGGATGAGAAACAAGCCTGATCCCATACATAATCAGATATTTTTCAAAATAGTGTCACATAAAGGGTCCACCATTTGAAATATTTTAATTGTTTCACATATTTCAATATTTTAACAGAAGCTCTAGACTTTATAAGGAAAAGAACCTAAAAAGTCGTAAGGTTACTGTCTGGACTCAAGTAAGAGAGTATCACTCATAGGACAATGAATGTGCTACACACGTTGTAGCTCTGAAACAGTGAATTTAGGACAAGTTCAATTGCACTAAGGCATGGGCTAATAAACATCAAACAAAGCAGTCATTGTAAGCCAAGGCTCATCTATTATAAACATGTGATCACGCAGGGCATACTAAAGTCTTTGGTCTTGTGTTAGTGCACAGTGATCAAAAGAAATGATATATTCTATATTTTGTTAACTTGCACATAAAAAACAATCAGGGATTTTATAAATATAAATATATTTTTACAAATACAAAATAAAAATGTGAAATAAAAAGATGTAGTTTCACTCCAAATTAACAATGATTATAAAATAATTGGATTTTAAGAACCACAAAATATATGGGCGCCTGGGTGGCTCAGTTGGTTAAGCAACTGCCTTCAGCTCAGGTCATGATCCCAGGGTCCTGGGATCGAGTCCCGCATCGGGCTCCCTGCTCTGCGGGGAGCCTGCTTCTCCCTCTCCCACTCCCCCTGCTTGTGTTCCCTCTCTCGCTGTGTCTCTCTGTCAAATAAATAAATAAAATCTTTAAAAAAAAAAAAAAGAACCACAAAATATAGATCACAAGATTTTGCAGATGTGCCCTATCAATTATCATTTTCTTATAAAAAGATCTTTGATTTATAAGGCTCTTTAAAGAATATATAATCTCATTTGATCAATGTAAGCACATCTTGCGATAGAAGAGATAGCTCTAATTTACACATGAGGAAGCTACAGCTCCTCAAGCCTCGTTCTTTTGCTGATATAGCTAGTCAAATTGTGGGTATAGAACCACAGTCTTCTGAAACCCATTATATTTTTCCTTTCATTGAACGATAGTGTTTTTGTACAAAATCCTTGTCCAACATAAACTGAAAATTAAGGAGGCCTGTTTGATATTTTATCATGGTTTCCTCTTGTGATGTCAAGTGACACCATGGTCTTCCCTTAGTCTGCCATGCTCAAGAACCACACCTTTTGTTTTCCTCTCTCCTTTGACTTTCTCCTGATATAAAATTTTTAAATGTTCAAGTCTTCCTAGGCTAAAAGAAGCAGCTTAAAGAAACAACCTAAACTAGAATATAAGATATTGAGGATTGAGATTTTTGTAAATTTTGTTCACAATGTCTACTTTGTTTAAGGCTACCTGGAATAGTGTCTGGTATAAAGGAGATACTTAGTAAACTTTTATTAAAATATAAAAGTTCCCTTGGTCTACCTCACTTTAAAGCTACTAATCTCTCATGAGATGTCCTTTTGCTATCATGGTCAGATATCTTGAAACTTCAGTTCACTGTACTGTAGCTTCATAAACAACTGGGAGGTAATCAATAACCTCCTAATAATCAAAATGTAATGGTATCTTTTTAGTTTTCATCCTATTAGAACTCATTTACAAACTGAACACTCTTTCTTATAAATGTTATTCTAGTCACTATTATTGCTATTTTATCTTTGTTTTCTTTGTCCCTTTCTGTTTTCTTTCTCCTTTGCTGCATTGCTTCCCTTACCTAAATAAATAATAAAATTCTTTAATTATGACCTTGGCCTCCTCTCCTCACTTTGCTAGTTCTCCCTGGCCATATCTTCTACATCACGGTTTAAATTACTGTAACTGTGCCACTAATATCCAAAATTGTTTGTGAACCTCATCTCCTGACTGAGCAAAAAGATTGCACATCCTGTCTTCTTGAATGACCCACAGGACCTCAAACATAACATCTGCAAAATAGACATTTTTTTTTTCTTTATAATCCTCTTTCACCAAACTGAGTTTTCACACTTCTATTCCCTCACTAGCACATTTCTTTTTTCTGATTCTCAGCTGATGTCTATGCTTTCTATTTCTTTGAAAAGAAAGAGGCAACCAAAAGAGAAGTCCTAAATATTGCCAATACCACATCCACCAATTTACGTTCATCTGTGTCCATAAACCACTTATTTTCTTCTGTTAATATGCATAAGCTGCCCTACTCCTACCTAGTGCTAATCCCTCCTTATGTATTTGGAACATATCCATACCTTTTTAGCTACTCAAAGACAACACTCCAAAATCTGTCCCCACCCCACCTGCCTCCTGGATTGTTTTTTCTACCAAACGATTCCCAATATCATGCAAAACTGATTTTAAAAAATTTTCCATCTTAAAAAATGACAACAAACTCTTTTGATCCACATCTGCATCCAACCACTATTTCATTTCTCTGCTTTTATTTACAGCAAGACTCAAAAGAGGTGTAAATACTATCCCCCTTTCTTCTTTTCCCATCCTCTTGAACTAGTTCAATTAGGCTTATATTCTCTCGGATCTATGCAGTAGCTCTTGTCAAGGTCCCAGTGACTGCTGCACCACCAAATTAATGGCCAATCATCAATTCTCTTTCAAAGAAACTAGTAGGAGTATTTGACATAGTATAGCACTCGTTCCTTCTCGAGAGTTTCAAGACTTCACTAACCAAATATATAAAAGAGGGAACATCTTGTCCACAATATCCCAGACCTCGATACCCCTTCTTCCCCACACCTCTTCTCCCCCTTAGCCAGCTTTACTGAAGCTCTTCACAGTACCTGTTACTACCTGACATATAGTTACTTGTGAAATATAGGCTTGATGGAAGCAAGGACTTGTGTTTATATCAGGTCCAGCACATATTAGCACTCACTAAAAACCAGTTTGTACTATTTGCACTCACTAAAAATTTCACATGTATAGGACTAAGCATAATCATCAAAAGAAATATTTTTTTCAGTAAAAATATCATTGGTGGGTTAAACTGAAAAGTGGACAAGGGAGATATAGGCTGTCTACTTTAAATGTACTATATATCTATTTTGCTACAATACCTGGTCCACTGTGTGAAGTCAATAAATATTAATTTATGTTAATGTACCTTAAATCTTTAAAAAAAGGACAACTCTATATAATTATGATATAGCTTAGTTCCTAAACTGTTCTTCCAAAATGGAATAGAATCCAGAGAAATAATAAAGTATTGGTGCTCTTTAATTAGCACTTATAAATCAGAACACCAAGTTAATCATTCCTGTAACAACTGAAAGAATTGAAATAATTCATTGATGTCAAGAATGCTATGCTATAAGACCAAATATAAGAACTTAGAGGTGTTTTATCTCTTTTCAGGCTTAACATATTGTAATTTTAACTTGGCAAGAAAAGATAGATTAAAAATACATGTTGTGCCTATAATTTATTAGAAAAGCATTTTCTCTTCTGCTAAATTGTTTCTTAGATTGATTCCTCTGACTTTATCCCACTCTTTTTTGTTATGCTTGGTGGTTTCCAATTAGACTTGTAGATAGATAAACAGTTGATTGAATCAGTAATGAAATATTTGTAATAAAACATCTAATAATTAAGACATTAGAAATCAATATGTTAATGTCATTTTTGTGATTAAACAGTGAAAATGAAAGCCAAAGTTCTATTTAAACACAGTTTTCATTTTGTATTGTGTTTTAAATATCTTGAGAACAACAGCAACATTTATAAATAAGCACAATTTTCAAGTATAACAACTATTCCAATATGAAAATAAATATCTTAAGAATAGAGTACTGTATGCATGCATAACCAATCTTTAGAAACTTTAGATTATTTCAGAACATTTTGGGAACAGTGTTATATAATTTACCTGGGTTTAAAATTCCATCTGACAATCACTAGCTGTGAGAATTTTGCAAGCTACTATGCCTTGAGCCCTTCAACCTCTACATCTGTAAAGTAAGACTATTACCTACCTCATCAGTTTGTTGCAGAGATTAAAAGTGATATATATCTTTTATGTAAACCTTGGAGTTACTTTTCATTATTCCTTCTCCTTCAACCCCTCAGTATGCAGTCTTTCTTTCCAATGTCTCTCACCTAATAATTAACACTAAACCTGGCCTCTGCCCAGGTGGTCACCTCATATTCCACCTTTACTCCCCTGTAGATCCTTTTGCACCCAATATTAGCTCTCAAAAGTACTACAAACCACTACCAAACTGTACATTCCACCGTCCTCTCCAAATATCTGTAATGACCCCCACTGCCTATAGAATGAAGTACAAATTCCTGAATTTATTTTATGCCATCCACAGTCTGGTATCTTGCCTACACAGCTTTATAACCTAATAGTCTCCTTCATGAATACTCCATTTAACTCAACAAGTACTACTCATTGCCTAGAAAGAAGTAATGCAAATTCAAACCTCCTTTATCAAAACAGTTCTCCATTGCCTGCAATGGACTTGCCCTTCTCTGTATTACAGCTTCCTATTAAGGAACATTTTTTAACAGCAAATCACAGTCAAGTCCATTAATGTTCATTATGATTTATTTTTCTTACAATATTTGTATTGTTATTTATGCTATCATTTTACAGAAATAACCTCCTGACTGGACTATTTCTTCTTTTGCCCTCCAAAATCATTCTCCGTATAGCAGCCAAACTGATATTTTAAAAAAGCAAATCATATCAGGTCACAGCCCTGCTGAAAAGCTTCTACTGGGTTCCTATACTCAGAAGAAAAGACAAAGCATCAGGCATCACTCTGCAGCTGCCTGCCCTGCCTCCTCATTTCTGCTCTGGGATTTATCACTCTGCCCTTGCTCACTAAGCTCCTGGAACCCTACACTTTTATCCCTTTTTGTCTATGTAATTCTTCCCACACATCTCCGCATGGCTTAGTTCTCTGACAAGACCTTCTGTGACTACTTTTTCTAAAAGATTCGCCAAAACATACACACGTGCGTGAGCACGGGCACATAAACACACACATACACAGTCACACATGATCACTCCATCCTTTCCCTTGCTTTGTTGTCTTCTTAGAATTTATCATCATCTGTACTTATTTATTAATTTCTGATGTTACCATATTCCCAACTCTTCAAATGGAATGTAAACTCCATAGAGCAGAGATAATCTTCTTTACAGCCGTATCCGTAATTCACTATATTGGAAATGCTCGATAAACATTTGTTCAATTACTAAATTAATCCTCCTGTTAAAAAGCATATAATCTGTTTCCTTAACCAGAATATAAGTTTCTTAAGGAAAGAGATTTGTCTGAATGCTCTAATGTTCTTGATATTTTTTTTAAATCAAGTAGAACGATAGTTTAAAGTAAAATGCATGCTAAGCATTACATGCAAAGTAGAATTTCCAAAGTGAAACAGAAAATAGAACATAAAATAAAAATATCTTTCTACCCATTTTATAAAATATCTGGTTTCTTATTCAATGTGCTATGAAAAACTGCTTTATGCAGAGATTTCATTGCCAAAATCATCTGCAAAATTATTTTGTACAGATTTTTAGCTCTTTTGAAATCAAACTAAATCACAAGGATTTGCAAATCCTAAATAAATTGAATTCCTTAATTCCAGGCCCCACAAAGCCCACGAGGGGCCTTTTGGTCAGTCAAGTGTATATTTCTAAAATCAGGACAATGATTTCTAAGCTTTTTTTCTTAGCGTCGCCAGACAAATTTCTCTTTATGATAATATAGATGGGTAGCATAAATCAATAAAAACACCGATACACTTAAAACTTCAAAGGGAACCATAATAATTCACAATAATTTGAAATCTAACAGCAAACTATTTTGTTGAGCTATTTTTTTTTCCATCCCCCTACTCAACCTCAATGCTGAAGTTTACAGTGAAAAGTTTAAAAAAGCAGACAATAGTGGGTAAGCAAACTGCCTGGCACATAGTTATCATTCACTGACTATTTTTAAGAAAATAAATAAAACAGTTTAAAGGACCCTCAATAAGGAACATGACAAAACATCTGGTCTCAGAATATTATTATAATACTAGTATAACTGTCAACCAGTTTAAAAAAGTGAGCTAGAAATGCAGTATGTGATCGTTTCACTTGTAAAAGATATACACCAATTGAGATGAAAGGAATTATGAATTTTTTCAACTGGAAATTAAATAATAGAGACAGAATGGGTTTTCATATTAACTTATATCATTAATTTCCTCAACTATGCAAATCATTTAGCTTATATTCATAAACATAACTCATACCATTTGTTTTTTAATTAATAATGAATAAAGAACTAATTTCTTTAATAAATTCTGGAATATCCAAGACTCTTTGAAACAGTATTTTTAATACTTTAAAATGTTATGAAATTAGGGCGCCTGGGTGGCTCAGATGGTTAAGCGTCTGCCTTCGGCTCAGGTCATGATCCCAGGGTCCTGGGATCGAGTCCCACATCGGGCTCCCTGCTCCTTGGGAGCCTGCTTCTCTCTCTCTCTCTCTCATTCTCTGTCTCTCATGAATAAATAAATAAAAATCTTTAAAAAATAAAAAAAAAAAAAAAAAATGTTATGAAATTAAATATCATTGGTATATAGTAGACTGGCCAACATTTTATCTTTTTTAAAAGTGAAGCATTTGATGCCAATACCCATATCTTGATTGAAAATGACTGTAATAATGAAGGGACTGAAGATGTCAATAATAATTATGGGAATACTAATAATTGAAAAGTTAAATTCTCTATTCTGTCTAATGTTCTCCAAGAAAGTGATTTTATTTGTCATATACATCCCGCTAATATTATATGTGTTATGCCTCCATATAAGAGTCTTCACACCCACACATCTTTTGTCCCAGTAAACCTGTGAATCTATCATTAGAGATTTCTTCTCTGTCCATTCTTAAAAACTGGGGAACCCCAGAGATTCTTTCTGCTTCTTCCTACATTCACCCTCAATGGCTTTAACAACCACTTTTATTGCACTAATTCCCAAGTCTCTCTCTCCCACTTAGTACCTCTATTCTAAGTTACTGCCCTATGTCCTTTTTTAAAGGAACTGAATGTACTTTTCTTGAAAGGATTTTGTACAAAAATATTAACTGGAATTTCTTTTATCACCTCTGGCCTCCTGTATGGGGTTTCATGTTACCATACCTGTTTCTCAAGTTACAAACCTTACTAGCTAACTTCACTTCTTTCTCTACCTCTCCCACCATGAATAACAAGTCACCAATTACCAGCTCTTCCACTCTAGAAGTTTCCCAAATGTGACACGCCTTCTCAAGTCTCACTCCATCCATGCATTCATCCTTGGTGCTTTTTTATTTCTTTTCCATTTTTTTTTATTTTATTATGTTATGTTAATCACCATACATTACATCATTGGTTTTTGATGTAGTGTTCCATGAGTCATTGTTTGCATTTAACACCCAGTGCTCCGTGCAGAACATGCCCTCTTTAATACCCATCTCTAGGCTAACCCATCCCCCCACCCCCCTCCCCTCTAGAACCCTCAGTTTGTTTCTCAGAGTCCATAGTCTCTCATGGTTCGTCTCCCCCTCCGATTTCTCCCCCTTCATTTTTCCCTTCCTACTATCTTCTTTTTTTTTTTAACACACACATTCCAAAAACTTCATCCATATTACCTCATTTCATCTTTATAACAATCATTTACATTAACACCATTTTATAGACAAAACTGATGGACAAAAGGTGAGTAATGTGATAACATAGCTTGTGAGTGGCAGAGCTGAGATCTTTCACTATTGTAACAATCTCCTATCTCTTTGTCACTCCTTCTAATTATCTTTTTCAGATATTGTTTTGCCCGTCATTGCCCACATAACAGTTCAAACTTATTAGTATCTCAAATAAAGTTCTTGAAAGTCTACAGCAAGTGTAATTGTCCAAGCTTACCTCCTGACACTCCTTACCCCACACCATGTGTTCCTGCTGAACTGAACAGAATGAAACTCAGGACATGATGGATCCTTTCTCAACCCCATGATTTTGTGCATGCCTTAACTGCTTAGAAAACTGTCCCAATCTCTCCCCCAAAAATACCTTACAACCAGACACAAAGCTTTCTTCTTCCATGAAGCCTCTCCTTCATCACCAGACTGCAGATTAACCTTGTTCTGTTCTCCAGATTTCCATAACATTATATTCACATATCTGACACATGCTCTACTGTAAGTTAAAAGAATTTAGTTGTTGGCTAATCTATTTTCCTTCCTAATGATAATCTCCTCCAGAGTCAGAGATTGTATCATTTTCTCATCCAATTATATTAGTTGCATATCTACCACATGATAATGCTTAACTCAGTGCCTGCTCATAGTAGACAATCAATAAATGGTGGATGCAGAAAATTACCAGAGCACCATAATACAAAGCAGATATTCATGGAAAGGATAATTCTTATTAGATAGCCTTCAAGATCAAGGAGACTTATAAGAGAACTAATACAAGAGCCTGAAAGGTCTCTAGGGATAAAAGGCAAAGAACATGAAAGAGGATGAGATATAGAAATGACGGAGGAGTTCAAAAGCAGCAAAGACAAACTTTACTCCCTTGAAAATTTGTCATTTCTGAGATATTAAATAATCAAATGCAAGTTGATTTGGATAGAATTCTCTGCAACAAAGACAAAGCATTTTCCTTTTTCCTTCTTTGTGTAAACTCTTGGTTCAGCTATTGACCGATGGAGCTATTATGGTGAAATACCACTCTACTAAATGCTTTCAGTTTTAGCCCATTTAAGCTATTGTAAAACTCAACTTGGCAGTCACCTGCTGCACAGTGAAAGAGCAGGATAAATGAAACTTCCCTGAAGTTCTCTTTATCTTCAAACTGTAGGAGAACATTATTGGCTCCCTCCAGTTGTGGCTAGGTTACACGGGTTATATTTTAAACATTTTAGGCCAAACTCCCACTGTAATGTGATATTATTGAGCCAGTTTGTCTAACTTGAGAGAAAGCCCTATTATTATAAGTAGAAGTAGTTTTGCTTCATTTTTTGAGAGTATACATAAAACACTTGGAAAGGTTAGAAATCTAGATTTTTTTTCCCTTTTGAGTAAATGGGAAAACAAGAAAAGAAATTCACTCTCCAAGTAAAATTTAAAAAGTAACAAGTTCAGATGTGTTTAATTAGTGATGATAATATATTACAAATTCACTGCTAGGATTTTTAATTTTTCCATTAAAATTCAATTGATCTAATAATAGTTATAAACATCTAACACAAAAGATAAAACAAGGTCATACTTGTAGTCAAGGAAAATAAGTCTGAAATAAAATCAATTAATCTACTTTGCTTCTCTGAGAGTTGACATTTACTATTCATTACATTGAAAAATTTACTTTAGGGGCGCCTGGGTGGCTCAGTTGGTTAAGCGACTGCCTTTGGCTCAGGTCATGATCCTGGAGTCCCAGGATCGAGTCCCGCATCGGGCTCCCTGCTTGGCAGGGAGTCTGCTTCTCCCTCTGACCCTCCTCCCTCTCATGCTCTCTGTCTCTCATTCTCTCTCTCTCAAATAAATAAATAAAATCTTAAAAAAAAAAAAAAGAAAAATTTACTTTACCACTCAATATCACATTTCCTCATCTGTAAAATAAAAATAATATGCAAATGCACTGGTTGTTTCAAGTATTCAGTTGATATTTATAATATTTGGTACAAATAGGTGATCAATATATGTCATTCGAAATGAAATTTAAACACAGTAAAGGAATCAAATTCAGTCTCTCATTGAGGGGATTGCTCAATAGCCTTTAATTGGTCAAATTATTTCTAATTTGACCAAATGGTCAAATTATTTCTAATTAGAGTCATTGTTTTAGTTCATCATTCTTATATTTTTTTGTAGTAAAGTATATGATACGTTATAGAGCATATATAGGGAGAAAGAAGGATGGACCATAAAAAAGAGGGCTTTCATTAGGGGCTTTCTTTGAACCACATTTGGAAAATTAAAAAATGTGGATTACAGTTTATTTAATTTATAAGTTTAACTGAAGTAAAAATTGTTGAAGCTGATTTAAAGTGAAGTAAACAAATAGAGATAAGGATATAGTCCATAAAATGAAAAATATTGCTGAAATTTAGAAATATTCTAGGAATTTTAATGTATTTGTTTCCCTGCTTGTTTGTGTGAGATATTATTTGTCTAAGCATGTGTGTGGTACTTTACTGAAAGGACTTCAATTGACATTCAACAAGTCATTTCAATATTTATTAACCATTGATTATGTATACAACATGCTGGGAACTAAGTGCAAAAAGATAAATGAAATTTTGTTCCCAGGAGTGCACTGAGTGATGGAAAAGACCGGCATATAATTTAAAAATTGCAGGATTTACTTATGAGATTCACTTGTGAGCTATAAAATTCACACTTACAGGGAGATATCCAGACATGGTAAAATTACTCCATCCCACTGGGAAGGGGCAGATAAGGTAGCTGAATTAATTTTTTAGGATGAATAAAAATTGGCCAGGTGAAGTAAGTTGAAAGGAAATTCCAGGCAGTGAAAAATGGCCTGGTGTGTGAGAGGGCATGGGGAGAAGCTTTCAGAGTCATTTGAGTGCTAAAGAGAGGGCTGAAGAGGCAGGCAGGGCTGAGCCCTGAAGTGTCCTTCATTCTATGCAGTGAAGAGGCATCGAACTATTTTATATAAGGAAGCTCACACATTACGTGTATTTGCCATAGACCATTTTGACTGAGGTGGAAGGAAAGACTTGAAAATTACTGCAATTATAAAGAGCAATTAAAGAGCTATTATAATTTCCATATGAAAGGTGATGGAGAACTGAACTAAGGCAAAAAGAAAAAAAAAGAGGAAAATGATAGTAGACTCAAGAGTAGATTGTGGGTAAATCCACATTATGCAATGATGGTCACAGTTTTACTTGTATGGCCATCTAATGTGTTAAGACAGGACACAATTGCAGCTCAAATGTAATATTATAATTACATTTATTTACAATGTATTTTATTACAAGTTTGGGTTATCCCCTTTATCAGTCATCATTCTCAGATTTATCTGGCAATTCTTGCAAATTTATTTATCCTTATGAACTTTAGAATCCATTATATTGTCTAGTTCACAAAAATTTATATTGGTGGGGCACCTGAGTGGCTCAGTCGTTAAGCATCTGCCTTTGGCTCAGGTCATGATCCCAGGGTCCTGGGATCGCCTCGCATCAAGCTCCCTGCTCAGTGGGAGGCCTGCTCCTCCCTCTCCCACTCCCCCTGCTTATGTTCCTGCTCTCTCTCTCTCTGTCAAATAAACAAATAAAATCTTTTAAAAAAAATTTATATTGAGTTTTTTTAGGGAAATTGATTAAATTTATTGATTAACATGAAAAGCACAAGTTTCTTTACATAAGTCTTCCTATTCAAAAATAAAATATAGTGTGTCTTTCTGTCTATGCATATCTTCTTTTCTAACCCTCAATAGTGTAGTATGTTTTCTTCGTATGGATCTCAGATTTATTGATAAGGTTATGTCAAGATAGCTTTTCATTTGTGTTACTACCAAGGAGGTCTGTTCACCCATTATGTTTTCCTTAAAATTATTTTTAAAATAGTAAATAGGATTATAAAATGGAGACCCCTGTACTAAACATCAACCTCTGCAAATTCTAGCATTTGACTATATTTGTTTCAGATTTTTCCTTAAAGAAATCAAACATTACAGATGTGATTGGTGTCTCTATTTACCTTTCTAGATCCCCTCTGGAGTGGGGATGCCATATAAAATTCAGGATTCCTTATTGAACTTGAATTTTAGATAAACAATGACTCAATTTTTAATATATCTCATGCAATAGGCAATATGAATACATTTTTATTTGGCTAAATCGGACTTTACCTCTTGAGGTATAGAAATATCCCAAAGTTTTTTTTTTTTTATCATGCTTAAACATTTCAAAACTCTACTGCTACACATTATGTAATCTTAAACATCTGATAGCATTGTTTTGCAGGTCTTCAAAACTTACATATATAGTTCAAACATGTTTCCATTGGCTCAAACCAAGGATTGTTGCCTTTCTCTTTCACATAATCCAAAGGTTTCAACAATGTTCGTGTTTAGCTGGCTGTATCTAAGACAATGTAACTGCATATGTTCTCTGTCAGTATTTTCTTGTATCCTGGATGGATATTTATTGAATTTGAAAATGCTTCATCTTGTGCTCGCTTTGGCAGCACATATACTAAAAAAAAAAAAATGGAATGAAAATGCTTCATCTTTTTTTTTTTCCGAGTAAATGATTAGTAACTGAGCATTTATTTGTTGCGTACACAGTACTTGGTCTTTTCATCCACATCATATCATTTTTAACACAAGAATCACATGAGGTATGTATCATTATTTCCTTTTTACAGGTAAGGAAACAGAAGATCAACAACTTCTTGTAACATGCCTCTGATTCCATAGACAGTGAGAGGCAGAGTTAGAAACTGATCCCAAGTTTGTTTGGCTGCAAAGTCCGAGGTATTTCTGCACATCTCTTTGCCTTCCCTGCTGGCACTCATATCCAACTTTGAAAACGTTTGTGTCTTTCATCCATATATTTTTTCTCAAAAAATTTATTTCAGGTTGAGGCTTTGTCTCATTAAAAATGCCAGAATGTGAGGATTCAGACACGTAACCCTAGTACTGTTCATACTGTAGGACGTCATTGCCATGATTAACATGTAACATTGAGTAAAATGTGCATGGTTGCTGACAGTTATGTATTTTTTTCTTAATTCTTCTTCAGATAGAAGCTCTTCAGGAAAAAGCAGATTATTCAGCATATTTTGGTCTTTAAACTAGAAGAGCCATAGAAATGACTGAATATAACTTAATATATTCTCCCTTGTCCTTGATCATGTGCTCTAATTTGAACTAAAGGAATATTATTCTGAAATGAAAATGCTTCATCTTAAACTGTGATTCAAGAGTACAGATATTCTTAGTTTTGTCAAAAACATGGTTTATATATTTTTTCACTATTTTTTTGCAGTGATTTCAGAGTAGAAAAAGGAAAAGAAATGTCTTTGCTCCTCCTTCTTACAACTGGAAATTCCCTTGTGCCTTTGAAAATTATTGATACCTTAAGCAGCATTCTAAACTAATGGAATCAGAATCTTCAAGGGTCAGTCCAAAAGCTGTGTAAGTTGACAAACTCCACAGGTGATTCTTCTTTGGGAGTGAGACCTACAGTCTTAGCTAAACAAAGATAGATTTTAGCAATATTTAAAAGATTCTACTTAATTTTATTGTCTTTGTATGAAACAAATGTACATTTTTAAGCATGCTGTTATACACTTTTAGGATTCTTGCTACTTATAAAAAAATATAGTACTAGATTGACTTCCATAAGAGCTACCGGTTTTACTCTCTAAAAGTTTATAAATGGCTTTAATTAACTCCGATTTTATAGGAAGGTTGAATCTGGGTTCTGTTGGACTCCCTGATGTTGGAATATGTTAGCCTGCAAAAGTGAACAAAGTATGTTTTGAAACTTTGAACAATCTCTTGATGGGTGATTTAAATATAGTCAACCTACAATATCCAACCTTTCTTTGCAGTAAAATCTTTTTATTACAAAAGTTATGATCTAGTAAAATGATTGCTTTCCTGTTCCTCAATTATACTTCATGCTTTCCCTGCTCCATGATTTTGCTCTTACTCTTTAACTGAAATAGATATCCTCACCTTAGTTGATAAATTATACCTGTCTTTATAAAGAACATTTTCAAAGTCCATTTCTCCTCTTCCTTCAAGTTCTCCCAAACCAGATGTTCATTCTTCATTTCTGAAACCTAAGGGCAATTAATTTGTATATTTCTTGACAAGCTTATTATATTATTATATGATAATAATTTGTGTGCTTGATTTTTCCCATAGTGATAGATCATAATTGATAATAGGATTATAATATGTGATAATTATGTAGCATCTACTACATGCCAGGCAATGAATTAAGGTCATTATTTGCTTTAACCCTTAAACATATAGTTTATAAAATTATTTTTTCTATTTTCTTAATGAGAAAATATGGGCATAAGGAAGTGTAAGAGTTCTTCCAAAATCACACAACTAGAAAAGCTGGTACTTGAACATGTCTCACTGCAAAGGCAGCCTTCTTAACCACATTCTTAACCACAATGCCCTGCAGTGCTGCAGGTGATCAATTGCCTTGTCAGGGTCTTGCTCAGAAACTTTCATATGGTCAATCCTAGGATATTTATTCCATTGAATCTCATTATTTAACCCCTACCATCCATTTGATCTTATTTAGGCTGCTTTTATGTAATTATAAATGTGGGAATCTCAAGTCAACATTTTTGAATGTTTCTGTTTCCTCATTATACTTCAGAATTCAAATTAGAATATGTTCTCAGCTAGAGAACATGGCCTAATCACTAGTTCTGATGCTTCCCCCTCCCTTTTAGTGGACTCCAATTGTTTTGTAGATCTGAATCGACAGCCATTACAGAAAGAAACCAGAAAATGATTAGCCAGGAAAGCTGAATTTTGTCAAATTAATTACCAGTGGTACACATTGACTTTGATTCATGAATATGCCTTTTAGCAGAACTCTTAAAGTGAGATGTTAATCAGTCAACACTAATCTTTTCCAGTTTAATGGAAATGTCAAAAGGAGGGTTGCAGGGAAAGCCCAGGCAAGAGGGACCTTGGTGTGCACTGAAAGAATCACCAAATATAAGAGAAGCATTCATTTTAAAGAAGTGTTTTCAAGCTACTTGATCATGAAATGAACACTCCTCTAACCACCAGAGCTGCAATCAAATCCATCATCAGTGCTCTTGACAAACACAGAGATCAAGTGAGAGATTGTGCTCTGTTTTCAGGTACAAACTTTCCAAATTAAATGGAACTGTGTGGTACTAAGAGTGAAAGCAAAAAGACAGGACAAGGGAAAAAACGTATCTTTATTAAATATAAAATATTTAAAATTTATTGTATACTTTGTGATCAAATTGAAAATATTCTGCAATCTCTTCAAGTTCAATACTGAACAAACACTATTAGGGTAAAGACATCCTCACAGTCAACCTAAGTCATTCATGCTGCTTTTAAGCTTATCGACTTTCTTTGTCTCAGGGTGATAAAAACCTCTTGGACTTCTTCCTCTCAGGGGGGAAAAAGATCTCCTTACCTGAACACTTTTGAAAATGATATCATGATAGGAAAATACAAACCTTGTGTTTTGCTGCCAAGTCTTGCTACTAAATATATTTCAATTTCTGGGAAAAAAGATCTAACTTTCATGGCATATAAGGCATTCAGGTTCTGAAGGTATATTTTAGCTTTCATTTTTAAGCTATTTTTTTTATGACCAAGAGAAAACAATACCAGAAAATAAAGGGAGCTTTTTTGAGTTTATAAGCTCTTTGTTACCAGCAACATTGAATTTCAAGAACACTATTATTTTGTATTTCAAAAACTGCAAATCAAGTTTGATCTCAGCCACAAAATATTACGAGCAAATTCACCTACTTACAATATTCATAAATACCTGTGTTGGCCTACCTGTCTCGACGCAAAGCCCAAGTTCATACCCAGGAGCTAAATCTCTTTTATGAACAGAATGCAAAGACTTATTCCCAATCTCTCTGCAGGTTAGCACATCCACAACTTGGAGAATAAACTTCCTAGTAAAAATACTCTATCTAATGAAAATATACATCAACTCTATGAGTAAGGGCAGAGAATGATACAAAATACCTGCCTCACGTATTAATATCATGTAGGCCAAAATTAGCATTTTGATGTTTAAGAGAACTATCAACTGCTACTGAATTAGGAGATTTACATCAGTAAAATCATTTAAAAGAAAGGATTCTTACGGAATTAACTCTTGTCAGCTTATCCAAACATTTGAACCAAAAAAAAAAAAAAAATTGTGGGCAAATCGTTAACATTTCACTGCTTTTCTTTGCCTTTTCCTCAATAGAGGCACTCATGGGATTTCTCAGCGAATGTGGATTTCAATCTTCTTTTGCAATAAAGACCATCACAGTAAATGGTTTCCTTGTGTGCCCCTTTATATTAGAGAAGAAAATAACTACAGTGCTGAAATGCAGTTTTCCTGGTAGACCATAAGCCTGGTCTACAAAATTGTGACATCTTTTAAGACTTCATTTTTGAAATTTGAGCATCTGGATAATGAATCAGTAAAGTATATTTGGTACAATTTCATATATCGCTATAACAGATTAAAATACTATGTTACCATTCTATTCTGAACTTCAGGGCAGAAATATTCCTCTTGAGATTGTATATCCATTTATCATTGATGTTTTCATTATTTCCCACATCAAGTTATATTTATGAAATTTAATTGGATGTTTTCAATGAAAACCATAAAGTTGACATACAACTCATAATGCAATCTTATCAGAAACTACACATACTGAATACATTAAGGAAAAATAATTGCCTAAATTGAGCATGATAGGCTTAAAATTTCTTTAACCCTTTTACAGGGCGAGGCAAATAATTTAATTAGCGATTTCCCTAGTTCCCCTCATTTGTAATTTAAAATTTTCTTTTTTATAATATAGATATGTTTTCAATCATTGATTAAACAAATATTTGTAGAGCTCTTTCTGCAACATGAATATAATGATTACCAAAACCAAATGACTGTTCCCCACGAATGCATAGTTTGGTGGAACATTACAAAGCAATACATGCATGGTATGTATTCATTCTGTTCATTTATTAGAATTAGACAATCAAAATCATTAATAATCCCTCCACTGAGAGAGTCGCAGTTAAAATATTGGGGTATGTTTGTGTTTGTGTGTTGGAACATATGAAATCACTGTTTTATAGACTTAAAATGGTCAATTGCAGCAATGTTATACAATTCAATCTAATATATTTCACAGTGTATATGAACCACAATGCTCTATAGTGGCATACTTAAATAATTTTCCTTATTTTTCTATAAGTAATGCTAATACACAGTGTTAAATTACATATATAGTCACAGAAATCTTTGTATACACTTCTCATTCTCCCCTCAAGAAAAATCCCCTGTAAGCAAAATATCTAAGATAAGAATCTTTTTTTTAATCTTACAATTTATTTTTAAATCATGCTGAGAAGGGTGCTTGGATGGCTCAGTCAGTTAAGCATCCAACTTTGATCTCAGCTCAGGTCTTGACCTCAGGGTCATGAGTTCAAGCCCTGCATTGGTCTCCATATTGGGCCTGGAACCTACTTTAAAAAAAATAAATAAATAAGCTCAATATATTTTGTTCAATTGTCGGTTCCATTTCCATTTGATTTATGTTATTTTGAAACTAAATAATTATTTTATCCATTTTCCCCATGATTTTCTATTATCTACCCAATAAATTTTGGTCTTTTATTAAAAAATTCCATTTACTTCATCCACGTTTTTGCTTTTTCTTAACATAGAATTGTCATAGTATCATCTTCAGTCTTAAGGAGAAAAACACCCGAAATATATTGTTATATCCCCTCCATCATTCCTAACATAATATAGTGACTTTCTCTTTTGTTTTCAGTTAAGTGTTGTCAGAGGTTGGTCTATTTCACTGACCTTGTCAAAGAATAAATATTGGATTAAGTTAGCAATAGGATTTTTCCTTTTTTGGCCTAATTTTTAAATGTCAGCTTTTGCTCTTGGTGATTTTTTATTTTCCTTAAGTACATTTTTTACTCTTTTTCTAATTTTTGCTTAGTGTAATACTTAGTTCACTTATTTTCAGTGCTTACTATGTAAAATAATTTTCTTCTGAGTACTGTTTAGGCCTATTATATAATATGCATAATTTTATATGTACTTTCTTCTCTGTTATTTTTTTCTAAGTACGGTATAATTATAGAATTGAATCTCTATTTTCCTAAGTTAATTAAATCATTTATCTCAAAGGTGAAATATTTGGTTTGGAAATATTGTGTTTAGAGCGAATCCAAATCCCCCTTCTTATCTGACCTCTTTTCCTATGGAAGATGGACAGCTAAAATTCTCAAAAAATCCTTGCCCTAGGGGTGAAAGTATTGTCTAGTTCTCACCCATGGGAGATTAACAGAAGTCTCTTAGTAGTGCTACTGGGAAATCTCCAGTAGGTTTTTTTTCCTTATACAGCTTGGTATACTGGTTGGCTTGCCCCTTTAGTCCTCTGCTTTTCTCCTTGTTCCTTCCTGGAATGTGGTCATATGCCCAAAGATTTAGCAGCCATCATGAACATGAGGAGAAACCACACACTTAGGATATGGTAGCAGGAAGGAGAAAAGAGCAGAGATAGCTCAGGATATCCTGGAGTTGGTGCCTAGATCTATACTGCCTACCTCTAAGACTTACTGTTTCATGAGAAAAATAAGGCCTTTGCTTTATTTAAGCCAACTTTCATCAGATTTTTTTCTTTCTTGAAGCCCAAATTCATCTTAACTCAAAGTGTGGCTATAGATGTTGTCTATCTCCCCACCTCAGATCTCCTTTATTGGTCAGTCCACATGTCCCCCAGCTATGGCAAACTCAGAGCTGTACACTCCTCTGAAATACTGCCCTGGACTAAGAAGAGCTACTTAGGGATAAGGCAGTACAAAGGCCTGGCTTCTCTTGCCTGAAGGTGGGATACTTCCATGGAGTCATACTCCACAGTCGCTACTGGGAGTGACTGAGGCTAGATCTCAATCCTCCCCACCCCCATTCTATTCCGATTCCCTCACTTTCCTATAGATTTTTCTAGCTTACTCTATTGAGCGAGCAACCATTTTCTTCTAGAAAATTCTATCTGATTCACCAGGTGTTTTTACGTTATTGCTTAAATGAATACCCTGTTTTATTATACTATAAATAAAGGATATAGCATGTGTTAACTTTTGCTTCTTGTAATTTTAAATTTATTACTTATTTCATTCTAAGAGAGAGAGAGCTCTTGCATGCACACACACATGCGTGTAAATTGAGGGGAGGGTCAGAGGGTGAGAAAGTGAGAGAATTTTAAATTTATTACTTATTTCATTCTAAGAGAGAGAGAGCTCTTGCATGCACACACACATGCGTGTAAATTGAGGGGAGGGTCAGAGGGTGAGAAAGTGAGAGAGAGAAAAATCTTAATCTCAATCTCATGACCCTGAGATCATGACCTGAGCCAAAATCAAGAGTCGGACGCTTAACTGAACCACCCAGTTCCTCTTAATTTTTTTAATTTTTAATTTTTTAGAGAGAGACAGAGACTTCTTGCCTTTAAATTTAATTTTTAAATAATTTTAAATAATTTCTCTATGACCTAATATAGGAAGGATTTTGTTTAGATGCATGGATATTTGAAATATTTTTTTTTATAAAGATTTTTTTTTTTTTTTGAGACAAAGAGAACGAGAGAGAGAGCACATGAGAGGGGGGAGGGTCAGAGGGAGAAGCAGGTTCCTTGCTGAGCAGGGAGCCGGATGCGGGACTCAATCCAGGGACTCCAGGATCATGACCTGAGCCGAAGGCAGTCGCTTAACCAACTGAGCCACCCAGGCGCCCGATATTTGAAATTTAAAAAAAGGGGTTTTTTCCTCTAAGTTACCAAGTTTGATATATAAATTAATCTTATTAGTTGTATCACTTAAATCCAGTGTGTTCATACTTATTTATGATTTGACTTCCCTTGTATTTATACCAGTTTTTCTTTATTTTTTAAAAAATTGCATGTGGGGATGCCTGGGTGGCTCAGTGGGTTAAGCATCTGCCTTTGGCTCAGGTCATGATCCCAGGGTCCCCGGATCGAGTCCCGCATCAGGCTCCTTGCTCAGCAGGGAGTCTGCTTCTCCCCCTGCCTGCCACTCCCCCTGCTTGTGCTCTCACTCTCTCTGACAAATAAATAAATAAAATCTTTCTTAAAAAAATTGCATGTGTTTTCTGATTCATTCAGGTAGACATCTGTCTTATCTGTGACAAATTTTCTTATCAATAAAATCAATCTCTATATTCATTTTATGCTCTTTGCTTTGAATTCTGTTGAATATTTCAATATTGTCACTTTGCTTTTTATTTGTTATTATATTTTCATGACATATTTTCCAATATTGTTTAAACCTTGACTTTTAAACTTCTCTTTTCTAACTAGCATATATTATAATTGTATTTTTGTCCCAATCTTAGAGCCTTTGTTTTTTTTCTTTTCTTTCTTATTTTGAAACTTTGTCTTTGCAGAAGTGTTGTTATCCATTTACATTAACTATGATATAAAATAGATTTTCTTTTAAATGTTTCCTTATTTCCCTTTTTGTTAGGATTTGTTTGTGTGTTTATTTTGACTTATTTTTCTTTATTGTTTATCTAGTGGTTTTAAAGATAAATGTTATATTTTTATTCCAACAGAATTTTTTTATTTTTTTATTTTTTTAAAGATTTATTTTTTATTTATTTATTTGAGACAGAGAGAATGAGAGAAAGAGAGCACATGAGAGGGGGGAGGGTCAGAGGCAGAAGCAGGCTCCCTGCCGAGCAGGGAGCCCGATGTGGGACTCGATCCAGGGACTCCAGGATCATGACCTGAGCCGAAGGCAGTCGCTTAACCAACTGAGCCACCCAGGCGCCCCCAACAGAATTTTTTTAAATGTCAACACATTTTACATCTTTTCTTGGTATCATTAATCCAAAAGTAAAAGTGTCTATTGCCTTGGTAAAACTCATTTAGCAAGTTTCTGCATATATAATCATATTTCAAATCTAGAGTGGGATTATTGAGTTGTTTTAATATTTTTACTTTTCCAAAATATTTTGACATTTTATTACTATATAATCACATCAGTAATAATAAAGAATAGGAGTGCCTAGTACCTTAAGCATTTGACTCTCGATTTCAGCTCAGGTCATGAACTCAGGGTCATGAGATCAAGCCCCACATTGGGCTCTGCACTGGGCAGGGAAGCTGCTTAAGATTCTCTCTCCCTCTGCCCTTCTCTCCACCCCCCACTCCCGCTCGCACTCTCTCTCTCGCTCTAAAAAAAATTAAAAGTAATAATAAAATAAAAAATAAAGAATAATTACTGATATTCTAATTCAGAGGTTATTCAAACATTTCTATTTGCTACCTTCTTCCCCCCCTTGTCATAATGATTTTTATTATCCTTTATTATCCTTGAAATGTAAGATATCTTACATTTATCTTACCCTATGTTTATTTCTTTTCATTAGTTATTCCTGTACTTTTTTTTAAGCCATTTTAATTTCCTGACTCAAGATTTCCTTGAATTCAGAAAATTTTCTTCCATTGTCATAAATGATTTCTTCTTTGTTTGCTCTGGTCTTTTTTTTAACTTTTATTTGTTGAATGCCTATTAAACACTTGTTGAATCTCAAAGATCTGGCCTTGATTAGGAAAAGTAAAATTGCACTGGACAAATTTAAACAAGCAAGGAAGACTTCATCCAAAACAAATACAATAGGAAAAAGAGATTGAACTCAACCTCATTGAAAAAATAGGTGGAGGTTTTAAGAGTTGGGGTGAGCTAGTAGGAAACTATGGAAAGACCTTAGCAGGGATGGTCAGTGTGATTAGGCCATCTGTGTATGCTAATTGATGCATATTTAAGTTAAGTTTCTGCCCTCCCACAGAAACTGGGTGATGGGAGTGTTATCTTTCTTGATGATTACATTTCAAAGGATGGCTCCCAGGTCCTTGAGAAAGATATTCCTGGATTTTAAAAGGGGCTAGAGCTGAAGAATGATTTATATACATTTCACAGGAGCAGAGAAAAAAATTGCAATCACAAGTTTTGTAAAGTAAATCCTTCAAGAAAAGGGGTATCTGGGACCTAGAGTCAGGAACAAGCCTGTCTAAAGTTAGTCAAGCTGAGGGGAACTTTAAGGCTAGCTTGGTTATGTCACTTGTCTTTTGTTATTTAGGTTTCTTCATACTTTTTTTGAGTTCCAGGAGAATCTCTTGAACTTGCCATTTGCATGGCTGATTTGGTGCAGTTCCGTCAGTGGTCTCTATTTTCCTTCGGGTCTTAATGTGGCAATTGTGTTTTTCACCCCATGCAATTTTTCTTGTTTAAGATCATTCTTTCATCTTAATTACAAAAGTCTGATTTATTTGATCAAAATCAAAAGTTGATTTTTTTATGTCAATGTAACATATTCTAAAATTTTCTACTGTGTTGTAGTAACCAATACATAAGAATGTACTCTACCCTATTTTTCAAATGTCATTGTCTTGAATCAAAGTAAGTATTCTTTTGTTTGCTCCTGCTAACAGAGGAGAGTTTGTAGTTTTTCAGTATTGAGCATTGAGTAGAGTTCTGCCAAAAAACTTGTGAATCTACTTTTAAATCTTCTAAGTACAAATGAAAGAAGGGAGTAGCTTTCAATTATTTTACTTTCATTTTTGCTAAGCAGGCATTCCAATAGCCTGCAATGGTTTGTGGTGATAGAAGTGAGGACATGGTCTGTCAGTCTATGTTGAAGAGGAGTTGGTTTTGTTTTTGGGTTTTTTTTCCTTTGTTTGTTGAAGGAGCCAGTAGTTGGCTGGGCCATGCTTCCATTGTATGCCTGTAAAATGCACTTCTAGAAATCCGGGTATTGCATTAATTGTCCTCTCTTCCTCCCCTAAATATGCTAACATCTCTTCACACTTGCTTTTTAAGAGGAAGGATTAGTGAAGTTCTACTTGCATTCAAGGTCAATTCTAACCTTTAGGCACAGTAGGCACAATGCCTCGGGTCCATATTACTTTTAGGTGTTCACAAAAATGTTTTTAGTTTGCTTTAAATAAAATAAAAATAAATATAGTAATAGTGAATATATAATAATAAATCTAGCTGGGATTATATTCATCTTTATACAAAGACAGTTGTAAAACATAATTTGAAATTATTTTTTTATGGAGGAAGGGGCCCACAAAAGTAGAAGTGCCTAGGATTTATGACAATCATAATGTGGCCCTACTATTGTCTCTTCCATTTCCTTTTCATATGAGTCTTTTTAATACATACAGAGATTCTGGGTCACATGAGTAGTTCCTTCATTCTAGTATGACTTCACTATATCTATCAGAAATATATCAGAGTGTCTAGTTGTGAATTTCATCCATTGCCATCCTCCCAGTTTATTTCCCCCAGTTGTTTATTTCATAAGATTCTTATAGGACAGAGGGTGTGATCACCTTATATTGAATGATTTAGCTATTAAACTAGGAGTCACCAGGAGTAATCCCATAAAAAAAACACATCAAATGTTTCATAAGTCATTTTGCAGCTTCTATATCCTTTGCTTCCCAGAAAAAAAATTCTCCAAGTTGAATCTAAAAGTCTCATGTGAGCCAGCCAAGAGGCCTCCAATACTAAACATGAAGGCCTAAAGAATCTGAAGATGCTTTCTTCACCAGATAATTGTTAAAGAGGATGGAACAATTTATCTTAACAAAAGGAAATCTAATATGCAGTGACAATAACTCTCTTGAATAGCTAAGAATTAACTATGTAATTAATTATGTAGAATTCCATGGCCTAAGGTTATCTTTATCCACTGGGCCTGGATGAGAAGAACTTCATAATAAGCAGCATTTACCACATGCTTCCAATGCTCCAGGCATCTTCCAACACATGCACTGCCTAATGCAATCTTCTGGCAACTCTGTAGGACACCTACTTTTACTATTAATATTTTACAGATAATAGAGCAGGCTTAAAGATTTTAAGTAACTTACCTAAAGTCATATCTAGTAAGGGCAGAAGTAAAAGTCAACTAAATTCTATTTGGTTCTTTGCTCAAAACTTGTTAAACTGATCTATCCTCAAAACAGCTCTCTATTACATGGAAAGAGAAACATATTTGCTGGAGGGTTTTCATGCATCAAAATTTTACTGCCTTATTTTCTTTTCCCTTCAGTGTACAGAGGCTTCCTTGTTGACTGTGGTTTATTTTATTAAAAAACAAATTCAAAAATGGTTAAGAAAAGCGAAAAGTCCTACTACTCTCTGAAACCTTTTACATCACTAGACTTATTCTAAACTAACATTACTTTTCTCCTATGATACAAAATTAACATATAAATTATAGTCATGTACTATAAACTATAGTATATGGGTTTATATTATATGTATATGTATATACATATACATGTATGTATGTATCTACCAACAAGTAGACTTTCAGTAACTATTTGTTGTTTGAGGGCAGTGTTTCCTGGTCACATACCTCAACAAACTACAAGCTCTTTGAAGGCAAGGACAGTATCTAATAGAGACTTATAATCCTTTTCCCAAAACCTATGGCATTAAATATGTTTTGGATTAAGACATATTTTGGAATTTTGGAAGGGCATATACCTGTCTAGAGTAGCAATGTGTAATGTAAAACATCAATATTTCTTCAGGAAAAATTGTGAATATTTACACCAGAAGAAAAAAATGAATGACCGTAAATCAGTTCAGAATATGTTTTGCTACCAAATCAGGTCAAGATGAGGTTTTGTCACCAATGAGTCACAAAGTCTGCACGTTTATAGCTTTTTGAATTGCAGAATTATAAGAAAGGAAATGTTGACCTGTACATCGTTAGTAACCTGGGTAGCTTCATCAACTTCTTAGCTGATGGAGAGGTCTGTCATCCCCTACAGCTTAGATTCATGTGATATGCTCCAATTTACCAAACAGCACTCTTTGACAATAAATTACAAAAATGAACATATTAAGTTTTGAGATTGAGTATCAAAGTCAAATGGGCATTACTCTTTGCAATAGAAATGAGATGATTTTTTCAGAGTCCTTTATATAACAACAAATTTTAAAACTTAGACAAAAGATCCAACATGAAAGAATAAATAGGAGCTGTTTTTATGGTGGTCATCCACGTAGCTTATTTTATTGACTTTTTGGGCAGAGGATATGATAGGAAGGGTGACAATCTAACACTTGGGATTGCTATAAAGGAGGACTGATACACAAAGTATCGCATCTTTATACAAGCATCCTGGTCTGAAAGATAACTCTGATAAATGAGAACATTTATATGAAACGTGAAATGTGGGGTTTGGAAAAAGGAGAGAGAGGATCAACTAGTAAAGACAACTGTTCTCTCAAAGGGCAAAAAAATGTATTTTCCTCGCTTTCTATTTTATACAACCATAGCTAGGTTTCAGTTTAAATAGTCTGACAGGTATGGGGTGCCTGGGTGGCTCAGTCATTAAGCATCTGCCTTCGGCTCAGGTCATGATCCCAGAATCCTGGGATCGAGCTCCACATCAGGCTCCCTGCTCAGCGGGAAGCCTGCTTCTCCCTCTCCCACTCCCCCTGCTTGTGTTCCCTCTCTTGCTGTGTCTCTCTCTGTCAAATAAATAAATAAAGTCTTTAAAAAATAATTCTAAAATAGTCTGACAGGTTTACGTTCAAAAATGCTGAATTACAGGGCGCCTGGGTGGCTCAGTTGGTTAAGCGACTGCCTTCAGCTCAGGTCATGATCCTGGAGTCTCTGGATCGAGTCCCGCATCGGGCTCCCTGCTTGGCGGGGAGCCTGCTTCTGCCTCTGACCCTCCCCCCTCTCATGTGCTCTCTCTCTCCCATTCTCTCTGTCTCAAATAAATAAATAAAATCTTTAAAAAAAAAATGCTGAATTACACAAAGGAAATATTTTTGTTATAGTTAATTTTTCAGAGATTTAAAACAGGATTCAATTATCTGGCAACCATATTACCTTTGCATTTCAAATAAAATTCAGTTTCCAAAAACACAAAACACATAGCTGCAAAAACTAAATGCTATTTGACTGTGTGTTCTAATCATTTTTTATACTTCTCTACTTTCATCTGTACACACACACACCCACACCCACACCCACACACACACACACACACACACACTTTAAGATGGGTAGCTATTACTTAAAGACCTATCTATAGTGTTTAACAATTTAAAAAAAGCATACTCTGAACTAAGACTTCAAAAGTCAATGAAAAAAGCTAGAATTTAAGAGACCAAATAACTGTAAATGAACATGCTCTTCTAAACCTATTTTTTAATAAAGATTTTGTTTATTTATTTTAGAGAGATAGAGCATGCTCATGCATCCATGGGAGCAGGGGGAGGGGCAGAAGGGGACAGAGGGGACAGAGCGGGAAGGAGAGGGAAAGGGAAAGAATCTCAAGCAGACTCTGTGCTGTATGTGGAGCCCACGTGCGGTTCAATCTCATGACCCTGAGATCATGACCTGAGCCAAAACCAAGAGTCTGAAGCTTAACCGATTAAGCCACCCAAGGTACCCCTAAACGTATCTTTTTGACTCTGACATACTTTAGAGACAAATTTGAATGAAAATTATATAGAATAAATTCATAAGCAAATTAATTTAAAAAAAAAGCCACATTGTTGAATGTTAAAGTGTTAGGCCAATAGGGTAGATCTTTTAACAATATTCTACTCTTTTAACTTTAGCATGGTATTGACACAAGGTAAATACTTAAATACTTACTTTGTTGTCTAAGAGCCCTTGCAGTTATGTAGCAAGCATATTATGTTCTTCCTCTGAACCATGCAAGAGTACATTAAGCAAATAAGAATGATTTATTTTATTGACCACATAAGCACAATGAAATAATGTGAGTTCCACAATTTCATGTGAAATATACTCAAGGTTTTCGTCCTGATTCAAGGTTTAATGCTTTTTTCAATAAAAGCCACTACACTTCCTTTCAGCTGTTATATTTAGTTACTCTGCTCTACATTCCAGATGGTCAGGTTAAGAAGGATTGCTATTTAGAAGCTGCTTATAAAATAGCTTAGAAATTATATAGCAAATTCTTGAGGTAAAAAAATTTCATGATAACTAAAAAGGTCTATGTGCAAAGCTTCCCTAAATACTGTACTCTGAAAATATAACTATCCTCAATTTTAAATCAAAGTGACTATTACTTCATCTTTCCATTGTGTTCACATATTACTGATTTAGGTGCTCTACTATGAAAAAATCCATAAATGTGCATTATTCCATAAGATGAATCAGCAACTCTTAACTTTTCCATCCTGAGCACATTATTTCCAACTGAATGAATAACACTTCTGTCCTCAAGGCACAAATAACTATATAATTAACTTTAATTGTCCAGTGTTTAAAAAGGCTTAAACTTTAATAATATGCAGGTAATCAGACAGTAGAGATCTCAAATAACTTCCCTTAAAAGCTTTAACTCCTCACACGAGCTAAGGTGAAAGGAAACAAAATTCAGTGAAGCTATCTACCTAAGGGGCACCTTTGAATATGCTTTGATGGAAAGAAATCTTAAATTTTCATCAATGGACAACCAGGGCCCAGAAATGCATAAAACAGTCTGTTAAAATTAAGATAATTGAGGGTAGAGCCTGGGAAAACCTTGAAGGATACTTACAAAGTCCATCATATAGGATTTCAAATCCTAGCCTATGACTTATAACTCTAAATATATAACCTTACTTGGTCTCAGTTTCTTCATCTGTAAAAAGAGGATGATCTCTGCCTTATAGAAGCCACGTAAGTTATCTATTCAATTTCACTGCTCCAGCATGTTTGGCACTTACAGGGCCTCAGCCATTGCCCTGAAAGCCTCTTTTTGCCCACTGGAGGAGAAGTGGACTAATGGGCTCTACAGACAAGACTGAATTCACTGAAGTCAACTCTTAGTGTTGACTGGACGCCTCCCGGGTCACTCATTAGAGAAGGCACTAAAAAAACTTTCATAATCTTCAAGAATATCTTTAAAACTATCCAGCATGTTCTTGGTTTCAAATAAAAATGCACATTGCTTTAAAAAGGGATATCCATCAGGTGGGATAAAAGAAACACATTATAAAGTCCTGATTTCACATGAAAACATAAATAAAAAGCTGAGAAAAAAAATTAAAACAATCTACTGCATTTATAAGTTCCTTCTTGAAAGACAAGGTATGTAACCTATTCCCAAAGAAATCCGTTTACTTAGTAGCTTTAAAGCTGATTAAAGAATGAATAATACAGACCTAATTATGATAAACCTAATTTTATAAGAATTCGTAGGCACAATTCCTTTATAAGGGGCCCCTATTTTGCTTGAGAAATAGTAAAAGAGATTCCTCTAACCTACTGGGCACCATGCTTAAAGGAGTGATCGTAACCAATAGTGACTATAATGCTGGCTTCAACTTAAACCAAAACAAGAAAAATAAAACTTTTTTTCATATAGAGCTGCGAAACCATTTTCCTCATGAAGCTAGAGCACTCCTTCAAGGAAAGAGTAGAATTGACTTGACCAAAAGAAATGAAGTAAATTTGAAGATGATTTTATATTTGCTAATGTTGACACCCAGTTGATAAGCAGAAATTCTCTCATTTTAAATATTAATTTACCTTACTAGATGAAACTTAAGTGGAGGTTACTCCAGAATTCAAAGCAAGATTTTTTTTTTAAGTTGGAAAGCCAATATATAAAAGATTCTGTATGAATATACGAAAAGTATGATTACATACTACATGACATTGTTCTAAGCTCTTTATATAAAAATAGTTCAATATTCATTTTAGTTTAGTCTAATGAATTTACTATTATTTTAGCCTAGTGAATATCCTTTATTGATTTTATTGTCCCTATAACCATGTGAAGAGATCCAGTTGGTTTTCAACTATGATTACACTAGTAATTGTTCCAGATTCTGAATTCAGGCTATCTTACCTGATATCTTCTGATGCCCTTTTCACCGCAGGTCAAGCCTATGAATTCCAGACATGCTTGGGAAATACAGCTAGAATTCCTATATCCAGACAGTCATATTTGCCCACATCCAATAGCAAGGTCCTATAGGCAAAGCTTTTACTCATCATCTATATTGAGCCTGTATTCTAAAGGAAACATTGCTCATCACATTGCACTCTAGCCTTTCAACATTTGTTAGAGTTTGTCACTTATTCCAAGCTGTTTAGATCTGTAGTACTCTACTAGTAGTAGCAGAACTAGAGACAAAGAAGAGTGAAAAGAAAGAAAAGGAAGAAAGAAAGAGGCATCTAATATCTCTACAAGGAAATGGAGAAGGATGGACACTGGAGCTACCTCAACCTGGGTTCTAATGGCCAGCCCCCTACTTAGTAAATAACCTCTTGTCATAGGAAAGTTATTTTATCCCTATATTCAAATCTCTTTCCTTAGATTAAAAAAAAAAATGTTCTTACTTAATAGTTATCTTTTGAGTTTATGTGAAGTTTAGGGGTAATACTGATAAAATATCTTATGAAATGACTAACATATGCAAAGTAGGTCCCAAGAAGTGGTAGTTGGCTTTTTCTCTGCACTTCCCTCCTTAATCATTCTCCTCTATCCATTTCCCTATGTCAAGACAGGAACCAAATCAATTAAATCTGAATATCTGCATGGTGGGGTCCAGGCATCAGTACTGCTAGTTACCCATGTGATTTTAATATCTAGCATAGGTTGTAAGATATTCTATCATCCTGACTTTCAAACTATTAGAAATATCTGTGGAATTTAATCCTTAATCTCAAGGGTACATTTACTAGTTACTTGTCATGGCCAAATTCAGCCCCATATTCTCTAACTGCTAGACTAAAAAAAGCTTGAAATTACTTGGTAATGAGAAAGCATCAGGGGTGTCCCATCGCTTCCCCCAGACTTGATTGTAATAAAAACTTGAGACCCTAACAGATTTATTTCTTAAAAGCAACAGGAATGTCAATATTTTCTTTAACACAATTCATAAATTCAGGCCCTGGAAAATTACTTGTGTTATTTTTTGATAGTAAGGAAAAAATGTGTTAGTAATGTTAAAGCAAGGAAAAAAGAATCCTGCTAATGCAGCATCATCCTATACAATAAATTAAGCTGCTTTGTTATTTTCTTCCATTAGCTAATACCCTTGGTGAGGCTATTATTTTCTGAAAGTAAGTGTTACCAGTTAACCAAAAAAAAAAAAAAAAAGTGTTATCTGTTAACAAAGAAGGGTTGGTACAAAAGTTAATTAGAGCAGTATTACTCAAAGGGTGGTTCTCAGAAAGGCAACATCAGCATCACCTGAGAGTTTGTGAATATGCAGATTATCCAAACCCATTCCAGACTACAGAATTAGGATCTTGGAGAGCATCTGTTTTAACAAGATATTCCAGTGATATTTGATGCATATTCACACTTGATAATCACAGGCTCAGAGGATGTCTAAAGCAAATAAAATTCAGTTCATAATTTATCATGTTATATATTCTCATCTCATTCCTTTCTTCGTCCATTTTTTCTTTTTCCACAAAAAAAAAAAAAAGCTTACAAAATAATTTTCATCCAGAGAGAATTACTTCACTCAGCTGTGGAATGGCCATGAGGATTTGGTGAGGTTCTGGTCTAAAAGGATAAATAGTTATCATTTTGAAAGAAACTAAACATTTGTAGTCCATTTTTTAGTGAGTGGATTGCATACAGAACAGAGAGTTTAATATCAAAGTCATATTCTGTTTCAGCAGTTCCTGAAGAAATCAGAATCACCAGGAGCTGGATAGTATAAAGTTCTAAAGTTGAACAAGCTGAAGAGAGTTAACATGATATACTCACTTTTAGCACACTGAAATAAAATCTTGCATTTTGGTTGTTCTATGATGAATGCCTATATATATATGCTCATGAAAGAATTTATATTAAAGAGAGTTGTTGACAACTATTACATCTTATAAGGTAACCAGTTCAGAATTGAGTAAATGAAAGTCTGCAGGAAGGCTAATTCAAAGTATGTTTCTTAAAGCAAAGAATATATAATATTGTCCAGCAACATTTATTTCCGAGAATATACAAGAGAAGAGAGCATCTCAATGATAAAGGATTAGCAATTCAATATGCTACTGTATCTTTTCACTTTCTACTAAAGATGACAATATAACTTCATTAATGATCAACATTTTAATCATGTCCAGAATGGAGAGGTAAAGTAATATGGGATCCTTTGAGTGAGATTTTACAACTGCTACTCCCTAACCTATTAATTCCAGAAATGTCCCATACTACCACTCTGGGAAATCTCCACTTTCATGTGTTACCCAAATTGCATGAACTTCCTGGGTTTACTAATGCTTCCAATGAACACCTAGTTCTTGAAATTCTGAAAATCATTAATGTGTCTATTGGTGGAGATTTTCAAATAGACAAGATGCTTAAGTCAACTTTCAATTATCCTTATAATTACAGAAAACCTACTATATAGATAATCCAAGAAAAAATTATACTTTTAAATTTTTATATTGACTTTAATATAAAATATTATATTTTATAATAGACTACAAATTTATATTCATAGGTGGTTAAGCCTGATTTTTTTTTTTAGTTAGTATCCCAAATTTTTTTTTTTTTTTTTTTTTTTTTAAATTTTTTTTTTTTTTTT
>NC_058407.1:71297415-71450678 GCF_002201575.2 Neomonachus schauinslandi
GGGGGGAGGGTCAGAGGGAGAAGCAGACTCCCTGCCGAGCAGGGAGCCTGATGCGGGACCCGATCCCGGGACTCCAGGATCATGACCTGAGCCGAAGGCAGTCGCTCAACCAACTGAGCCACCCAGGCGCCCGAGTATCCCAAATTTTAACAAGAGAATAGACTGAGGCCATAATTAATCATCCCATCTCTTACTGCTTAGGTAGTCAAAGAGAAAAAGATCTTGGAATGATCAGAAGAATCCCAAATACCACCCAGGGAGGTCACTTGACTTCCTCCAGCTCCTCTTAGCAGTGAGAAATTGAGCAGAGTGTAATCTGAAAATACCAGGGTGGGGGGAAAACAGTATAATTCTGCCATTTAATAATAGATTAAACTAAAGCACTAAATATGGAAAAGACATATAACTTTACTTCCCAATGGTTCTCAGGGCAACAAAGCACAGAGTTTCTGGTTGGACATTTACTTTTTCATTTATTTTATTATGTACATAACTCCTCAGTACTCTCCCTGAATACTAACTTTCTTCTCTTCTGCCTTCATGATAATTTTTTTGACATGATAAAACCTTAAAAACATAATATTTACAGCATGACTTCCCCACCACTTCCATTATCAAATGCTTCTTTTGTGAGAAACTGTGCTGAACAATGTACATGTGTCATGCCATTCATAAATTAAAAAAATCTGTCTATGAAAATGCATCACAAAATCAAGAGGTTATTAGCATAAAGAAATAGAAATCATGGAGTAAATAGATTCTACTTTTTGTTCCACATACTTTAATTTACTACCATATAAACAAGTATGATGAAGACCTTGACATATAAGCTTCTTGAGATGGCAGCTTTGACTTTGGTTAACTTCAAGTTTATTTAAATTTATGCTCAATAAATAAATCAATTCCTATAATGACTTCCATGAATTATATGAATTCATGATTTGAGGGAGAGAAATATTTCTCTAGATGTTATGTCACTTCAATGATATTTTTGAGAAAGCAGTAAAAGAAAAAGCAAGGATATGGGGTTAAAAATAAAAGATTCAGTTCATTTAACAACTCTTCAATGAAATGTCCTCGATATTGAAATGAACACAAAATAGGCTGACCAGACAGTCTTTGTGTTCAAGAGACAGCTTAAAAAGTTGGCATATGAAGCTATTAAGTAATGTAGAAGAATTACATTTTAGTAATATTTTACTTGCATAACTCCAACTAAGTTGAAAATTCCCATGAGGTAGATACTATTTATATACAGAGTGCGAAAACTTCCATATAATAAGATCAATGTCTTGTAGGTAGTTTGCAATGAATGTTAGTTGATCTGATTAGAGAAAAAATATTATAGGAACTTAAGAAATTGACTAGTGTCATTGGAAATAATCTGGGAATCATTTATAGAAGCCTTAAGCTTCAAAATGAATAAATGTAGAGACAAGGTACCACTATTTCTAATAAATAGCAAGAACAAAGACACAGAAACATTAATGTGGGTGGTTTGTGTGAGAATAGCAAGGAAGTTTCTTTTTAGGGAGCAGTAATGGTCATTGTTGAATATATATATAATATATATATAATATATATATATATATATATATATATATTATATATATATGTCACCTTGAAAAGATCATTGGAAAGTTTGGTCCTTAAATTTGGAATTTAAATAAGCAGCCAATAATTTTTTTCTGACATACTTTTTAATCCTCTTTTTTGCTTATTAGCTGATACTTATTTAAATTTATGTGGTACATACTTTCTAAAGAGCTCTTCCAGTCAGTGGAAAATATTCAAACAGGCTATTTCTGCATCAGTGGTTTTGAAATGTCCATAGTATGTGGGCATTGGGGTCATTCAGATTTGCATTTAATCTAATTCAGCCCCTTACTAGCCACTGATCACAGGTTATTTGACTTTCATGTCCTTCATCAGCAAAGGGGGGGATAATAATATGTAATGCACAGAGATATTTTGACAGTTAAGACAGGTAATTCATTTAAAGGCATAAAGCAAAAATGAAATAAATCATAACCCCATGCTAATTTTTGAAATGCTGTCAATAATACAGAACTGTTTTAAATGTTTCTTCTGTGGTTGAGTATGAAACAGATTGTGGAGAGAAGCAGTGTTCAGGAAATGGAATTTAGTGTGCTTATGAAACCACAAAGTGGAGATGGCCAATGCATTTTTGACAAGATGTGCCTAATACATAGGTCAAATTGAAGTTAATGATTTAGAAGTTATCAGCAGATAGATAGCAATCAAAACCATCACTGGGTATAATACTTCATTGTAAGTGTATTTAAATTGAGGTAATGGGTTTAGGGCAGAAGCCTCAGGAACTCTGATGCTTAAAAGCAAGGTAAAGGAAGAAAAGACTACAAAGGTTACAAAGGTTTCTGAGGCTTAAAAGAAAAACCAGATGATGGTTTCATGAAATCCCAAGGAACTGAGTTATATCAATCAGCTATTGCCCACTAATGCTGCAAAACAAACATTCCAAAATTATAACGAGATGTTTTTTTCTTGCTCATGGGTCCACAACTTGACTGAGCCAGATGCTTCAGCCTACAGGGTGACTGTGCGTGGCTCCAAGTTTTGTATTAACTTCATGTCTGCTCACGCATTTCCACATTCACCTAGTATGAGCAGGTTCTCAGCATGTGGGCTTCTCACAGCAGACAACAGGGTGTAAGAACTAAGCCAAACTGCAGATGCATAATGTCTGCTTAATTCACACCCACTTCTATTCCACTGTGCAGAGCAAGTCATATGACTGAGCACAACATCAATTGTTGTGGCCATATGCTGTATCAACAGTGGGAATGGAAGAAAAACAAAAAAAAATTTTTTTTTAAGATTTTATTTATTTATTTGAGAGAGAGAGAATGAGAGAGAGCACATGAGAGGGGGGAGGGTCAGAGGGAGAAGCAGACTCCCCGCCGAGCAGGGAGCCCGATGCGGGACTCGATCCCGGGACTCCAGGATCATGACCTGAGCCGAAGGCAGTCGCTTAACCAACTGAGCCACCCAGGCGCCCCCGAAAAAAAATTTTTTTAAGATTTATTTATTTGTCAGAGAGAGAGAGAGTGCACAAGCAGGGGGGAGGGGCAGAGGGAGAAGCAGGCTCCCCATTGAGTAAGGAGCCTGATCCCAGGACCCTGGAATCATGACCTGAGCCACAGGCAGATGCCTAACTGACTGAGCCACCCAGGAGTTCCGAAAAATGAAAATTTCTTAACAATAAATCCAAGCTACCAAAAGATCTTAACAAGAAGGAAAATTCAACAGTGTAATTTCTGCTAAAGGGTCAAGTAGGTAATATTTGAAAGGTACCCATAGGATTTAGGAACAAAGAGGTATTTGGGTGACCTTGTAAATTGCAGTTTTACTGAAATGTCTGGTGTAAGAACCAGGTTTCAGAGGTTAGAGAATAAATTGAAGGTAAAGAATAGTTAAGTGAACATAGATGAAAGTTCAGAAATTTGGCTGTGGGAGAGAAAAGGGAAAAATGACTGTAGTAGCCTGTGGGAGGCAGGAGTTCAAGGAAAGATTCTGTTTAATTTGGTCTGCATCATTTCTAAGATGAAAGAGAAGTAGGCATGCTTAAATGCTGACATCAGAAAGCCAGGAGAGAGGTCAAGGTTGAAGATCCAAAAAGAGGTAATAATGGATAATAATGATGACCCTAAAAAGGTGGGAAGACATAATCTAGAACCTAAGAAGAAAAAAACACATAGACAGAAATTGACTTTCCTCTTCCATTACAATGAATTAAAAAATGGAAGGAGAATGTTACTGTAGTTTAGGTCATATATTTAGAAACTACAGACTAGTAATTCTAAAATAAGAAAGAAAAAAAATGAAATAAAAAAAGTAGGAAAGTCAGTAGAAAAACATAACTGAAAAGTTTGAACATAGGGAAAAATTAGGGGGTTGAGAAGGAAAGATTGGAATTTCTGGGGAGAAAGCATATAAAAATAAGAGCAAATTTTTTTCTCGTGTTGTGGAAAATTGAGAGCCAGAATATAAGTAGAGGTATTGGAATTAGGAAAGAGAAAAGATCACTCTCTCTCAGAGGTTTAAAGAACAGCAGTAGGGATACAGACATGTTGCGTGAAGCCAAATTTAATTAACTAAGGCATTCCACTTTACACTGATATTTTTAGTAACATATGTATTAGTGTCATCTTCCTGAATATGTTCCAGAAGAGTTGTGGAGGAAGGCTGGGTTTAAAATTCAAAAACAGAAATAACTAGGTTATTGTGAATTATACTAAGAAATCTAAAAAGAAATAAAATGGTTTTTGAGTCCAGCAAGATTGTCTCCTTACCTACAAATTAGTAAAATAGCAAAAACTTAAAAGAAATTCCTTTGTTCTTCAGTATTCTTTTAAAAAATAGAAGGCAGTATGAATAAACATGATTTGTGGTAACATTTGTAGCATTGTTTCTCAGTTGGTTTTTAATAAGTGTTTTATTGACAGGCAGTCATAGTCCTATCTACCACCTTAGATCAGACAATTTTCAGTGGAAATTTTTCAATATATGATCAGAAACCAATAATTAATGGAAAATATGAACAGAAAATCTTAGTGATACAATTTTGATTTCTAAAATAAAAGCATAACCATAAGTAATATGCCATTATTTCTCTAAAATATAAAACCAGGGGCACCGGGGTGGCTCAGTTGGTTAAGCATCTGCCTTTGGCTCAGGTCATGATCCCTGGGTTCCTGGGATAGAGCCCCACATCCGGCTCCCTGATTCTCCCTCTCCCTCTGCCACTCCCCCTGCTCGTGCTCTCTTGCTTTCTCTCTCCCTCTCTCTTTCTCTCTCCCTCTCTCTCTGTCAAATAAATAGATAAATCTTTTAAAAAAACCAAATATAAAACCAAATAAATGGAAGAAAAACATAAATTTCAAATTAGACTAAAAATTCTACTACATAATATAATTTACACTGGAGAAAGGTACTCAGGAATAAAAATCCACTGAGAAAGTTAATATTATAAAATAATGCATCAATTTTATTAATATTTATATAAGAATTAGAGCAAGTGATCTTTGCTGAGTTTGTAAATAAATTATTCATTGTTCCCAACCACCTTGAGAATTTGGCCAGCTACAAAAATCTTATTTTAGTATTCTTAGCAATCCAGAAACCATGCCTCCAAAGGTCACCCACAAAACTAAAGACTCCAAAATATGGTTCCCTCTCTACATATCTTTGTTCTTCCTCCTCCAATAAGGAGACAAATCAGTCATCCACGATTGATCATCAAAAAAAAAAAAAAAAGTATGGCGAGCACAACAGAAGACCCAAAGATTATTTTATGCACTGAAATAGGTTAGTATTTAACATGAAAGAAAAGGAAGCCGTAATTGAGTAGTGATGATCATGATAAGTCCTCTTTTGATAACAAACAAAAAAGATAATAAAAAAGAAAGAGGAAGGGAAGAAAAGCAGTGAACAGAATGATAAAAAGAAATAATGGAATCCTTAAGGTATTTAAAAGCAACCCTTTTAGGCTTAGTCTGAGCTGCTCTGTGTGTATGTGTGTGTGTGTGTGTTTACATGTATGTATTATTGTGATATGAGCATTGGCTCCATCTAGGTCGACTGAAATTTTTACTTCTCAAATGTAGTCTGAGGAGTACCAGAGATGCTGTTAGAAATGCAGACTTCCAGGGACGCCTGGGTGGCTCAGTCAGTTAAGTGTCTGCCTTCCCCTCAGGTCATGATCCTGGGGTCCTGGGTTCGAGTGCCACATTGGGCTCCTTGCTCAGTGGGGAGCCTGCTTCGTCCTCTGCAGCTCCCCCTGCTTGTGCTCTCTCTCTCTCTCAAATAAATAAATAAAATCTTTTTTTAAAAATTAGAACATTTCTAAAATATGTTATTTGTTTATTAAAATAAAAAAGATATATATGGACTGTTGAGTATCCCTAAATGTGAGGCACTGTTCAAGGCACTGTAAATTCAAACAAAACAAAACAAAACCTGAAAAGACATGTACAATTTAGTAAAGAAAGACAGACATAGGTATAAGTATGGACAGTGAAGGGCCAGTGTCAGAAGTTTGTAAGGGTACATTGGGAACATAAACAAGAAAGGTGCTAATCTAACTCGGAGAAGTCAGGCTAGGAGAAGCCTCCTGAATGAGGGGGGCAAAGAGTAATCTGAAGATGAGCGGATGCTTGCTAGATACAAATGCAGACCCAAGAAAAACCGCCTATCTCGTTACAGCACCGAAGATACTTTAAAAAAATAGATGTTGCTTTTACTCAGAATTCTGTCTGAGGTCCATTATTAAGAAATGTTAAAGAAAACTATGATCTGGTATGAATGAAATAATTCTCCATTACTACCCATCATCCAAGCATTTGCCCCATCTCAAAAATAAGCCAGTTTAGGATAAGTGAACAGGTAAGCATGTATCAGCTGAACAGAAGGGCTATGACAATAATGAAGCAGAAATAATAAATCAAGATTCAAATAGTAGTATCAAATCAAAGAACATTGCAAGCAATTGTGAAGGAAAATATTCTCTGGATGAAACAAAATCCTCTTGGGGAAAGGCTTCTTTAAACTTTAATTCTCTAATGAAACAAGTTATATGCAATAACTGGCTTTGAAAAGTACATTAGAGAATTTTTGGACATTCAAAAAGTGGCCAGTATTGTCAATATATCCCAGGATAATACTTACCTGAACAAGAGCAGCATTAAAAGGAGACAGAAAGTAAAGAAACAAATAAGAAATTATGCACAATCACTAAACATCAGTTATTTGTTGTGACTTCTCAGTATATAATTTTAGCAAGGTATCAGAAAATATAAGAATTTTTATTGCAAGTATAAACTTTTCACATGCCAAGGAGTCACTCTTCAAGCACATTTTACTCTGACTAATAAAATCATTTAGGCCAGTAGTAATGGCAATTTTTCCTCTTTACAACTAGCCACTTTACCACAGTAAAAATAAATAAGGAAAAAATTTGTAGTCTAGTGATATGAGACACAGGAAGCATTTTATAAAAAACCCCTGTTTCAAATATCTCTAAAAATCTCATTAGTACTAGGCATCTTTCTTTAGTGATTTAGTCATGTTATAAATGACTATTTTTATATCCCCCTATAACAAATATGATTGTATGCAAACTGGAAACCATATGTGTTTATGAAATAAGCATGGTGGCGTTCTGGTGTTCTCAGCCATGGCTGGGAATTAAATCCAAAGTTCTGTACATCAGTGGACGTCTTGGACTTTTAAAAAGATAGGTATCTCTCAGCAGAAATCTAGCTCTCAAAGAGGCTATGAAAAAATTAAGATGAAAATATATGACTCAGTACCTTTATTTAATTTTTTTTCCTTAATTACTCAAAGGGAGTTTTTATAACATTCTAATAACAAGATGAAGTCAAAAATGAAATTATTATTACAATTTATTAAAAGAGATGATTTAGAGACTATAAGCCTGCCAATTTTGGAGCAAGATTTCTTATTAAGAATTGATATGCTGCTTCAAATCTAGAGTAAATTTCCTTAACATTTTTGAAATTACAAAGTCCTCTAATAACTAATACCTTTCTTTTAATTGATTAAATCCTCAAAAAACATTTTAAGATAGTAAATCACTGCCTTACTTGGAACCATTGCTCCCAGGCTAAAATACAAAGAATTTTCTTTAAAAAAACTTTTGTGATCTACTATTTTCTCCTCTTCAGCCATATATTTTGTTACTTTATCGTTTACACTCTATCGTGTATTAGACTTCTTTCAATTTTTTGAATCAGTCATGCTCGGCTAAATGTCCCTGACATAGACATTCACCTAACACATTGATTCTCCTTGTATTAAAGCACTCATCACAGTTTGGGGTTATCTTTTTATGTATTTTCCCCACTTAGCTTAGAAGCCTCTGAAGGCAGGGAAAAGTCTGACTTTTTCATTACTACTCTATTTCCAGGCCCCAGTGCAATGCCTACCACACAGTGGATCTGTATTTCTGAGCATTCTTGTGTGCACTCGTGCTCTCTCTCACACTCTCTCTCTCTCTACCTCTCCCTCCTTCCCTCCCTCCCCTTACAAATATAATGTATAACAAATGATGAAAAAATATATTATTATCATTGTTTCTTTCGGGACCAACTTTTAGATTATTCATGGGAAACAGATCTTTTGCCACCTCTGAAAACTGACGTTTTTGTTTTCCTTGAAGAACAAGCAACTTTGAGAGGGTCATAAATAATTAAGTGAAAGAGAAGAGGCACCTGCCTAAGACAATCACCTAAATCAAACCTAGAAAACAATCAGACAGAAAATACAGCAAACTTACTCTCATATCTATTTTCTCTGCTTTAGAAAATGAAGCCACTAAGGGTTACAGACGTTGAGTAAGTTTCCCGAGAATACATATCTACTAAGTGCCAGAACATTGATTTAAATCTAGGTCTATTGAATAGCTAGTATTATACTCTTTCCTGCATGAGCAAACATAGTCATATATTATATTGAAAGTCTATGACCCTAAAATGACAATGAAAGCAGGAGAGTTTCTTAGTGCTTGAATTTTATAAAAACAACTTAGGATCCATTTTAACTGAAATGTTTTACAATTCCAATAATAATTAAAATATTTTATGTATAAAATAACAAAACTTGATCTATAGCAAAAAGAATTTATGATGTCATCAGCACATAATTATGCTTCATTAATATTATTTCTTAAGTTAAAGCTTGATTTGGCAAGACAACATCTTTCAAGTATTTGAAAGATTGACAATATTCAGCACTGGAGAGAATATGCAAAAGCAAACATTCTTATTTAAAAATTTTTTTTTTTTAAGATTTTATTTATCTGGGGGTGCCTGGGTGGCTCAGTTGGTTAAGCGACTGCCTTCGGCTCAGGTCATGATCCTGGAGTCCCTGGATCGAGTCCCACATCGGGCTCCCTGCTGAGCAGGGAGCCCACCATGGGGCTCATCCCAGGACCCAGAGAACACAACCCGAGCCGAAGTCAGATGCTTGACCAGCTGAGCCATGCAGGTGCCCCCAAAAGCAAACATTCTTATTCATGTTACTAGGATTATAGATTACTACAGTCTCTTGGAAGGACCATTTGGAAACACTGATAATCTGTAAAAGATATTCCTCTTGCCAGCAATTTCACTCTAGAAATGTATCTTAGAGAAATATTTCTAGGAATGTGCAAAAGTACATGTAGAACAATGTTGTGCATTCTTTTTTTTTTTCAGATTTTATTTATTTACATGTGAGAGAGAGAGAGATAGTAAGAGAGAGAGAGAGAGAGAGAGCACAAGCAGAGGGAGCAGCAGGTACAGGGAGAAACAGGCTTCCCGCTGAGCAAGGAGCCCAATGTGGGATTCAATCCCAGGACATTGGGATCATGACCTGAGCTGAAGGTAGATGCTTAACCAACTGAGCCACCCAGGCATCCCAATGTTGTGCATTCTTAAAAAAAATTGGAAATAACCCAAAGATCCAATGATGGTACATAAATAAATTGGGTTCCATTGCAAAGGGGTACTTGGCAAATGCTAAAAAGAATATGTGAGCACTATAATGTTTGGAAATAAAAGCTGGCCAAGATTGAAAAAAAAAAGTAACAGAACATTACATACAGTATACATCATACTATATTTTGATGGTAATAATAAGAGATTATTTTGAAAAATACTATTGAATATATTTGAAAATTTAGAAGGATAAATTCCTAGAAAAAAAACTCACCAAAAAAAGATTAAGTAATAATTAAGAAAAATAAATGCATAATTCCTAAGATAATTATTTCATTTAAAATTATGCCACAAAAAAAAAAAATTCTAGGACCAAATGGCTTTACCAGTGGATTCTATAAAATATTTAAGAAAGAAATTAACATAATCATCCAGACTCTTTCCAAATTAAAAGAGGCAATCTATTCCAACTCATTTCATGAGTTCAACCAACATAAACTTAACATCAAAATGTGACCAAATAAAATTACAAAAGTTGAAAAAAATAGCTAAAAAAATCCTAAGTAATACATTATCAACCCCAACACAGTAATCTACATAATGGGTAATAAACAGATCATGAGCAAGTTAAATTTATTCCAGAAATGCTGGTTTAACATCTGAAAAATCAATCAATATTATCCATTGCATTAATCTAGTATAAGAGAAAAATCATATGGTCATCTAAATAAATTTAAAATTATTAATTTTTTTAAAAAATTTAAACAAACAGAAATGGGAGGGAATTTCCTTAACCTGATAAAGATTATCTATGAAATGGTAAAGTATGGAGAAATTTTCTTATGAGATCAAAGAATGAGACAAAAATGTCAGTTATCACCCCTTTTACTCAAAATGTACAAGAGATTCGGGGCGCCTGGGTGGCTCAGTCAGTTAAGCGGCTGCCTTCGGCTTGGGTCATGATCCCAGGGTCCTGGGATGGAGCCCCGCATCGGGCTCCCTGCTCAGCGGGGAGCCTGCTTCTCCCTCTCCCTCTGCCTGCCTCTCTGCGTACTTGTTCTCTCTCTCTATCTCTCTGTCAAATAAATAAATAAAATCTTTAAAATAAAAAAAAATGTACTAGAGATTCTAGCCAACACAAAAAGGCAAAATTTTACTAAGTTATAAAGAATAGATAAGAAGAAATAAGCTCATTATTCTCTAGATACAATTGAGTCTAGAAAATTAAAAGGAATCAACAGAAAAATTAACGTTGATAAGTGAGCTTTGTAAGTCTATAAAAGGTCAACATATAAAATTGACTACATACTTTTTATTTTTTTAATTTTTTAAAAGATTTTATTTATTTATTTGATAGAGCACAAGCAGGGGGAGTGGCAGGCAGAGGGAGAAGCAGGCTCCCCACTGAGCAGGTAGCCTGATGAAGGGCTCGATCCCAGGACCCCGGGATCATGATCTGAGCCAAAGGCAGACGCTTAACCCACTGAGCCACCCAGGCGCCCTCATACTTTTTATTATTAACAAAGAGTTAGAAAATGAAATAAATTACAGTGCTTACAATAGCATAAAAAATTAAATACCTAAGAATAAATATAACAAAAGATGTGCAAGATTTTCACACTGAAAACTTTAAGCATCATTTAAAGAAATCTTAAAAGATAAAAAAAAAGTGATATATATTTAGGCCATGATCATAAATGAAAAGACTCAATTTTTTTAACATGTCAATTATACTCAAATTGACTTCTAGATTAAATGCCATCCTAATCAAATTCCAAGAAGGATTTTGTAGAAATTAACAAGCAGAATTTCAAATGTATATAGCAAGGCAAAGAGTCATTAACAGTCAAGACAAACTCAAAGAACAACCAAGCTGGAGGACCTACTTTAGCAAATATTAAGACGTATTTTAAATCCACTGTTATTAATACTATGTCTATGGAATAATAGACAAATAATCCAGTGGAATAGATAGAAAGTCCAAGAACAAATCTGCCCATACATGGAACACTTGATTTAAGACAGAGGTAACACTGCCAACAGTGGGGAAAGGACAGCCTTTTCAGTAAATGTCTCTGGATGAATTTTATATCCATAAAAGTAAGAAAGCAAAACTCAAACCACACACAAAAATCAATTCCAGATGAAATGTAAAACAATATAGTGTTTTGAACACAATACAAAAAGTATCTCCATAACTTTAGTAAGCAAAGATTTATTAAACAAGACAAAAAAAAATACTAACTCTAGACTACATTAAAGCTGAGAACATCTGTTGATAAAAGATAACATTAAAAGAATGGCAAAGCAAATCATAGAGTGGGAGAAGATACTGGCAAATATTTTCTAAGGGATCAAATTCAGAATATATAAGGAACTTCCTATGAATCCATAAGGAAAAGACAGGTAATTCAATAGCAAAATGGACAAAGCTTCTGAATGACACTTCAAAGCAGCATATTCGAACGGCCAAAACATATATAAAAGGTATTCAACTTCTTATTAATCAAAAAACGCAAATTAAAACCATACTTAGATATTCATCTCCATTAGATAGTTTAAGTTAAATACACTATTAATACCAAGAGTTGGCAAAGCTAAGCAGCAACTTGAAATCTCATACACTACAGGCTGGACTGGAAATTGGCTCAACCACTTGGGAAAAGCAAATAATTCCTACTAAGCATTGGCTTATGACTCAGCAATTTTAATCTTAGCTCAATCTTAGCAAAAACGCATACACATATATGTACTACAAAAGACACATACAATAACAAATGTTCATAGGAGAACTATCAGTAATAACAGAAAACTGGAAACTACCCAAATGTCCAACAAGTAGAACAGATATATACATTTTGGAGTATTCATACTATGGAATTCTATAGAGAAATAAAAATGAACTACTATTACATGCAGGAACATGGATATTCCTACCCAAAAGTTTGAGCAAAATAAATCGCATGCAAAAAGAAAGTGCATTAATATATGATTCCGTTTATATGAATTTCAAAAATAGGCAAAACTATTCAACGGTCTTGAAGTCAGAATAGTGGCTACCTTGGGGAAAGAGCAAGGTAGTAGTGATTGGGAGGGGCTGGAAGAGGAGTTCTTGGCTGCAGACAAGTTCTTTCTCCTGAACTGAGTGTTGATTTCATGGGTATAAGTACTTTGTTAAAGCTCACTGAACTGACCCTTTTCTGTGCACTTTTCTGTATTTCTGTTATTTTTTAATTAAAAAGGTAAATAAAAGCAGTACAAAGTTTTACTGAAAACAGATGCCTTAATTTCATTACCATTTAACTTGTGTGTAAACCAGAAATCGAAAATAACTTTTTTTGGAAAAACTGGGTAACATTCTAGTACCAAAAGAGTTGTTATGATCTCTAAATATATGCAAACAAAAAGAAAAATATAGTCAATCAATCAGTAGGTATTTTTAAAGATTCTTCAATTAAGGGGCTCCTGGGTAGCTTAGCCGGTTAAGTGTCTGCCTTCAGCTCAGGTCATGATCCCAGCAGGAAGTCTGCTTCTCCCTCTCCCCCTCTGTTCTTGCTCTGTCTCTTGCTTTCTCTCTCAAATAAATAAAGTCTTAAAAAAATTTTTCAGTTAAAATACAGTATCATATTTAATGTATAAAAATATTACGCAATGGGAATTTTTATCTGATATAAAACTCTGTTACATTAAACAAGTTGAGTCCCAAACTGGAATATTATAAATGTTGTTTATAATATTTTAGCAGGCAATCTTGTCTGTTACAGATAGCACATCTGTACTTTCAGTAACCATAACAAATACTGTAAGATTAGATGCCTTAAGATAGAATTACTGTTTATGGTTTGTGGTGTTAGGAAGCAAAATTAGGGCAGAAAGGCATAAAAACTTCTGATGCTCAGTTCTAAGTTAAAATAATGAATTTTTAAATAGCACATTGCAATTGCTTAATTCATGTTTGGAATACTTCCCCATGTAAATCACTGTAGTAGAAGACCACTTTGTTTATAAGATATCCATAAATACAACATATATAAATTTAAACTGCTTTAATCTCTTGTGTGGATACTAAGTTTATTTGGGATAGATACCAGTCACCAAAAAGGAGAAAATTTAAAATGTGGCTCACAGAAAACTAAAACTGGACGTCATGGAGAGGGATTAAGCCTAATAATTTAGGTTTAGGAGTTAGATAACCTACATGTAAATTCTAGCTTCTGTAATCATTAGCTTTTTAATATCTCTAATTTTTCTCACTTGTAAAATAGTAAAAAATGATAAATAAAATCCACTTACTGGATTTGATTAAATTATGAGATATCACATCAAACACATTTAAAACAATGCCCAATACAGAATGAACACTCAATAAATGGTTGTTGTCAATAACTGAGGTGAGATTATAGATGACATATTATTTACACAAGTCAAATAGTAAAAAATCAGTGTTATATCTCAGTATTTTTAATTTTCAAACTAGGCTAGATAAGTGCTGTAGGTAAGTATCTATCTATTTTTCATAAATGTCTTTTTAAACATTATTTCTGAAAAAATACTTGACTCATCAGATACTCTTAAGACTGTATAGACCATATATTAAACCAAGCTGGAAAAGTAAATATTGTCTACTTAATTAAGAATATCTTGGAAAGGGGTGCCTGGGTGGCTCAGTCGTTAAGCGTCTGCCTTTGGCTCGGGTCATGATGCCAGGGTCCTGGGATCGAGCCCCGCATCGGGCTCCCTGCTCGGCGGGAAGCCTGCTTCTCCCTCTCCCACTCCCGCTGCTTGTGTTCCCTCTCTCGCTGTATCTCTCTCTGTCAAATAAATAAAGTCTTTAAAAAAAAAAAAAAAGAATATCTTGGAAAGGTACTTTAATAATTCTAGTAAAGAAAATATGAATGAAAGAATATTGTATTTATTGCCAGAAATTTAAAAAAATACACTCTGAAGTAAAAAAGTTCTAAGTATAATATGTACTCACACACACATACCACACATATGTAGTGTAAATAATCAAATAAACACAAGATTTTAAAAATACGTTTAACACAATATTGCTATCAGTGGGTTTCACCTTAGATTATTGAAAACCAAAGTAAAAACTACTTGTAGGTATTAGAGCAACGAATTTTTTTTTAAAAGATTTTATGTATTTATTTGACAGAGAAAGAGAGCACAAGCAGCGGGAGCAGCATAGGCAGAGGGAGAAGCAGGCTCCATGCTGAGCAAAGAGCCCAATATGGGATTCGATCCCAGGACTCTGGGATCATGACCTGAGTGGGAGGCAGACGCTTAACTGACTGAGCCACCCAGACATCCCAGTGCAGTGAATTTTTACTGGATTGTTCAGGAGTCTCAGTAGATTATCAAGACCAACGTCCTTGACCTGGACAGAATGGTGGCTGGCATCTCTCACTGAGATGTTTTGGCTAAGCATAATACACCAAACATGCAACTGTACGTAAGATTACCTTACTTCTTGTCCAGACTTGCCACTAACATGATTTTAGGCAAACTACTTATTTATCTGAGCTTGTTTCCTTATCTGTAATTGTGGATAATCATGCCTTCTAACTTTTAGAATTGTTACAAAGAGTCAAACACAGTTATGGATGTAACCATGTTTTGTAAACTTTTGGACACCAATGGAAGACCTCTTATTAAATGAAGAAAAAAGGGGATTAATTTTGTCAATATTAATTCCAACATAGCTAAATGTATATATGTACATTATCATGTAACTATACATTTCTTATTCTTTCTAAAATGTAGAATTATTTAAAAGGGAGTTACCTAGTGGTCAGGCATTTGGGAATTATTCAATGTCTTAGGCATAAGTCTTCATTAAAAATTGCTTATTGGGCGCCTGGGTGGCTCAGTTGTTAAACGTCTGCCTTCGGCTCAGGTCATGATCCCAGGGTCCTGGGATCGAGTCCCACATCAGGCTCCCTGCTCAGCGGGAAGCCTGCTTCTCCCTCTCCCACTCCCCCTGCTTGTGTTCCTGCTCTCGCTGTCTCTCTCTGTCAAATAAATAAATAAATCTTTAAAATCTTTTTAAAAAATTGCTTATTAAGGGACTCTTTTCTATGCATCTCATATAAATCAACAGAACCAGGAAGTTAATTTAAAAAATGTGAAAATTGACATAGCTTCTAGTTTTTGTTTGTTTCCAATAAACAAATATACTTAGTACATATTATAGTACATATTATATATGTACTATAATATGTACCATACATATGTACTATATATATGGAAATATACATATTTCCAACTCTGAATAAAAAAAAACAAGTTTAATCTTAACCTTCCTTTATTCATTTCTTCCAAAAATATTTATTGAGTATCAAATATGTCAGAGCCTTCACTGGACATAAGAGGAAAAAGGTCCCTATCCTGAGGGGCTTACAGTGGGGGTAATAAACAAGTAAACAATCAGTTACAATTTAGCACAGTAAGTGCTATGTATGGCTGGGGTTTCTATGTATTGTTATGGAAGGACAAAATAAGGACTCCAAACTAAGCCTTCAAGTTCAGGGAAGTCCTCCTAGATAATGTGGCAGCTCATCTGAGCCTTGAAGACATTAGGCAAACTCAATTATATTGCAGAAAGGAGAAAGGTCATTTATGGCAGAGAAGAAAGTATGGAGGGAGAGTGAAGTTTGGAAAAAAAAGGAGAGAAAATATGATACATTAGGAGAAATGCAAACAATTCTGTGTGATTGGCATTATGGGAGACTGGAAATGGAAGAGTGTAGAACAATAAAAAATGAATTCAGACAATTAATCATGGACCATTTAATACAGAACTTTAGGTAAAATGCAAAGGACTCTAGGCATCTTATTCTTAATAGACGCTAGATGAGATTGCCTTTAGAGAGAGAACTTTGATTATGGTGTGGAGAATGTGCTTGAGTAGAAGACCGTAAGAGAGGGAGACTGATGTAAGGACTCTCAACTCTGAATATCCTCATTTGCTACATGGGAAACAAAGACTTGAAGAGATTAGGTAACTTGCCAAACATCACACGGTTTGTAACTGGTGAGCTGGGTTTCCTGCAAAGCTCTGCACAACTCTAATACGTGTGTTCTTTAAGGACCAAGGAAACTACCTCTCATAAAAGAAATGAATGTGGCTAACCCTCAGTATTAGAGACCAGAAACAAATAAAACTGTGTAGGAAAAGCAACGACAGTCAGGTCCACATCATCAAAATCAAGTACGGGGTGAACAATTATCCAGTGAATTAAGGACCATCTGGATAATCCCAGCAAAAGCAGATTTAGTGCCTGAGTCATTCAGATAATTGTGCAAACAATGTGCCTTGCTCTGGCTGAGTAACCTGGTCATTCATATCTTCCATAGTACGTTTTGCCCTGTGGCACTTTTGAAATGGACAATAGTAGCTCAGAAAGAATTAAGATACTATTCACTTCATGGAAAAGCCACATAAATAATAATGGGATCTTAATAGACTGAGAGGGTATTTTATATGTCCCCAGGAGCCATTTCACACAGTGATATACACACAATATACATAAGCCAAATCCCACTTCAAAGAATAAAAGAAGTTCAGCAATAGCACCCTCAAATGTGTTTTTATATTCAATTCTTCGTCAGGTAGAAGAAAGTTTTCTGAGCATTAAAGCAATGAAAAATACTACTACAAATAGACTTACAGGTTAAACTACAGTAAGGTTACAAATTTCTATATGTCCAAAAATATAAAAGATAAAAGACCAAAAAAAAAAAAGGCGAAGAAAATTTTCACAGTATACAATGGATTTTTCTATTAAATGAGTTAAGAAACCATAACTCAATAAAGAGTCAAATGAAATCCACAAATTAGGAAATACAAAGAGCCAATAAACATGAAAACATTTTTCAAAATCATTAAAAAATCATAGAAACACAATTAAAAAACCAGATACACAATTTCTATATCAAAATAGTCACGATTTTTTAAACCACAATACCAAGTATTAATGAGACTATTGCCCAATTGGTTTATACTGAGTATTAATTTGTGCCTAAACTTTTTGCTAGAGCAATTTGGCAACAAGCATTAGGAGTCTGAAAATATTTAAATGTATGACCTAGTAACATCTATGAAGTTATTATAGGAAATGGTCAGAAATGCAAAGATTAATGTATAATCATGTTCATTTCTATAAATGTGAAAAACAGGAAACAATCTAAAGACTGAATCTACATAAGAAAATATGTGGTAACCATAAAAAAATACATGGTTAGTAAGAATATTAAATGAAATAAACTAATGCTTATGGTATGATGTTAAGTGGAGAAAAAAGCTAAATATAAAAATGAATATTTGCTCTAATTCCAAATTTGCACATTTAAAATACCTGTGTATACTCATAGAAAAAAAAAAAAATTGGGAGTTCGCCTGGGTGGCTCAGTCAGGTAAGCACCTGCCTTCGGCTCAGGTCATGATTCTAGGGTCCTGGGATAGAGCCCCGCATTGGGCTCCCTGCTCAGCGGGGAGTCTGCTTCCCCCTTTCCCTCTGTCCCTGCTCATGATCTATCTCTCTCATGCTCTCTCTCTCAAATAAATAAAATCTTTAAAAAAAAAAAAAAAGAAATAAAATTGGGAGGTTGAGAGTGGATCTCTCTGCGTGGTGGAATTTTCTTTCACTTTCAACTTTTCTTGAAAGGTTCTGTATTTCCTTATAATCATAAAAATGTCATTTAAATGTAATATTAAATGAGTATACTTTTGAATGTCATTTTATACACTAGGTCATTCATACAACCATCATGAAATAATGACCTATCTTCCTCCAGCTACACTTCCAAAGTCATATAACTAGTAAGTTCTATTCTCAAGATTTGAACCCAAGTGTTCTTGCTCCAAAGTTAGCACTGTGGATATGAAGATATGAAGTAAATCACAGTGAAAGTTGCAAAGAAGAGTATAACCAATAATGAAAATTAAAAATGTATTATGTCAGTAATATGTGGCATCTTAGATTAAAGCAGAAAGACACACATTGGAAGATTTGATGAATTGTCTACTGTACTAATCCTAGACATGCAATGACATATACACTTGTATTGGGGGAAATATATGATACAAATTAGAGATCAGAATAAAAATGGATAATTTAATTACTGAATAGATAATGGCACTTGGAGATAGAGGAGGGAAGTCTGGAAAAAAAAAAACAAAAACAAAAACCTAATCACAAACCAGAAGCCTGGACAACTGTGGTATTCTTTGCCAAAAGCCAGTATTGGGGGGAAAAAAAAGTTTTTCTACCTACTACTAATAGCTATTACTTATAAGTAATGAATACAACCAAGCCCTATTTTAAATATGTTATGTAGATTATTTTATTTAATACTAAAAAAATAAACCCACAGAAAACTCTGATGTAAGTGCTGTTATAATACCCAGTTGACTTACTGACATTCACTTATCTGCATAATGATATATAGATATTAACACAAGTAGGCTTCCTTCCAAAGCCTGTGCTCTTAGCCACCAGGTTAGTAATTTGGAATGGCTAATGGAGGAGAGATTAGGAAAGAAATGCAGAAGGAGAATTTTGTTTCCAGTAGGATAAATTGCATCAATTGGGAGAATTCACTTGAAAACCTGAAGCAGGAAGAGGAGATAAGAGGGAGGCAAAGAAGAGAAGTTTAGAAAAAGTAAGAGAAAAATTATAACATCAGATCATTGCAGTATCATAAAGTAAAATCTCAAGGAGGAGATGGAGAATATGGAAAATGGCAGTTCAAAGAGAAATAAAAATGAATAATAATACATCAATTAAAAAAAACAATCATTGGACTTGAACTTACTGATGAATGGGTTCTTTGTTATGATGTAAACCATGACCAATTTATATATAGAAATAGATGGTGATGGGAAATGGATAGACATTGTTGTTTTCTTTTTTAATAAAGATATAACATGGCATGTTTTGTATAGAAAAGTATAAAAGGTCTATCTTTCAGCTTGGTCTGTAGTTGGTCTCAAGGGGCACAGATAAGAGAGAATATATAGAATAACCTGTACATAGCCATAACCCCTATTGGAAAATTGAATCACTCTGTGGAAGGATACAGAAATGCCTCATGTCTCCCATTACTCCTCTTGGAGAAGATAACAGAGCCAAAGGAAGTTTCCAAAAGTAGTTCCCAACACATAGCCTTCTATTAATAAATATATTATGCCTCAGTCATTGCTCCAAATCATTCCTTATGATGATACTTCCTCAATAAGAATCTTCAAGCCTACTTAGAACTGTGTTCAATGTGGTGGAGTATACAAAAATATAGGTCATGGTCTTTTTCTGCAAAGTGCTTCTTTGCCTAATTAGAAGACAAATCAGACATGTATATAAGGGGTAAGCAAATAAATAAATAAGACCAAGCATCTGAATAACTGAATAACTTTGGCCTGTATTGTTACTGGTATAACATTGACCAAATTTTGTTATCAATACCAAAAATCACAGGAAGCTGAAGGATTCTATCTGAGGGTAACTGCTATGCAATATAATTCATAGTAGGTTGTTGAAATATTAGGGTTGAAATAGTGGAATTTTCTGGTATCCTCTCAATCTTAGTTTTTTCATCTAAGAAAATGAAAAAGTTACCATCTGGATTAAATAACTTCAGGCAATGGGAAAAATAAATGCACATACATCTATAATCGAAAGTCCATGTAATGCAAATAAATATGTGAAAAAGCAGCACACATTTAAATATTGGATCCACAAGTAAAATTTTTACAAGGAAATAGGTTAAAACTATCTAGTTTTACATCTTGCAAGGTGGGTGGATCTTTCCCCCCACCAGATCTCCAAATGCTACTAGCTATAAGTTACCACCCAAATAAATTTACAACCCAGCAACGAAGGTAGGGCATACACAAACCATTATGCTCTGATGAGTTTAATAAAATAGCCCCAATATGATATGTATTTATTTGATATGTGTGTTACATTTCAGGCTGGTAAGATTCATAGGTACATTGTAAAGCTGAAAAATTCAGGGAAATGGATGAAGATCAAATAGCACTCTAAGAATGTATTCAAAATAGTATCTGGAAATACTGCTATTCATGTGCGTTACAGAGACATTATTCCCTGCAGGGTTTCCTCGGTCTGAACACATCTTCTCTGGCTTTTCCCCCAATGGAGAATTTGATTCCCTTTTGCCCCTCCCACTCAGTGCTTCCAGATTGCTTCAGAAGGCCCAGGCAGCCTGCTCAGCAGCAGGCAAACAGGGCTGGGTGTGCACGAGCTATATATAGCTCCACCTTGGAGATGTGCACACACAAGCACACATACAAATGCCCATGCTGCATTTGGCATGAATAAATGAGAAAAGGTTACAGCCTTCCCCTTTCCTTTTTCCCCATCACCCCAAATTTTCAAAGCAGGGTGTCATCGGTTCCCTAGAGTGATGCAGCCTCTAATTTCTCTGCAATTCTTCTGCCTACTGCTTCCAGCAATCTGACTCCGGCAGGAACCGGCATTGGGCCAACACCTACTACCCAGATGCGGTCACCCAGGGAGGCTGCCTTGCAGCCGCAGGGAGCCCAGCCGGGCACAATTACTCGACTCTCCGGGAATCCCCGAGGATAAACCCGTTTTTTACAAACTAGGCGGAAAGGTGGTTCCCCATAGACAACACGAGGCTAGGAGAGAAGAGGCGAAGGCTTCCCTGCCTCTCCCCTCCTCGGTCTGCAGCAGATAGGGGAGAAGGGCCCAGGTTTTCTCAATAGAGGCGCAATTAATCGGTAAATGCCCTTAAAGTTGCGGGATTTCTTCCCCACCCCCCGCTCCTGAAGGGAGCCAGTCCTTAACAGAGGAGCCGGGGAACAAACAAGTGCCTTCCTCCCCTCGGCCCAGTCATTCCCAGTTTTTGCAGGGATGCGCTGGCTAGTCTAGACGCAAGGTACGAGGGTAAATGAGTAGGTGCAGACAGGCGTGGGGAGGAGCAGAAGCTCTACTCGGTTTAGGAAGACCTGCGGGTTCCCGGCTGCTGACATGTCTGCTCCCCCATACCCTCCCCTGCGGGTGGACATGGTATGCCTTGGGCGCGACACAGGCCGCGGCGCCGAAGCCTCTGAGAGGAAAGTTGACGAGACACAGATGGAGGCTCGGTCCCCTCTCCTAGGCACTGCCGCCTGCCCCGCCCGTCACCGGGGCTCCCGCACCCCTCCTTCCCAGCACCCAGACGACCTCCATCCCAGCCCTTCCAGCCGCACTTCACGACGAGAGCTGCAGCGACCTCACCAGATTTGGGGGTGACGAGGGCGGGGCGGGGCTGGGGGAAGGGGAAGAGGAAGGGAGGCAACAGTAGCATGAAAATACGCATTTTTTTTTTTTCTATCTGCAAAGAAGGAAAAGTCCGGCCTCCTACCTGGTCTCCGCTCCTGCTCTCCTCGGTGCGGCACAGCTGGACCATAACCTACAGGTTTCCCACTTCCGCTGCCAACACCTGGGAGCGCATCTCCGCACCCGGCGCCCCTCCTAGCCTCCGCGGAGCCCTGCCTAGCTACTTGACAGCAGAAGCCGGGCCTTTTAGAGCGGTCATTGGGGCCGCGGGGAAAGGGGGGCGGGCACCGGAGAGAAACCCGCGTCTCTCATTGGATAGGCGGAATGCCACTCTCACGCCAGACCAGGTTCTCGCTGCGGACTGAGGTTGCTGCTAAACCTAACTGCAAAGGGTCTCTGCAGTCCCTGGCATCAAACCTGCTGCCACTGGATCAAGGACCCCTAGGAGGAGGGAAACTGGTTTGATGACTTGTCATCTGAGACCCCCAAGAGGGAGGAAAGGGCCAGGCATAACCAGACACCCAGCACTTTCCAGAGCTTCCCTGAAGGGACCATCTGCTCTGGGAGATTTGACAGGAGAAAATACCACGAGCAGTGCCTTGATAGAGAAGCACGAACTTCAGTTAAGAATGGAGCAAAATACAGAAATACATACACTTAAGTGAAAAAAAAAAATCACACGAAATAAAAAGACATGAGGGTTTTGTTTGTTTCAAGTTTCCATTTTTGCCTAAACGTAACATGGCAGTTTTCCCGTGGAGTAAAGGTTGAACTGTTTGTTCCGTACTGCAGAGAAACTCCAAAATATCCCCTGGTAGGAACAGTGCTTTAAATGGGAAATAACCTCTCCAGAAAGAGTAAAGGAAGGAAAGCAAGGCCAAACTGCATGATGGACTTACCTTGGGCAGTTCATTTGGTGGTAGAAGTCTTAAAATAATCACCACCAGACTAACTGATAATCAATCTGTTTCTTTTCTACTGATATTAGTCCCTCATTCCTTTTGTGCTCAAACTCTGAGGCTGCAGAGGATGTATAAGCCAACCTAATCCTAGGTGATCCCAAGCCTGCCTTTTAGGTGAAGGGGGCCAAGGATAAAACAAGCTTGTTCCCATCTTTCATCTCTGCCATTTGTCCAGGTAGAATCAGGAAGCTGTGGGATTCAAGGCACTTCTCAAATGGGGGAAAATGATAGAAAGATTACCAGCAAAATTGGAGGAAGGGAAGCATCTTATTTTAGTGCCGTACAAGGAAACAATCTTCTCACTTGCAGGCTGCCTCCTTTCTGCAAATAGCCATGTTCTGCATCCACCTAAATTAAGTAGTCATCTTAATCAGTGCTGAACATGACACAGCTCACTGGACACCTGTTAGAGAAAATGGCATTGTTATCAAATGCTCAATAAATGTAGGCTCGTGCCTTAGTGCTTATAGTTGTTATGACTATTGGCCAGACTCTTCATAAAATGTTCTCTTTATAAAACTAGATGATTCGAATCAGTGTATTTGGAAGTGGGAAGGGACTCTAAAGATAACTTATAGAGAGCAATACATACGGCTTTTATGCTGGGAACCCACTTACCCCTGAATGGGAATAACTAGAAATGTAATGGCAAGTTTCAAAACCAATCAGTCATGGTTCTGTGTAATATGCCATTAGTCTTGCATCTCCACTCCAGGGACCCACACCAATTGTTCCATTTAATTGAACAAATCATGCATTACTTAGTGCATTTACTGAGCACTTATTCTGTGCCACGCCCCATGTTAGGTGTTAGGGAACTAAACAAGAATAATCCATAGAACGTGTTAAAGAGGGACTCAGGAAGCAATGAAGATAGTAAAATATTATAGTAAGGAATATGTATTTTCAACACTAACATCTTTTGATTCCTAAGCCTATATTATTTTGAGTAACAGTGAACTCGGGCAGACCCTCCCCTAGATTTAAGCAGTGAGGAGAAAGTGAAGTATCAAGGAAAGAAACTGAACATTGAGGTTAGCACAAAAGTTGAAATTGGAAGTGAAAAGAATACTAAAGAAATCTCTGCTATCCTCATTCTTTCATTCCTTAATTCATTCATTTTTTCAACAAATATTACTATTGTAAATATAGTGATGAATAAGGTAGGCAAGCTTTCATGGAGCATATTGATTTTTCAAACAGACAATGTTACTTTGCATATTTACTGATATAATTACAGCTCACACATACACACACAATTTGGGAACAGTATTACGAGGATTATAATTTCTATCTGGGCATCAGGCACCTCATTTATTTTCAGATAAAACAGACTATCTCCAGGTTATTGGTAATTATCTCAGAGAGCAAAACCTGTACATCTGTTCCCAGAATACATATATTCTTATATATATGAATATATCAAAAGTATCTGCTACAGTGCATTTTACACTTTTCAAATCACTTTCAGACAAAATTCCCTTTTCCTTAAGTAAGTAGAAGAGTCATTAGTAGCTCCATTTCACAATTGAGGAAATTGAAGTATTCAAGGAAATGTATTCCTTTGAAAGTAAAGGTAATTAAAATATAGTTATGTATATAATGTTAGGTGTATAAGAGACATTCAGTACTTAAAGGTGAATATATGGTTTATAAAATGTGAGAATTTAAAGAACTTTAGAAACTCTCAGTTTCCACCATTATTCTGTGAAGGAGAGACTCAATTATTATAATTAGCTCACGATCACGTACCTACTTAGAAGCCAAGGTGAGTCTAGAACTCAGATCTTAGGGCTACTCCTTCATTATTTTTTCACCACAATGAACAATAACTTTGGTATCTCTTCCAGCAGAGTTCTTGCCCCTTTTCCTCCCTGAACCACACAGCCTTTTGAAATTTTCAAGACTGATCCAACAGTGTACTCATTTTCCAGCATCTATAAAAATATATGAGAGCATGCCACTTTAACTGGAAATTAAGCAGGGCATAATCAGTAGCTGAGATTAAGTTTGCTTGTCAGTTGGGGGTCTGCCTCATAAGATAGGGATCAGAGTAATTGGGGCTGGTGTTCAGGTATACAGAAAGCTGATGGAAATGGGTGGCTAGCTAGGCAGATTGCCTCTAGCACATACTGTCCCTAAAATAAGAAAGAGGAGAACAGCAGAAACATTAGTCTGAATCCTCACTATCTGACAGCCTGGTAAAGAACCTATTTGCAAAACTCTAAAACAAACAGTAGGAAAAAAAGAAAAGAAAAGAAACAGTAGGAAAATTTTGCCTGGTTCTCTGGCTGGCTCTGATTGCCTCATCACTTGCAGAGTTCCCCAGCACAGTGTACTGGGTATTACATTGCTAAACTTCCCTTGGCCCTACTATTGAATTCTCCTGCCATCCATCCCCTCCTTCTTCCACCCTGCATTGGCACTCTTTCTTGAAACATTCCAATTTCCTCCAACCAGTGATTAAATCTTACAGCAGCAGCGCAGTTTCCACAGTGTGTATTCCTTTTCTTTCTCCTGCACCCCACCTACCGTTTCCTCACTCCGAAGCTGCCCAGAATGGTTGCATGCATAGCCTGTGGTAGCAAAGACAGGGGAGAATAAGAAAAAAGGGGCTTTTCCAACCAAAATTTCAAATGAAACTCAACAGAGCAGAAAGACAACAGAGGCTCTGCCCACTAGTACAAAGATTGTCATGCTAAACCCAGTATGCAGTGTCTCAAAGAAGATCACATCAGCCCACTGACCTAGCTTTTACATAGCCAATAGGGAATGATTGCAAAGGGATACACACACACACACACACACACACACACACACACACACCCTGCACCATGTGGCTGGAAAAAGAGGTGGGGAAGATAGTTTTCAAATAGTAAATACTGGAAATACAGTTGACAGTAGCAGTTTGCTACTCACCCGGGGCCACTGCAATATTTTTGGAGATGAACAGTAGGATTAGAATTCCTTTTGTTTTGTCAGTGACTGCTGTGCACCACAAGGGCAGATTTACAGAAAAGCCCTACTGATATTACTGATATTGCCAGGACATCTTCACACAGATTCCATTGTTTCACAGTAGAACCCACTATTTCCCGTTAATATTACTCCATTTGCATAACAGGAATCAACCTGTGATATAACAAAAAGGCATGTTACTCCTTAGTCAGCCAGTATGTCCTCAAAATTCTTTCAACTTGTGAAACTAATGGGGAAGGACAATGCTCAATTCAGTTCTTAAATTGGAGTTTGGTCTCTGTTACTCACAGAGAGTAAGTAGTCAGTTATTATTAGTGAACTCCATTGTTAACCTTAATTAACATTTCCTTTCCCTTCTTTCCCAAAAGCCACCTAGAAACACTGAAAATTTCATTTTCTGAGTACATCCTTGAAATGATGAATACCTTCACATCTGGAGTGGACATGGGATGAGACATTAGAAGACCTTTGTTCTACTCTGATCTAGTAAATAGCTAAGAGGCTAGGGATAGAACTGTAATCCTCAGTTTCCTAGAGCATAAAATGAGGAGCAGAATGACACAAAACTATTTGTTAATAATATGGTACCAGCATCTTTATAAAAGGTCATCTACCCAAATATACACCCTACTCCCCAAAACAACCAAAAGAAGCAAAGGGAGAGGTACAGAGGAAATAATTTTCCATTTCACCCAAATTTTCAAGCTTATTGGCCTAAAGTTGTTCATTAAATCCCCTTTTTGTGTGTTTAATATCTATTAGATCTGTATTTATGATCCAATTATCATTTTCAATGTTGATAAATTGTGGGGTTTTCCCCTTATTAGTTTTCCAGTGTTTAGAAATTTTATTAATCATTTCAAATATCAATTTTGGCTTTTTAATTTTTCTGTAATATGTATGTGTTTTCTATTTTATTGATTTCTTCTCTTACCTCCATTATTTCCTTCCTCTACTTTACTTACTTACCAGAAAACAGAGTTATAGATGACAAAAGAAAAAAAAATGAGACAGGAATGTCCCAGGAAGGAGACATCCAGAAAGGGAGAATTGTCAGTTCAGAGTATAAACTCTACCCAAATTTTAAACTGACTCCTAAACCATATATACACAGGACAGATTCCAAGCAGTACAGATAAAGTTAAAAGAGTTGTTATAGGATAAATAATGGCCCCTTACTCTCTGGAACCTGTGAATGTTACCTTACATGGCAAAGGTCTCTGCAGAAGTGATTAAGGATCTTGAGATCGGGAGATTATCCTGGATTATCTGGCTAGGTCCTAAATGAGATCACACGTATCCTTATAAGAGGCAGGCAGAAAGAGATTTTACTATACACAGAGCAGATGGTGATGTGAAGACAGAGCAGGGAGAGATTTGAGGATGCTGGCCTTGAAAATTAGAGTGATGCAGCCATATGCCAAGGAACCCCTGCAGCCACCAGAATCTGGAGGAAGCAAGGAATGGATTCTCCTTAGGGCTGTTGGAGAGAGGGTGGCCATGCTGGGCCACCTTGATTATGGCCCAGTGATGCGGATTTGGACATTCCAGTCTCTAGAACTGTGAGAGAATATTTTTTATTGTTTTAAGACATTTGTTGATTTAAGTGAGAGGATAAATTTAGTTGTTTTGTTGTGGTGATAATTTGTTACAGAAGCCATAGGAAACTAGTACAAGAATTTAACAGAGATTTCAATGGCTGCCTGCCACAGGGGAGACAGAATTTGGAATTTGAATATGCCCAAGTTAACCACCTTTTAAATGAATAAATGAAACGTATTCACACTCTTCAAAAAGACATAACAGAATCTATAATCTCTACAATGTATCATTGCAATGACATAACAGAATCTACAATCTCTACAATGTATCATTGCAATGTCCAGGATATAATCTAAAATTACTATACATACTTGCCTCCCCCTACTACTGCCTGCCTCTCAAAAGAAAAACAAAAACAAACCAAAAAAAAATGAGATTTATACTTAAGAGTAAAGGCAGATATGATAGTTAGGAGACAAGGATTTTAAAACTGCTATTATAGTTATGCTCAAGAGCAAAAAGGGAAATTTGTCAATAATGGGTATTTTCCCAGGTAAATTGGAAATCTACACACAAATCTTCATCCTAGAATCTGTTTCCTGGGTAATTCAACACAATTTAATAAATCATACATACTCGTTATATAACATATTAAAAAAAACTAGAAGACATAATAGTTGGAAAGAAATCTACCCAGAAATTGATAAATTATTGTTTGATATTATTAATTTACTAAGCTTTTGTTACTATAAATTTTCTCTGAATTTTCATGGATGTTCCAATAAAAGCTGACTAGTTTCAACTACACCCAAATATTTTGGTTTTTTTTATAACCCTTCTCCTCCTGTCTCCTTTTCAGCAATTATTGTTTATATCTCCTTTATTTTCAACACCCATTTTTCTAGACTTACCCTTATTATAAGTGTATGTTCAAATCTTGCTGGTCTCCCTTCCTGAAATACTTTCCCTCAATTCCTATGTGAATACTTTTTTCAGATTTTTATTAAAATGTTTCCGTCTCTATTAGCCTACCCTTGATCATCTCACTTAAAATTGACATCCCCCCACTGCAGAACTCCCATTTCCATTTCTTCCTCCTTATTTCTCTATGGTGCTTTTTATCAACTACGATACAATACATTTTTTGGTACTCATTTGGTTTATTGACTATCTTGACTACCCTATCTTTCCTTTGGAATTTGAGTTCCACTGTGGCTTAAACTGATTCTCTTTTGTTCACTTCTGAATGCTTATTTGATAGAACAAATAGTCCGTGGGGCACAATAGATACACAATAAATATTTGTTGACTGTGAAAAAGAAAGTATTGAAGAATCAGGAACCCAAACACAACAGAGTACTCGTAATGCCATGCCTTTTGCTTGACTCTGTCTTCACACTTGTTCTCTGAACCTGGGGTCTACTCCCCCCTCTTCCCTACCCAGACTGTTTTCAACCAGGTAAACTTGTTTATCCTCTAAAACAGTGTTAGCTGGTATTTATTTTGTGAAACTCAAACTCTCCTCACACACCCACACCCAGATAGTCACCACTACTTCTGTACTTTTATATTTTACACATATATTTATTATTCTACTATTACATTTTATTGTATGCATTTTTTGGTAGAGCTCTCTTTTTTTTAAGATTTTATTTATTTATTTGACAGAGAGAGAGAGCCAGAGAGCACAAGCAGAGGGAATGGCAGAGGGAGAGGGAGAAGCAGGTTCTGCACTGAGCAGGGAGCCCAATGCGGGACTCGATCCAGGGACACCAGGATCATGACCTGAGCTGAAGGCAGATGCTTAACCACCTGAGCCACCCAGGCGCCCCTTGGTATATCTTTCTTTGTTACAAATAAAAAGTTCCTTGAAGGCAAGGACTATATTTGGTTGGTTGGGAATTCTGGTGAGAACTAAAAAATCTGTTACTGCCCTCTCCTTCCTACTACATGTTATCTTAGAAGCATTCAGAGAAGGTGACATATGAATTAGATCTTTAAAAACAAATAAATTTAACTAGAAAGAGCGTAAGGAATAACAAAGATACAGTTTTATTCATGAGAGTTAAAAATTACATGACTTTGGGGGGGCGGAGCAAGATGGCGGAGGAGTAAGAGACCTGGATTTCGTCTGGTCTCAGGAATTCAGCCGGATAGGGATCAAACCATTCTGAACACCTACGAACTCAACAGGAGATCAAAGAAAAGAAGAGCAACAACTCTCTGAACAGAAAAGCGACCACTTTCTGGAAGGTAGGACGTGTGGAGAAGTGAATCTGAGGCGATATTCCGGAGGATAGACAGCGGGGGAGGGGCCTCTGTCGGCCGCTTCTGGCAAGTGATAGAGCAGCAGAGCACAAAATCGGAACTTTTAGAAGTCAGCTCCTCTGAGGGACGTCACTCCAGTGGCTAAGCGGGGTGAGGAAACCTCATGGGACAGTGTGGTCTCAGGACCCTCGGGGTCACAGAAAGACCGGGGGTGCCTGAGTGCGGCAGAGCTCCCAGGTATTGGAGCGGGGAAGCCGGCTGCAGAGAGGGAGCCAAGGTGCGGGCTCTCAGCTCGGGGTTGCCATAAACCGTGATCCGGGGCACAGTCGGGCCCCTGCTCCTCCAGCAGGGACCCAACAAGCAGCAGATCCAGGGAGACTCACCTTCTTCCCCTGGGAGGAGAGGTGTGGGAGTGCACCGCAGGGATTTGCTGGGTTTGGAGACTCCACCCGGGGTCGGGTGCCAGAGATAGAAACGCGCAGTCACAGGCCGGGTGAGCACGGAGTGCGGCTGGAGACCGGGGAGACGGGAGTGACTGACGGCTTTTCTCTGGGGGCTCACTGAGGAGCGGGGCCCGAGTTCTCGGCTCCTCCGCGGCGGAGATTGGGAGGCCGCCATTTTCACTCTCCGCCTCCAAAGCTGTATGGAGAGCTTGCAGGGAACCAAAGCTCCGGAGAGCAAACCCGAGCAGATTACTTAGCCTGGACCGGGCAAGGGTGGGGCAATTCCGCCTCCGGCAAAGACATTTGGGAACCATGGCAACAGGCCCCTCCCCCAGAAGATAAGCGAGAACAGCCAGCCAAGACCATGTTTACCTATCAATGAGAACGGCAGAACTCCAGCGCTAGGGGAATAATGCACATAGAATTCATGGCTTTTTTACCATGATTCTTTAGTCTTTCAAAGTTAATTTTTTTTAACTCTTTTTTCTTTTTTTTTTTTGAATTTTTCTTTTTCCCTTTTTCAACCAACATCTTATCAATCCCTTTTTTAAAAAAAACATTTTTATTTTTCATTTTTATTTTTCATTTTTAGAGTCATATTCTATCCCTTCATAGTAGTTACCCATATTTTTGGCATATATATATATAAGTTGTTCTCTCTTTAAAATTTTGAGATAGTTTCTTCTAACAGACCAAAATATACCCTAAATCTCTAGTATATGGTTTTTTTCTACTCCTTTGCCTGCTCACATTCTCTCCCTTTTTTTCTTTTTTCTTTTTTTAAATCCTCTTCTTTCTTTGTTCAAACAACTTCTTATCAATTCCTTTTATAAAATTTTTTATAATTTCCATCTTTACAGTCATATTCCATCCTTTCATCATATCAACCCTTATTTTTGTACATATATAAGTTTTTCTTTCTTTAAAATTTTGGGAGGCACTTTCTTCTAACAGACCAAATACACCCAAAATCTAGTGTGTGGCACTGATCTATATACCAGCTTGATCATATTTGATCACATTCTGTTTTTTTTTTGTTGTTTTGTTCTGTTTTTGTTTGCTTTTATCTTTATCTTTTCTTTTCCTTTTTTTTTTCTTTTTCTTTTTTCTCTCTTTCTCTTTCTTTTCCCACTGCTTCAGGTCTTTTCTGATTTGTTTAGAGTATATTTTCTGGGAACGTTGTTACCCTGTTAGCATTTTGTTCTCTCATTAATCTATTCTCCTCTGGGCAAAATGACAAGATGGAAAAAATCACCTCAACAAAAAGAACAAGAGGTAGTACCAACTGCCAGGGACCCACTCAATACGGACATTAGTACGATGTCAAATCTAGAGTTCAGAATCATCACTTTAAAGATACTAGCTGGGCTTGAAAAAAGCATGGAAGTTATTAGAGAAACCCTTTCTGGAGAAGTAAAAGAACTAAAATCTAACCAAGTAGAAATCAAAAAGGCTATTAATGAGGTGCAATCAAATATGGGGGCACTAACTGCTAGGATAAATGAGGCAGAAGAGAGAATCAGTGATATAGAAGACCAAATGATGGAAAATAAAGAAGCTGAGAAAAAGAGAGATAAACAACTACTGGATCATGAGGGCAGAATTCGAGAGATAAGCGATACCATAAGACGAAACAACATTAGAATAATTGGGATCCCAGAAGAAGAAGAAAGAGAGAGAGGGGCAGAAGGTATAATGGAGCAAATTATAGCAGAGAACTTCCCTAATTTGGGGAAGGAAACAGGCATCAAAATCCAGGAAGCACAGAGAACCCCTCTCAAAATCAATAAAAATAGGTCAACACCCCGACATCTAATAGTAAAACTTATGAGTCTCAGAGACAAAGAGAAAATCCTGAAAGCAGCTCGGGAGAAGAGATATGTAACCTACAATAGTAGAAACATTAGATTGGCAACAGACCTATCCACAGAGACCTGGCAGGCCAGAAAGGACTGGCAGGATATATTCAGAGCACTAAATGAGAAAAATATGCAGTCAAGAATACTATATCCAGCTAGGCTGTCATTGAAAATAGAAGGAGAGATCAAAAGCTTCCAGGACAAAGAAAAACTAAAGGAATTTGCAAACACGAAACCAGCCCTACAAGAAATCCTGAAAGGGGTCCTCTAAGCAAAGAGAGAGCCTAAAAGCAACATAGACCAGAAAGGAACACAGACAATATACAGTAACAGTCACCCTACAGGCAATACAATGGCACTAAATTCCTATCTTTCAATAGTTACCCTGAATGTAAATGGGCTAAATGCCCCAATCAAAAGACACAGGCTATCAGATTGGATTAAAAAACAAGACCCATCGATATGCTGTCTGCAAGAGACTCATTTTAGACCCAAAGACACCCCCAGATTGAAAGTGAGGGGGTGGAAAACCATTTACCATGCTAATGGACATCAAAAGAAAGCTGGGGTGGCAGTCCTTATATCAGATAAATTAGATTTTAAACCAAAGACTGTACTAAGAGATGAGGAAGGACACTATATCCTACTTAAAGGGTCTATCCAACAAGAAGATCTAACAATTGTAAATATCTAGGCCCCTAACATGGGAGCAGCCAATTATATAAGGCAATTAATAACAAAAGCAAAGAAACACATTGACAACAATACAATAATAGTGGGGGACTTTAACACCCCCCTCACTGAAATGGACAGATTGTCTAAGTAAAAGATCAACAAGGAAATAAAGACTTTAAATGACACACTGGACCACATGGACTTCACAGACATATTCAGAACATTCCATCCCAAAGCAACAGAACACACATTCTTCTCTAGTGCCCATGGAACATTCTCCAGAATTGATCACATCCTAGGTCATAAATCAGGTCTCAACCGGTACCAAAAGATTGGGATCATTCCCTGCCTATTTTCAGAACACAATGCTTTGAAACTAGAACTCAATCACAAGAGGAAAGTCGGAAAGAACTCAAATACATGGAGGCTAAAGAGCATCCTACTAAGGAATGAATGGGTCAACCAGGAAATTAAAGAAGAATTAAAAACATTCATGGAAACAATGAAAATGAAAACACAACCATTCAAAATCTTTGGAATGCAGCAAAGGCAGTCCTAAGAGGAAAGTATATAGCAATACAAGCCTTTCTCGAGAAACAAGAAAGGTCTCAAGTATACAACCTAACCCTACACCTAAAGGAGCTGGAGAAAGAACAGCAAATAAAGCCTAAACCCAGCAGGAGAAGAGAAATAATAAAGATCAGAGCAGAAATCAATAAAATAGAAACTAAAAGAACAGTAGAACAGATCAACGAAACTAGGAGCTGGTTCTTTGAAAGAATTAACAAGATTGATAAACCCCTGGCCAGACTTATCAAAAAGAAAAGAGAAATGACCCAAATCAACAAAATCATGAATGAAAGAGGAGAGATCACAACCAACACCAAAGAAATACAAACAATTATAAGAACATATTATGAGCAACTCTATGCCAGCAAATTAGATAACCTGGAAGAAATGGATGCATTCCTAGAGATGTATCAACTACCAAAACTGAACCAAGAAGAAATAGAAAACCTGAACAGACCTATAACCACTAAGGAAATTGAAGCAGTCATCAAAAATCTCCCAACAAACAAAAGCCCAGGGCCAGATGGCTTCCCAGGGGAATTCTACCAAACATTTCAAGAAGAATTAATACCTATTCTTCTGAAACTGTTCCAAAAAATAGAAATGGAAGGAAAACTTCCAAACTCATTTTATTTTATTTTATTTATTTATTTTTTTTAAGATTTTATTTATTTGAGAGAGAGAGAATGAGAGAGAGCACATGAGAGGGGTTAGGGTCAGAGGGAGAAGCAGACTCCCCGCTGAGCAGGGAGCCCGATGTGGGACTCGATCCCGGGACTCCAGGATCATGACCCGAGCCGAAGGCAGTCGCTTAACCGACTGAGCCACCCAGGCGCCCCCAAACTCATTTTATGAGGCCACATTACCTTGATCCCAAAACCAGACAAAGACCCCATCAAAAAGGAGAACTATAGACCAATATCCCTGATGAACGTGGATGCAAAAATTCTCACCAAAATACTAGCCGATAGGATCCAACAGTACATTAAAAGGATTATTCACCACGACCAAGTGGGATTTATCCCTGGGCTGCAAGGTTGGTTCAACATCTGCAAATCAATCAACGTGATACAATACATTAACAAAAGAAAGAACAAGAATCATATGATCCTCTCAATAGATGCAGAAAAAGCATTTGACAAAGTACAGCATCCTTTCTTGATCAAAACTCTTCAGAGTATAGGCATAGAGGGTACATACCTCAATATCATAAAAGCCATCTATGAAAAACCTACAGCGAATATCATTCTCAATGGGGAAAAACTGAGAGCTTTCCCCCTAAGGTCAGGAACGCTGCAGGGATGTCCACTATCACCAGTGCTATTCAACATAGTATTGGAAGTCCTAGCCACAGCAATCAGACAACAAAAAGAAATAAAAGGCATCGAAATCTGCAAAGAATAAGTCAAACTCTCACTCTTTGCAGATGATATGATACTTTATGTGGAAAACCCCAAAGACTCCACCCCAAAACTGCTAGAACTCATACATGAATTCAGTCAAGTGGCAGGATATAAAATCAATGCACAGAAGTCAGTGGCATTCCTATACACCAACAACAAGACAGAAGAAAGGGAAATTAAGGAGTCAATCCCATTTACAATTGCACCCAAGACCATAAGATACCTAGGCATAAATCTAACCAAAGGGGCAAAGGATCTGTACTCAGAAAACTATAAAATACTCATGAAAGAAATTGAGGAAGACACAAAGAAATGGAAAAACGTCCCATGCTCATGGATTGGAAGAACAAATATTGTGAATATGTCAATACTACCTAGAGCAATCTACACATTCAATGCAATCCCCATCAAAATACCATCCACTTTTTTCAAAGAAATGGAACAAATCATCCTAAAATTTGTATGGAACCAGAAAAGACCCCGAATAACCAGAGGAATGTTGAAAAAGAAAAGCAAAGCTGGCGGCATCACAATTCCGGACTTCCAGCTCTATTACAAAGCTGTCATCATCAAGACAGTATGGTACTGGCAAAAAACAGACACGTAGATCAATGGAACAGAATAGAGAGCCCAGAAATGGACCCTCAACTCTATTGTCCACTAATCTTTGACAAAGCAGGAAAGAATGTCCAATGGAAAAAAGACAGTCTCTTCAACAAATGGTGTTGGGAAAATTGGACAGCCACATGCAGAAGAATGAAACTGGACCATTTCCTTACACCACACACAAAAATAGACTCCAAATGGTTGAAAGACCTCAATGTGAGACAGGAGTCCATCAAAATCCTAAAGGAGAACACAGGCAGCAACCTCTTCGACCCCAGCCGCAGCAACTTCTTCCTAGAAACATCACCAAAGGCAAGGGAAGCAAGGGCAAAAATGAACTATTGGGACTTCATCAAGATAAAAAGCTTTTGCAAAGCAAAGGAAACAGTCAACAAAACCAAAAGACAATCGACAGAATGGGAGAAGATATTTGCAAATGACATATCAGATAAAGGGCTAGTATCCAAAATCTATAAAGAACTTATCAAACTCAACACCCAAAGAACAAAGAATCCAATCAAGAAATGAGCAGAAGACATGAACAGACATTTCTCCAAAGAAGACATCCAAATGGCCAACACACACATGAAAAAGAGCTCAATATCGCTCGGCATCAGGGAAATCCAAATCAAAACCTCAATGAGTTACCACCTCACACCAGTCAGAATGGCTAAAATTAACAAGTCAGGAAATGACAGATGTTGGCGGGGATGCGGAGAAAGGGGAACCCTGCTACACTGTTGGTGGGAATGCAAGCTGGTGCAGCCACTCTGGAAAACAGTATGGAGGTTCCTCAAAAAGTGGAAAATAGAGCTACCATATGATCCAGCAATTGCACTACTGGGTATTTACCCCAAAGATACAAAAGTAGGGATCCGAAAGGGTACGTGCACCCCGATGTTTATAGCAGCAATGTCCACAATAGCCAAACTGTGGAAAGAGCCAAGATGTCCATCGACAGATGAATGGATAAAGAAGAAGTGGTAGATATATACAATGGAATATTATGCAGCCATCAAAAGGAATGAGATCTTGCCATTTGCAACGACGTGGATGGAACTGGAGGGTATTATGCTGAGCGAAATAAGTCAAAGAGAAAGACATGTATCATATGACCTCACTGATATGAGGAATTCTTAATCTCAGGAAACAAACTGAGGGTTGCTGGAGTGGGGGGTGGGGTGGGAGGGATGGGGTGACTGGGTGATAGACACTGGGGAGGGTATGTGTTCTAGTAAGCGCTGTGAATTGTGCAAGACTGTTGAATCTCAGATCTGTACCTCTGAAACAAATAATGCAATATATGTTAAGAAAAAAAAAAAGAAGAAGATAGCAGGAGGGGAAGAATGAAGGGGGGGAAATCGGAGGGGTAGACGAACCATGAGAGATGATGGACTCTGAAAAACAAACTGAGAGTTCTGGAGGGGAGGGGGGTGGGAGAATGGGTTAGCCTGGTGATGGGTATTGAGGAGGGCACATTCTGCATGGAGCACTGGATGTTATGCACAAACAATGAATCATGGAACACTTCATCTAAAACTAATGATGTAATGTATGGGGATTAACATAACAATAAAAATAATAATAATAATAAAAGAATTTAATTTAAAAAAATTACCTGACTTTTTTAGTTTACTTATATTTGAAATGGAAAGCATAGATTTTTGAGGATCACGTTAACAGTTACTATGGAAAGAATGGCTATCACTTTTTACCTTAATGCAGTATTAACTTAAAGGTTAATTATGAGAAATATGAAAATTTGCTGATAAAAGCATGGAAAATTATAAATCCACCTGAACAAGTAGAGAATATGTAAAATTCAAATTTGGGTACTCTGAATCTTGCTTGTTTCTGAAGAAAAGGAGATCAGAAATGCCATTCCATTAGTCTTGTTGCCCTTCCTTTGAGTATTCAGTATTCAGAGGTACATGTAGCACAAATAATCTCCGTACATACGGAATGCACAAAGCACAGTTTAAGAAGAAAGCATTACCTACCACCAGTAAATCTGAGCTTTATGCTGCCATCCAATTATCAAATTAGAAGCAATATTTAAAAGAAAATTTACTTTAACCTTTATATGGACATAATCTTTTTTTCCCAAAAATCTGTACCACTTGACATTGCAATTAAAATGGCTGAAAGCCTGGATTCCTCTCCAGCTGGTTGTCTACCTGAAGAAAGTTGATATATATTTTTTCAAATATATGTCAATCATGTATACATGACTAGAAACTGCTTACCCTACCTTTTCAGTTTACCTGAATGCCTGAATTTTTTCTATGTTGCTATTGCTGTTACAACTTTATTAGTCACTCTAGCTTAAGTGGGTATTCAAGAATTCTTTTGTTGATTAGCAAATTTCCCATAAGAAGGCAAAGAAATAGGACATGGGTCAAGTCAGTTACAAAAGGAAAGAGAGACTACAGGGGTTCATTTGGACTGTAGGCTTGAAAATGATATGAAAGACTGGAGTTTCTCATGTGTTGCACAATTCTTTGGAAAGGATGTTTGCAGAGGTCAACAGGATTGATAGGAAATACAAAGCTGTTGACACAAGGATTACTTCATTCTGGGATGGTCTCTCACTCTGAAAAATATCTGAAAACCCTCCTGTTTAAGTCCTCCCCCCATTTAAAATTCTCTAATGGAGGTGCCTGGGTGACTCAGTCGATTAAGTGTCCAACTCTTGATTTCGGCTCAGGTTATGATCTCAGGGTTCTGGGATCAAGCTCTGTGTGGAGCCCCAAGTGGGGCTCCATGTTCAGCATGGAGTCTGCTTGAGATTCTCTCTCTCCCTCTCCCTCCGCCCCTCCCCCATCTCTCTCTCTCTCTCAGATAAATAAATAAATCAATCTTAAAATAAAGTAAAATTCTCCAATGGCCTTGAATTACATTTTGAATGTCCAACTTTTTCCATTGTAAGTGATCTGGCTCCTACTACATCTCTGAACTTATCTCAAACCACTCAGCTCTTTGCTCACTATGCTCCAGCCTTAATTGGCCTTGATTGTGAACCTCGAATGCCAAACTCAGTCTGTTCCTTTTTTTCTAAAAGGCTCTTCTGGCTCTTTTATGATTACATTTCTATGATTTTTCAAGTCTAATCTTACACATTACCTCTCAGAGAACACTTGGTGATGACATGACTGGGCATATTACAGTAGGAACAACTGCTCTTGGGTCATCAGCTGAATCCTGACAACACCGTGAAATTAAACCATAAATTCAATCAGGTGCAACAAAAGAAAACAGAAACTTCCTACCAGTCTCCTGTTTAGCTTTTTTTCATTCCTCCTTCCTCCTTTTGTGATCATGCTACAGTGTATCAGCAACAGTTCTTGCAACATTAAATGCCGATTTGTTTGGATTATTTTCCCAACATTCAATTAGATGCTCAATTCCAAAATGTAGACGTCATCCTCCATTCTTCTCTTTCCCTCACTCACTGATTTAATCTATTAATAATTCCTATTAACCATCCTCCAGATCATATTCTAATGTATCACAGTGCTGCCACTCTGATCAAAGCTACCATTCCCTTTTTCTAAGCTTAGGGCAATAACCTGATCATTGGTCTCCGTCCTTTCATTCCTACCTATTTGTCAAATCACCCACTCTTAAATCAATCATTTAAGAACAGGAATCAGTTTAGATCACTCACCCATCAAATGTTTTATAATGACTTTGCATTATGGTTTGAATGTCCAACTTTTCCATTATCAAGTCTGTCTCCTCCCCACCTCGTTGACCTCATCTCAAACCACCCAGCTCTTTGTTTACTAAGTTCCAGCCACTCTGGCTTGATTCTGTTCCTCAAATGTGCCAAATTCAGTCTGTTGTTCCTTTTTTCTTTTTTCTTTTTTTTTCCTTCCACTCAGACTGCGTCCTCTTACTCCCTGGAAGGAGGAGAAGAACGATCATCAATGGCAATAGACAGTTGTAGAAGCAACACCTAGAGCCAGGTTCACACTGAGGAGAGAACACTGAGCCTCCTCCTCATGGTTTCAGGTACTCTACATTCAGAGAAACTTCTCTAGTAACAAACCATAGACATGATCCCTGAAAGCATAGTCTTTGTTGTTCCTTTTTTCTAAAAGTCTTCTCCTGGTTCTTCCTATGATAGGCTTTCTGTGATTTTTCAAGTCTAATCTTAAGTGTCACCTCTCACAGAAGACTCCTGTGACAACACTCCTAACCTATATCCCCCAACTCAGATTCTCTATCATATCACACTATTGTTTTTCCTTCAGAGCCCTTGACTGTGAGACATAATATTTGGCATTTAAATGTTTGTCTGTATATCTTTTTCTTCTCTCTATAGAATATAGGCTCCATGAGAACAAGGACACCGGCTGCCATATTTACTACTATCTTCCCAGTGCTAGAACAGTGCATGGCACATGGTACTGCTCAACAAATACTTTTAAAAAACTAAATAATAATTATGACACGTGACTTTTTTTTTTTTTAACATCCATGGCAGGCCATAAAGGATCAGTGAACACTGTTGGTGAGCACTCACACAGTCCAGACTGATAACTCCCTCTGGATGTACTGTCCTGTAGAGTTGTCCATCTGGACTCTCCAGAGCAGGCTGCTTGGTTTTGTGACTGGGGCAGTTGGTGGGCTCCAGAGAGTTGGCACTCCATTGCTACAGTACATCTAAGAAAAGCTTTCTGACATTTTTATATCAAACAACCTGGTGTTTTATTTACTAGTGGTGTCATTTCCTAATTCCTTCAAATAATTGAAATAGCCTCATAATTTCTGATTATGTACCCAAACTTTCACTCCCCCTATATAGACTAAATTTCCCTAAACTTGGAGTAAAGATAAGCTTTACACCAAAGGGAAGAAAGGAAGATCTAGAAAGCTACTCAATTAAACCACAAATAGACCAGATTAGGCAGCACGATCACAAGATTGAGTCCAGAGATACTAACTCTAATTTATTTCTGTTATAAATTAATGAAAAACATTTCTTGAAACATACTAACTTATTCAGAGAAAGACGCATTCCTAGGAGAATAAAATGATATTGCTATGCTACAAAGAAATGGAAATTTTCAGAATATAAACCTGCTGACTGAGAGGCTTGTCTTGCTAGGACAGTACACATGGAGACTTTGCCATGTATTTTCTAATATCGTTTCAATTTCAAAACACCTTTATAGGTAAAACTTCACGTATGGAGGATAATAATGATTGCCTGAATGTCAATCCCTTCAAACCTTACCCCCCCAAACGTTAAGAGCAACAAGGAAGGCAAATCAAGCACATGTGACCCAAATCTTCAGCATTGCTAGAAGAGAGAAAATATCAACTTCAAATTACTTGTAAGTAAATAAATAAATACCAAATTCCAGAGTTCTTACTGCTGCTGCCTGCCTGTATTGTGTCTGAAGAGTAAGAAAAGGGAGGCTAAAAGATTCTTTGTGGGGGGCACCTGGGTGGCTCAGTCGGTTGAGCATCTGCCTTCAGCTTGGATCATGATCTCCAGGTCCTGGGATCGAGCCCCGGGTGGGGCTCCCTGCTCAGAGGAGAACCTGCTTCTCCCTCTCCCTCTGCCTGCCGTTCTGCCTACTTGTGCTTGCCCTCTCTTTATCAAATAAAGAAATAAAATCTTTAAAACAAAAAGATTCCTTGGGGAACAGTACACATATGAGGTGCAGGAAAAGCACCCTAGGAAAAACAGAATTCAGCACCAAAATCCAAATAGTGGTCTGAATCTGGAAATTCACATCACCAAGCATCTGGAAGGTACTTGAAAATGAGAAGGTGGTAGACTTAGAGAATATTGCTGGGAGAGAAAGGTCAATAAAGAAAATTAGTGCCTCTTGGGAAGATGTGTTAGTAAAAAAGAAAAAAAAAGAGTAAAAAGATGGGGGAGAGAAGTAACAATCTTACAGAAACAAAGGGGACAAAAATAAAACAACTTGGCCAGCTCTACCATCCCAAAAGAAACAATAGTATCCTTTAATTAAACTATGGTTTGACAAACTGAAAGAGGTCAGTCTCAAACCAGGAATCTTGTCCATCAGATGTTCAGAAATAAAAAAAGTCAAATTTCATACACAGCTATTGAAAGAACAAAATACAAACCGAGAATCAAAGATTTCAGTTGAGAAAATTCTCGTCAAACAAACACACACACACACACACACACACACACACACACACACCCCTAGAGAAAACTGCAACACAGCACTTGAATCAGAATTTTAAATCCTCAAATGCAAATTTAAAGTTTTTTTTTTAAGTAAGAATTAGGGGTGCCTGTGTGGCTCAGTTGGTTAAGCATCTACCTTTCACTCAGGTCATGATCCCAGGGTCTGGGGATCCAAACCTGCATCTGGCTCCCTGCTTAGCTGGGAGTCTGTTTTTCCCTCTCCCCCCTGTTCGTCTCTTTCTCAGATAAATAAATAAAATCTTTTAACAACAACAACAACAACAAAATAAGAATCAAAAATTTAAAAATTAAGAATAGAAATGGTCCCCAGAATAACAACAACAAAACTCTCATAGGAAGAAAGCAACAAGAGTTTAGTTAGTTCAAAAAAGAAATTTAACAAAGATATAAACCATTTCTTTTTTTTTTTAAGATTTTATTTATTTATTTGACAGAGAGAGACACAGTGAGAAAGGGAACACAAGCAGGGAGAGTGCGAGAGGGAGAAGCAGGCTTCCTGCTGAGCAAGGAGCCCGAGGTGGGGCTCGATCCCAGGACCCTGGGATCATGACCTGAGCCGAAGGCAGACGCTTAACGACTGAGCCACCCAGGCGCACCGATATAAACCATTTCTGAAAAAAGAATAAATTACAAAATGCTCAAGGGATAATAAATCCAAATGAAAATTTAATGAGGGCCATTGAAGGAAGGAAGAAAAACAATCAAGAAAATAAAATGAGATAAAGAAATAAAAATGATTAAAGAGATGGTAAAGAAACAGAAGGCAAGCTAAGAAGGTCCAGCATGCATATAACTAGAGTTCTGAAGAAAAGCAAAACAATCTAATAGCAGTAATATTTAAAACTGTAATCTAACAAAGCTTTCAAAAAATAGCTAAATTACATACTGAACGGGTCCCTTGTCTACCTTGTAAAGTTGACCCAGAACAATAAATTCTCAAAATCTTAGTAAAACTATCAGTCTTTAGAGACAAAAACAAAATCATCAGGATTCCTGGACAAAAACATTAAATAATAAAAATAAAAAAATTACACTGGTGCCAGACTTTTTAAGAGCAGGGCCACAGAGTAATAGCATTTCAAAAAATCTAAAAAAAGTATGAGCCGATTTTATATCCAATAAGTATCAAGCCTATAAAAATGAACAACTTTGAATGAGAAGCAACTCAAGATACACTCTAACCAGGAGCTCTTCATGAAGCTTCTACTGTAAGATGAACTCAGTGGAAAACAAAAGACAACTGGGAAGCTTCTACAAAGGACAGAAGATGAGCATTTCATATACTTAATTGTAGAACTAATACAGGGTTAGATGTGGGTTTTGATATATGAGGGAAAATAGTATGTAAACATCATACGTTCTGTGAAAAAAAAATAATGCAACTAGTAAATGGAAGGAGAAAATGGGATTAGAGCATTGGCTGTTGTAAATGTAATGGGTGGGAATCAAAGGACACCATTTACATTTCACGAATGGCAGAGTGAAACATTAAGTAAGAAATAAGGTGGGGCACCTGGGTGGCTCAGTCGTTAAGCGTCTGCCTTTGGCTCAGGTCATGATCCCAGAGTCCTGGAATAGAGCCCCGCATCAGGCTCCCTGCTCGGCGGGAAGCCTGCTTCTCCCTTTCCCACTCCCCCTGCTTGTGTTCCCTCTCTCGCTGTGTCTCTCTCTGTCAAATAAATAAATAAAATCTTTAAAAAAAGAAATAAGGTGATTAAAGGCACTATAAAAGGTATACATGAATAGGTATACGTGAATAAAACATAAGACAAAACTCCCTCAATATCAAAAGAAATGTTAAAAGAAAGAAGGCTTAATAAATGCAGAAAGAGGTAAATACAGAAAGAGGTGCAGTAAATACAATACGCTAGACACAGTAATTATAAAATAATGTTAAAAAACATATCAAGCATAACAATAAATGTGAACAGGCTTCACTTACATACCAAAAGAAAAGGTTTTCAAATTGGCTCCTAGAGCAAACCCAGCTCTGCCGTGTGCAAGAGACACACTGAAAACAGTAACTCAAAAGTTTGAAACCTAAAGGCACAGGCAAAGACATACAAGGGCAATGGGAACAATAAGGAAGCAGGGCTTGTGTTTCTGATATCAAAGTAAAATTCAAGCCAAAAAACATGAAATGAGAAAAAAAGGGCATTTTAAAATGCTAGAAGCCACCACGTTTCACAAAGAGGAAATAAAAGTTATACCTATGCACCAAATAATACTGTAACCATTTATTGAAAACAAACCAGGAGAGATACAAGATGAAATAGTAACATTAAAAATAGAAGATTTTGACACTTTATTTTCAGCTCAAGACAAATCAAATTTAAAAATTCAGGCTAGAGAAAATCTAAATAACAAAATGAACAATATAGAATGTACGGGGATATATCAAACACTATATAGCAATATGGAGAATATGTTTTCTTCTTTAATGCACATAGAATATTCACAAAAAATTAACCATATATTAGGTTACGAAGAAAGCATCAGTAATTTCCATATTAGAAGCAATTACAACAACACTCCGATTGCAATGCAAAACAACTGAAAATTAAAAGAAATTTCACATGGAAATTAAAAACCCTAGTCTATTAAATAAAGTGGAAGAGGAAATACCACCATAAGTTACAAAACCTCTGAAAAAGGAAAGATAACTAAAACAATACGTTGTAGAATCTGTGGGGTATATTTAAAATAATGATCAGGGGAAAATTCAGTTTTAGACATCTGTATCAGTGGTCAGAAAACTAATCCCTGGGGCAAACCCAGCTCAATGCCTGTTTTGTATGACCTGCAAAAACAGTCCAGCTTATTTATTTATGTAGGTCTTAGGCCGGCTTTTGCACTTCAACTACAGAGTTGGATAGCTGTGACAGAGATTATATGGCTCACAAAACCTAAAATTTATACCATTTATAAGCCCTTTACAAAAAAAGTTTGCTGCTTTTTACTCCAGAGCAGTAGAAAGATAGATAAAAATTAAATAACTTCCCAACTTAAAAAAGTCTTAAAAAGTAAGCCAAAATAAGCACAATGAAGAAAATAATAGAGATAAACACAGAGATTAATTAGGTAGGAAAAAGAAAATCGTCTATTAAATTCAATCAAAATTTTAGGGTGCCTGGGTGGCTTAGTCAGTCAAGTGCCTGCCTTCAGCTCAGGTCCAGCTCCCTGCTCAGTGCAGAGTCTGCTTCTCCCTCTCCCTCTGCCCCTCCCCCGGCTTGTGCTCTCTGCTCTCTTGCTCACTCTCTCTTTTTCTCTCTCTCAAATAAATAAAATCTTAACTAACTAAATTAATTAATTAATTAAATCAACATTTTAATCTTAAAAAAAGTAAAAAAAAATAGACAAAATGCTAGCTAAATGAATATTTTTTTTTAAAAGGGAGAAGAAATAACATGGAAGAAATAACTATTGATACAGAGGGAGAAATCTATATTATATTATGTATGTAATATAAGATAATTAGAAACAAATTTTGTACACCTGCATAAAAAATGGAAGACATAGATAAAATCAATAATTAACAATTCATTAGAAAAATAAAATTTGTCAAAATTGTCTGGTAGACAATAGAATAATTTCTGTAAAAGATACAGTGAAAGATCAAATTAAAAAAAAAAAACAACCCAAAACAACAAATAGGGAGAAACTTTTCCTTGCAACATATATCAAAGGACAAATGGATACTATACCTAGTATATAAAGAGGCATTTTTTAATCTAGGTAAAGAAAAAAATCAAAATTCTATAGAAAAAGTGGCAAAAGACATGAATATAGATGAATTCACAAAGAGCATGTGATCCTTAAACACATGAAATGGCATTCAATGTTATTTATAATAAAGGAGATTTAAATTAGAATCTCACTAAGTTACCTTTTCTCACAATAGAGTGATAAAAATTCAAAAGCCTAATAATGCACTCTGCTGGCAAGGCTGTGGGGAAACAGGCACTCTCATACATTGCTGTGGGAATGCAAAATTGTACAACTCTTCTGGAGAATTTCGCAATAGCTAACACAATTATATATGCATTTACATTCTGTACCAGAAATCCCGCCTCTACCAAGGTATGTTTGGAACAGTATGAAAATATATGTTGCACTTTATTTGTAATGACACAATATTGCAAATTACCTAAATGCCCAAATAGAAGGCTTGGTCTACTAAACTACACCCACAACTTCGTAGTTATAAAAAGAATGAGGAAGACTTCTATGAATAGATATGGGGTGATTTTTAGGATATAGTCATAAAGAAAAGCACAGTGCGTATCAGTATATGATATACTCTGTGTGCGTGTGTGTGTGTTGTGTGGTGTGTGTGTGTGTGTGTGCGTGTGTGTGTGTGTGCTTACTTTTGCAAAAAGAAACAGGAAAGATGCCAGAAAACAATGAAATTTGTTACCGGCAAGGGCACGGGGGCAGGGCAGGAGCCAGAGAAAGGTATATCGCTGAGAGTGATACATGTCTGGTTTACATTTTTGTGTAGTTTGATTTTAAAAACATATGAATGTTCTCCATATTAAAACACTAGCATGAAAGAAAGAAACTAAAACCTTATGCAATCAAAAACAAATGAACCCAAATGAAGTACATAATCATACTGAAGTGGTATAGGGAGACCTAACCCAAGTAACTTTTAAACAGAATACTTGACTATATATTTGCAATCTATTAAAAAAGAAAAAGAAATCAAATTAAATCTTACAGGCATTTTAGTAAATATATTATTCATAACTGTCAATTATTTCTGTTTGGTTTGGTTTTGGTTTTATTGAGGTATAATTGGCATATAATATAGCATTAGAGTAGTTTCTGGTGTATAATATAATGACTCTATATTTATATACACTGCTAAATGATCACCACAATTAAGTCTAGTTACCATCTGTCACCATAAAAAATGACTTTTTTTCTTGTGATGAAAACTTATAGAATTTACCCTTTTGGCAACTACCAAGTATGTACTACAATATTACTGACTATAGTCACCATGCTGTACATAATATCACCATGAGTTATTTATTTTATAATTGGAAATTTGTACCTCTTAACCCATTTCACCCATCCCCAAACTTCTTCTCTGCTAGCAACCACTGTTCTGTTCTTTGTATCTATGAGTTTTGTTTTGTTTTGTTTTTTTGATTCCACACATAAGTGAAATCAGACAGTACCTGCCTTTCTTTTTCTGACTTATTAGCATAATTCCATCAAGATCCATCCATGTTGTTAAAAATGGCAAGATTTTATTCTTCATTTAAGGCTGAGTAATATTCCATTGTATAGATATATATACCACATTTTCTTTATCCATTCATTCATTGATGGTTACTTAAGTTGTTTCTATACCTTGGCTATTGTAAATAAAGCATGGGAGTGCATATATCTTTTCAAATTAGAGTTTTGTTTCTTCAGATAAATATCTAGTACTAGAATCACTGGATCATATTATTATTATTATTATTTTAGGAAACTCCATACTGTTTTCCATAGTGGTTGCACCAATTTACATTCCCACCAACAGTGCACTAAGGTTCCTGTTCCCCCACATCTTTCCCAACGCTTCTCTTTTTTTTTCTTTTTCGATAATAGCCATTCTAATAAGTATGAAGTGGTATCTTATTGTGGTTTTGATTTGCATTCCCCTGATGATTAGTGATGTTGAGCATCTTTTCCTGTGCCTGTTGGCCAACTGTACATCTTCTTTGGAACAATGCCTGTTAAGGTGCTCTGCCCATTTTTTGATTGTTTGGTTTTTTGCTTTTGAGTTGCATGTATCCTTTATGTATTTTATTTGATAAATAATTTACAAATATTTTCTTCCATTCAGTAGGTTGCTTTTTCATTTTGTTGATGGTGTCCTTTGCTTAGCAAAAGCTTAGTTTGATGTAGTCTCCTTTGTTTATTTTTGCTTTTGTTGCCTTTGCTTTTGTAGGTAGGTCCAAAAAACCATTGCTGAAACTGAAGCCAAAAAGTTTATCACTTATGTTTTCTTCTAGGAGTTTTATGGTTTCAGGTCATCCAAGTCTTCAATCTACTCTCAGTTAATTTTTGTGTCTGGTGTAAGATGATAGTCTAGTTTCATTCTTTTGCTTGTAGCTGTTCAGTTTTCTCCACACATTTATTGAAATCTGTCCTTTCCCTATTGTATATTCTTGCCTCCTTTGCAATAAATTAACTGATCATATATGTGTGGGTTTATTTCCGGGATCTATATTCTTTTTTTTTTTTAAAGATTTTATTTATTTGACAGAGAGAGACACAGTGAGAGAGGGAACACAAGCAGGGGGAATGGGAGAGGGAGAAGTAGGCTTCCCGCCGAGCAGGGAGCCCGATGTGGGGCTGGATCCCAGGACCCTGGGACCACGACCCGAGCCGAAGGCAGATGCTTAACGATTGAGTCACACAGGTGCCCCCCGGGATCTCTATTCTATTCCATTGATCTACACATCTGTTTTTATGCAGAGAGCATATGCTTTGCTTACTATAGCTTTGTGATATAGTTTGAAATCAGGGAGTGTGATGCCTCCGGCTTTGATTTTCTTTCTCAAGATTGCTTTGGTCATTCAGGGTCTTTTGTGGTTCCATACAAATTTTAAGATTGTTAGTACTATTCTATGAAAAATGCCATTGGAATTTTGATAAGGATTGCATTGACTCTGTTATAACTGTATCAATTCTCATCTACATGACATGTATTGTAGGAATGAGCACATGAGACAGTTGGTTAATATTGTTGGGAGGTAGTGTTAATACTGTAAGAGAAGGAAATGCAAATATGGAATGGGGACAGGGCAAAGAATAAGCTTGTGGTATAGCACTGAAATTAGAAATGTCATTATAAATTTATGCATTCTGTCTTTTGATCCTAGAAGCAATGACACCCCTATGGCAATACAGAACAAGATGTAGCATATAGGAAACAAAGGATCAAACAGAAGAGAGAAATAAACATAGGGGATTTCTAGGGTCAGTGGGAAAGAAGGACAAGGAAGCCAGCTGTGCAATAGGCTAAGGTAGTATGAAGTCTCCCTTGAATTGAGGCAACAGAGTATTCCAGATGCCCTTCCAAAAAAATGTATCCTATAAATATAAAAATATATCCTTTGAATATAATGTATCCATATGCATGTATCATAAATATACACAATATTTATTAATTCCAGAGGGGAAACATATTCAGCTAAGGAGATGTCATCATAGAACACAATAAGAGCTTCTACTTTGAAAAAATTTTGGTTAAATGGTTTTACAAGAAGGGTAATGAAAGAGTGCAGAAGGTTCAGAAGGAAACATATGAGAAGTCAGTCTTCATCTTTAGATCATTAGATATTTTGAAAATGACATGTAGACAATAGATGTTTTATAGAATAAACATACAACTTACAGTTATAGCAATAATGCGAGAAAAATTAATCAAAAGAGTTAAAAGTTTGGACCGGGAAAAAAGAAATTGAGAGTGAGAGGGGAGTAGTGCAGGGGACACTTGCTCATATTTCGTAGTATTAATGACTTTTTTAAAAGTTTGTATCCCTACAAGGAAATTGTTCATGAAATGGTGACATATTTTAAGAGCTAGGTTGCAGACTATCACAGAATGATCTGATAGTATCATTCTAGAACTATTCTCCTAGAATGATACTCTAGGTCATTCCTCTGTCCTTTTCTCTATTGTGCCCCACATTTTTGTCCACCAACCCCTTCTTTTGCTACCATTTCATCACTGTGGATCAAGAAGTATCATTGTAGGGGCACCTGGGTGGCTCAGTTGGTTAAGCAACTGCCTTCAGCTCAGGTCATGATCCTGGAGTCCCAGGATGGAACCCCGCATTGGGCTCCCTGCTCAGTGGGAAGTCTGCTTCTCCCTCTGACACTCCCCCCTCTCATGCTCTCTCATTCTCTCTCTTTCAAATAAATAAATAAAATCTTTAAAAAAAAAGAAGTATACTTGTAACTTTGTCCTGTCTCTTCTTGTCCTAGATAAGTAAACACAAATTTCTTGGAGTTATTTAATGCAATAACAGGTGTAAAAAGTCACAGCATGAGAAACACTTTATAAATCTTATGACTTATAATTGCTACCTTTGGGGTGCCTGGCTGGCTCAGTTGGTAGAGCATGTGACTCTTGATCCTGAGTTCAAAGCCCCACATTGGGTGTGGAGCCCACTTAAAAAAAATGGCTACTCTTGGTCTTAACTGAAATGTAAATGTACATCATCCTGACACTGAGCTTTCACTGATCCTATCTTTGCTTTCTTTTTGAGAGTAAGATCCACTTTTCTTTTTCTTTGCAAGGACAAAAGAAATACAATTTTAGAAAGTTGGTTCTCATAAAGTATACTACTTATGCATCCTTACAAGGGGAAGAAGTACAAAGATGCAAAGGTGGTAAAAAAAAATGGATTAATAAACATAAGAAAAGTGAAATCAGGGCTAAAACAGAGACTTTTAGGCAGGAAGGAGAGGTAGAGGGATTGGATACATTATTTGTTGGTTATAAACTCTGGACCTTCCCAGGTGAAATCTGAAAGGGAGGGCAAAGAGAGACTGAAGAAAGAGGCAGGTCACTCCAGACTGGTTAGGTGGCACGTTAATAAGCAAGGGAACTTACCTGTGAGGTTTGTCTTGGGCAGCCACAAGACAGACAGATCTCTGCCTCTGCCTGTTAGAATCTTAAAAGTTTATATAGAGGTCTTAACTGGGTTACGTCACATAATTTAGTTGGGATAGTCTCAACAACATATTATTCTCTCAACATTGCAGCCTTGTATAGCTGGGGTGCAAGGGAACAAGAGCACCTGGCTCTGGGGGTCCCAAACAGACCATTTTCGGCTACTCGCCACTGACAAAATCCAAAGGCAGAGAGACTGGTGGTGGTGAATCAAGAAAGGAATTTATTTCAGTGAGGCCAACACTGGGAAGAGAGTGGACTAATGTCTCAAAGACTGACTGCAAAGTGCCAAAAATACTTCCAGGTTTATATAAAGAAAATGTAGGACAAAGGTAGGTGGTCACATACCAGTAGGAAGTGAAGGTCAAGTTGATCATTGTCCTAGAGTCATGGGATCCTGTGGGCTCAGGGCAGTCCTCATTGCTTCAGGGGTCTTTTTGGTTCCTATCAAGGAATGCTTTGCCCACAAGGTCCTTTGCTTGAGTTAAGAGACAGCTGAAAGAAGAACTTAATCAATTAGAAAGTTTGAGGTCAAAATGGAGGGAGTTTAAGTCCTCTTTTACTTGAAACTGACCCTACTGTGGGAATGGTGAGCAAATTGTACTTTCCAAGGACAGGAAAGGGGGTGAGGAGCCTCTGATTGCCCAAGTCCAGTTTGGAGGTCAACAGGTGGTCACATCCTCTTGATGACCTCCTCCACCCATCACCTTATGGACAGAATATTAGAAACTCTAGAAATTGTATGTATCAAAGTATAACTCTAATTTGAAAAGACATCTTCAATTTTATAATTATTTTTATTTGCTTTTAATCCTAGTATTTCACTTATTTTAAAAAAGCAGTAGACATTTGATGCTCCTCAAAATACATCTGGGTAATAAATTTTTTAAAGCTGGGAAAAAAACCTGTTATAAAATATTGACAGTGGACACAAAAGGTATCCAAAACAGACATCAGGTAAAAAGAACAAATGTAGCAGAAGTCAATAGCTATAAACATTGATCATTAAATAAAATCATTTGACAGAAATTTTTCAATGTATAGGCCACCACCAAAGGAATAAAACAGGATATACACTGTCCAAATCTTTAGAAGAGCCCTCTAGGAAAAGAAGATAGAAAAAAATAAATCTACAGTTCATTCCATATACTTCCTTTTGTCTTGTCTGGGAATTATTTTGAAGCATTATAGCTAAATAGTTAAGCCAAACCTTCAAAAATAATAGACTATAGCAAAGCCAGGCAACTTGGAATAAAGGAACAAGGAATTCTCAGATTCAACTAATCTTTTTGGAGCAACCCTTATGTGCTCGGTTCCTTCTGAGGCAGGATTTCATCACAAATCTTTAAGATGGGCATCATTATCCTCATTTTTATGAATGAGGACATTGAAACTCAGAGAAAGCAAAAAGCTCGCCCAAGGCCATAAATCTAATGAGCATCTGTGTTGTGATCCAAATCCAGATATTTGCACCCGGATTCCGCCATCCTCTGAATTACTTCACGTTGCTTCCCTACAGCTTACTCAAGTTCAGCAGTGCTCAAGTTCAGCAAGTCAACAATTGCTTTCTTTCCTCTTTTGCTGTGCTGACTTTCCTGCTCTCATCATTTATGCAAAGAATCAAATCAACACAATAACATGTGTATTGTGTGCCTAAGTAAACAGGATGTTCCCACTTACAAGATGGAGTAGCAGGAATTTGTATTCTATCCAGCCTCAGGCATCAATCTCAACAAAAGTGAAAAGGAGGGCAACTCTGGCTGCTTCTAAATTTCCCTTACATTCTAGGAGCTGTGCCAAGTGAAATCTTGCAGCTTATACTAAAAAAAATCCAAAAACCAAAAACCAAACAAACAAAAAAGAAAACATTTGTGCATTCATTCTAGTAAGTAAGCACACACTCACAAACTCTTATTTATAACTATTCCCAATGGTAGCCAAGTTATTTCCCATTTTATTCTAAACATCCCAGTTACATAAATTTTGCATTATTTCTCAAACCATGAAAACTCAAGACAAATATTCATTTCCCTCTCAAAAGGTTAAAAAGTATATCTGTCAAATTGTCAGTACATAGGCATTTCTCCAGGTAAAGTCCAAGTTTCTGTGTAGCCACTGGTTAGGAGACAGGAAAAATGCTACTTTAATAGATTCACCCACTCTCCCTCTCGTTGATCCAACCAAAAACCCTAAATGAAATGTTGGGATACTTGGACAAAATGGGTACTTGAAGAATTGAGGTATAGCTTTTCTGTTGAGAACATTAATTCTTAGCTCTAATGAGAAATTTAGACCAAAAAATTATATACCATAAACTTACTATGTTGGGGAATTCAAAACTGCCAAATTTACCACAACCTAAGGGGGAAGGTACATTGACTTGTTGCCAGGTAATTATGTATAATATCTAAGCAGACTAATGGTAGAGAGGTCATCCTGTTTTATTAATGCTTTTCCATTTATATGCTAAAGTGCTTATATTTTCAGAAAATTCATGAGTCTCTCAAGTCATTTATCCAACAATATGGCTAATGCAGATGATTCTTTATGGTTGTGATCTAGGAAAAATAAAGACAAATACACATACAGGAATGCATGTAAAAACCAGGTCTTTATAAGTTTATCTGCCTCTGTAACTTCTTTAGTCTTAAGGAGTCCGTTTTCTTTCTTTTCCTAAGAAAAAGAGGCAAAGAAAAGCTAAACTCCAACAACTGTTCTCAGCCCTATTGCAGAAACGCTCACTAGTACAATACTGTGACCTTTTAAGTTTTCCCTTGTGTTACTAATTACCAAATCAGAGAGGCCATAAAATAATAATTTCAAAGACCAAATTTCAATTTTTATGTAGCGAAAGATGCTCTCTTGCCAGTTAAATGCTTTATGAGACATATATTTTAAAATACAGCATATCTTAAATCCTAGCATTTCTTACCTCCCCTCCTCCTAACTACTACTTCAGCCAGAGCTATTCAGTTCTGGCTTGGTAACTGTCCCTGCCTGCCTGCCTCCTCTTTGCCTTCTGCCATCATGTCATTACTCAGCGGTAGAAAGAATGATACTTTTACAGTGTAAATAGATCATGCCATCCTTATTCTCAGAAATTAATAACTTTCTAGCTCTCAGAAAGAAAAACTAATTTTATCCCCCATGTCTTGAAAGACCTTAAGTTATCTGGTTCCAGCCTATCTCTCAGTGAACGCAAAGGGGAGGTGCATGTGGCCAGGCACAGGGTGTAGCTATAAAATGCTCCCAGGAAACAGGCCTATGGGAGAAATTAAGGCTGTAATTCTGTTAGTAAACTTGATTCTCTAAGAATAAGAAAGAAAAAAGTAGTATCCAAAAAAAGAGAAAAGAAAAAAATAAAGAGAATATTTCCAAGCAGAGATCAAAACCTGTTACATGCATATAACTGAAATTAAGACATGTTGAGAGTGTTGGTTAAAGAAAAACTGATGGGTTTATTTGGAAATAACTTACCTTTGCATAATTTTGATGTAAGCTTGCTTGTCCATTGCAAGCTGAAAAAGAAAAAAAAAATCCACTTTTCTGTCATTGAAAGAGTTGCAAAGTGTACTGGCCTCCATTTTGTATTTACATTTTCTGTGGGTTTAATTTTTTTAAGTATCAATTACTTAAAAATTGACTTTAAAAGATAATTATCTTCCAATGAAAAATAAATAAATATTTTTTAACTAAAGGAGCTTATTCCAGAGAACTATATATCAAAATATGGAAAATAAAATGTCAAGTTGAACAATATATCTGGAGTGTCCCTAAGAGTCCAACTAGTTCAAGACGCAAACCTCTGCCCAGTATAGGAATACTTTTCTTTTACAGCTTTGAACACATGGTCATCTAATTTCCAGTTGAAAATTTCCAGCAACAAAGCACTTTTCACCTTAAGATTTCTTCCATCACAATTCTGATGAATGGAAAAGTCTTTACATTGAGTCAAAGACCTCTTTACAATTTTCACTTGCTGATTCTAGATTTGTCTTTTTGATCAGTGTAGAATAAATCTAAGTTTTCGTTGGCCTAATGTTGCTCTATATATTTGATTACAACCGGCATTTCTTTTGCACTCGCTCTCTTCTACATTCCCGGATCCTTCAATGCTTCCTCACATTGGATGGTTTCCATTCTTTTCACCGGATCACTTTCAGTCCTTTGGAGATACCATTGTTTGCAGATGTTTCCATTAAAATATTACATCAAGTACAGATCTTCCTCAAATTATGATGGGGTTATGTCCCAACAAACCCACCGTTAAGTTGAAAAAAACTGTAGGTTGAAAATGCATTTAACACACCTAACCTACCAAATATCATATCGTAGCCTAGCCTACCCTAAATGTTCTCAGAACACTTACATTAGCCTACAGTTGGACAAAATCAGATAACACAAACTCTATTCTATGATAAAGTATTGAATATCTCACATGATTTTTTGAATACTGTACTGAAAGTGAAAAACAGAACAGTTGTATGGGTACGGAGTGGTTCTATCAGTTGTTTACCCTCGTGATACGTGCATGCGCACGTATAAACACCACTGATGGAGCTCTGCTCACTGCCCCTGCCCAACATCCTGAGACAGTAACGTACTGTTTATGGCTAGCCCAGGAAAAGATCCAAATTCAAAACTCCAAGTACAGTTCTTACTGAATGCATATTCCTTTCATATCATCATAAATTTAAATAACTGTAAGCGGAAACATCTTAAATTGGGGGACTATCTGTATTAAACATAACACCCCAGATGTATCATGACCATTGAAGTTGAAATTATATTGCCTTTCTTCATCTATACAATATTTTTAAGAGTCATGAGATATTTATACCTCTAGCTTATTAAAACTCCTTTTTTTTCACATAAACTTCTATGAAACAAGGTACCTCCTACCTTATACTTTATTTTTTTAAATTAAAAAACGTTTTATTCAAGTGCAAAACTTTAATCTTCATTAATTGTAACTGTTAGTTGCAGTCTTTTGGACTGCTGAGTTCTTGGAAAATTCCCTGGAATCTTGATTGTATTATAATCTTGATTGTATTACCTTTCTCTTCCAGTTTTGTTTAATTAACAGATTTGGCAAGATAGCTTATGTCACTATGTTCTTTTTTTTTTTTTTAAAGATTTTATTTATTTATTTGAGAGAGAATGGGAGAGAGAGAGCACAAGATGGGGGAGGGTCAGAGAGAGAAGCAGACTCCCTGCTGAGCAGGGAGCCCGATGTGGGACTCGATCCCGGGACTCCAGGATCGTGACCTGAGCTGAAGGCCGTCGCCTAACCAACTGAGCCACCCAGGCGCCCTGTCACTATGTTCTCGATACAGTGTTAAATAGAAGAAGATCTCTTCAGGTATATCTTACTAGAATATATTTGGAAACAATTGTTCATCTATTTTAAAAATTTTCCTGTCTGCATTGTCATCCAATACACATTGCTCTGGGGATATCCATCAACAATAACTTGAGACATTTTGTTAAAAATTTTGATGAAAGTGGTACACAGTAATATATATAGTTCCACTGACTTAACAATCTATTTATCCAAACTCCCTAAAAAGAGCATAATTTAGGTTAATTTACACTTAGTGAAGCCATTTTCTAAGTAAATATCACTTTTCATTCTAAGTTATCACAAACCAATTATTCTGAATTCCCTGTTCTTTTACTGTATGTCTTACTTCAGCCTAATTATTAGCAGAAGACTCGTGTGTGTGTGTGTGTGTGTGTGTGCTTGTGCACATACAAAAGAGTTATTTGAATCTATTCACACCATGCTTCAATCTCGAAAGCCTGAGTATACCTCCTAGTTTAAGTAAGAACTTCAGAATGGGGCGCCTGGGTGGCTCAGTTGGTTAAGCATCTGACTTTTTTTTTTTTTTAAGATTTTGTTTATTTGACAGACAGCACAAGCAGGGGGAGCAGCAGAGGGAAAAGCAGACACCTTCTCAGCGGGGTACTGAGCAGGGAGCCCGACATGGGGCTCGATCCCAGGACCCTGAGATCATGACCTGAGCCAAAGGCAGACGCTTAACAGACTGAACCACCCAGGTGCCCCAGCATCTGACTCTTGATTTCAGCTCAGGTCATGATCTCAGGATCATGATCTCAGGGCCACGAACTCAGGGTCATGAAATCAAGCCCCTCATGGAGCCCTGCATGGGGCTCCACCACGCTCAATGCTGGGAGTCTGCTTAAGGTTCTCTCTCCCTCTGCCCCTCCCCACTCTGCTCCCACTCCCTCTCTCTCTGGAAAAAGAAAAAAAAAGAAATACTTCAGAATTAATAATATAATTGACCCCACATTCTTGTCGTAGAAAGATGAAAAGACACCAAAAAGAGTTCTTTTAGGTGCTTGGGCTGATGAAGTATGCCCTGAATGTCTCTGTAGAGCAAACAGTGTTACAGCAAATTTTTGACACCAATACAGACCACAGTTGAAGGAATCATTGCTAAATAGAGTCAATTTAACAACTTTCACAGATGTATGTGTGAAATTTTTAGAAGTTTTCAAAGTAAGGTTTTAGTTTTACATAGGAAAAATACGGGTTAAACAATAATAAAAATATTTTTAGACCAGGAAACTCTTCATTGTCTACTCCCACTTTTAGTATATATCCTAAACAAAAGACAAAATATTTTTTTTTCTTTTCAGGGAAGTGTCAGTTTGGCAATGACAGATTAGGTCAGGCTGCTTCAAAAAACCTGCTTTCAAAGCCTCTAAGCCAATCGATTTGATAACTGATTAGCATTCAGTTCAAAATTGAACTGGGCTATACTGGGACCCACCAGGAGTTCTAGCTCTAGCAACATCCTCATACAAAAGGAATCACATACCCTAAAAGTACCACCACTCAGCACAGGGAGAAGTCCGCAGTGTGGTGGCATAGGATGAGTGCTGAGCCAGGAGATCCAGAAGCAGCAAGAGAATGAGAATGAGTCCTGCACTCAGGTGATAGCCATTGGGTTGTTGCTGTCCCTTCTAGCCATTATCTTGACCCTCACCAGAATCCTCTTTAAGAGACTTGCAGGAGGAAGTGAGAAGAGCCACTGCGGTACCCACAGATTTGGAGTTCGATCACAGAACCCTGTCTCCAGACTCCAAAGCCTAAGCTAAACACCCAGAGTATAACCTCCCCAAAGCAGGGCTTTTTGTCTCCTTTGATCCCTGCTGTGTCCTAACAGCCTCTTCAGTGCCTGGAACAGAGGATGTGCAGATGCTATAAGTGTTTGTCTTGAATGTGTCAGTTGGGATAACTTCAAGCTGTATTAACAAGCATCCCAAATACTATTCCACATTTATGATCTTCTTCCTACTCTAATTTTCCTTTAAAAAAATTAATGCATATCATTAATATTAGTAGCTACATTTTGTTGAGTGCTATGGGCCAAATACTGTTGTAAGCACTTCACATGAATTAAACTCTTTTACTGAAGCAAATTAAGGAAGCATTCTTAGCTTTTCTCCCACTGCATATTTCAAAATTTGCATTTCATGCTCAGATGTTGCTGCTCTGACCAAAAGACATCCTCCACTGTAACGTACTTCAATTTGCCCAACTTCCCATTTAGGGCTGAAACCAGCCACCCCAAAATCTGGCAGAGCAGATAGTTCTAGCTCTAGCAACTGTCTTTTTTTTATTGTGTCAATATTGAGTGAGTCATACACAAATTCAGAAGAGGATCAAAAGGAACGCCAACCAGAACAGATTTTGTTTGTAAGTATGTTGTTTATACATTTCAGGTTTTGAGTATATGAAATGGCCATCAAAAAGAATCACACTTGCTCAGGGTAAATTCCAGACTTTTTAATGATTTATGCAAAGCCTATCATGATCTGGTCTCTGCCTTCTAATCAGTCTCATTCCCTGGCACTTTCCATTCCTGAATACACCATGCCCTTTCATGTCCCCATGTCCCCTTAGCTGTTGTACTGCAATTGTGCCCTAAGCTGGAGTCCTTGACAACCTCCCCAGACTTTAGTATGTTAATAGGTGCTTGGTACTCACAAATTTCTATTAGATGAATGAGGGAATGGTTAAAGAAGAATCATTGTTGGAGAATCATGAACTTTTTTTCTACTCCTGTTAGCATTAATGCTAACAACATATTTTACCAGGCATGGTGTAATAAAAAAAACCTCCTCAGCTTTAACATTATTGTTGTTTTTCACAAGAATTCTCCTGAGGTAGCTTTTCAATCCCATCTGCCCGACATTCGCTTAATTCTCCAAAGGCTAGATCAGCTAAACTGTTCAACATGGAAAGGGTTTGGAGAGAAAAGAAATAATACCAAATATGTTCCCAAGAAACTGTATGAATGCCTTCTCCATTCTCGACCAAAGCCCAAATGTGGTTGGCTTTATGCTCTCAGAGATGCCCTAGACACTGCTCCCTGCGGCCCCTAAGCATATGTATGACTCAAGAGAGGTAAAGGGCAGATTTCTTTTTCTCTCACTTCTAAGCCTTTATCACATTATTGCTATGTATTTGCAAATACCAGCAGGAAACTTTAGTTTAGTAAACACTGTGAAACATCTGGAATAGTTTTACCTTAATAACTTACATAAGCCTGGATAAACATTAAATGCAGACTCTTAAAGGTCAAACTATTTTTCCTCATGCAAAATGCATCAATAATAGCTGTACAACAAATTTCAAGGGCCAGCTGTTAGCATGTCAATTTTTCGCTCAGCTTTTTCATTATCTTCCTCTATCCTAACCTTACCTTCTCCACATCACCAAACATGTTGACTTCCAAACACAGCTCTGATCGCTCACTCCCTGGCTCAGAAGCCTTTGGTAGAACCTCATTATTATGAAATAATGTATAAGCATGGCTGTGAGTTATTCAGAGACCCCCAAGTTCAGCTCAACTTCTCTTCCCAGTCTTGTATTCCACCTTGCACCTACTGTTTTTCCAGGCAAATTATTTCCTTTGCTATTCCTAATTCTGTCTTTATTGTCCGCCCAGAGCAGCTATCTTCTGAACTGCCTAATCATATTCTGCCTTTTCTTATTGTGTGTATCACATGTTAGTCTATTTAACAGTCCTGTGTGCATGCATATGTGTATGTGCACAATGTTGATAAACTGGTAGCTTTCTGCAGGCATGGTTTCTTGTCTGTATCCTCCACAATTTAGAACATTACAAATTTCAAGTACTCAAAATAATGTGCATTGAATCAAAAAAGTAAATGAGGGTGCCTGAGTGGCTCAGTTGGTTAAGCGTCTGCCTTCGGCTCAGGTCATGATATCCAAGTCCTGGAATGGAGTCCCGCATCGGGCTCTCAGCTCAGCAGGGAGCCTACTTCTCCTTCTTCCTCTCCCCCTGCTTGTGTTCTGTCACTCTCTCTCAAATGAATAAATAAATCTTTTTTTTTAAAGTAAATGATTATATTTCTTTGTAAAACCACCATTCTAGTTAGACATTAGACTTTTCAATCTCACAGTTTCATGCACACATCAGTTGTCTTGCCACCTGTTGCTTGTTATATACAGGTCAGCCAGAAGTTATAACCATGTTCGGGGTAAAAGAATCCCCTCTCTCTTGGAGAGTAGCGCCATCTTCTGACATTGCATCTCAACTGTGCTGTTCTTTCAATTTAGTGTGAATACTCCAGCCCTCAGAAAAGGAAGCATTATTGTCACATATTTTCATAATTATATCAGTGTGGAACTATTGCAAAATAGTCAGACCCTTTGAAAACCTAGAGTCTAGTAATTCACTTTCTGCTCCACAGACTTCCAAATCATGGCAATTTTAGAAATGGCCCATAGAAAGGATCGGAGATTCAATTGTGGCAGTCAATTGCTCCTTAAATTCACAGTGATACATTTGTATATTTGAAAGTCAGGATCATTCTTAGAGAGAACAAAGGTGTATTCATGAAAATGACAGAGTACATTCCACTCTCCTGCATCCCCAGAGAGGCTTAAGTTATATATTTTCATTTCCAAAATGCAATTCATCATCTTAAAGTATATTTACTGACTTTTCCTCTTAAATAGTGTTTTCAGGACAAACTACTACTTTGCATGTTGCTTTTGAATCAGAAGCACAACTGATCTCTTCATGAAGATCACATATGTGACTTAGCGTAGACTGGGAAACTCTTTAAGGAGGTTTTTTAGATATGAAACTATAAAGTCGGGCGCCTGGGTGGCTCAGTTGGTTAAGCGACTGCCTTCGGCTCAGGTCATGATCCTGGAGTCCCGGGATCGAGTCCCGCATCGGGCTCCCTGCTCGGTGGGGGGTCTGCTTCTCCCTCTGACCCTCTTCCCTCTCGTGCTCTCTGTCTCTCATTCTCTCTCTCTCAAATAAATAAATAAAATCTTAAAAAAAAAAAGAAACTATAAAGTCGATCATATTCTAGAAAGGAGAAATTTTGTGTATTGAATTACTAAATGCTCTGCATAATATCGCTTGAGTTTATATGTGTAGACTCTGAGTAGGAAAGTCCAAATGGAGAGGAACATGATCATGGAAGAGAAATCGATCCCTGCATCTGAGTGGCCAGTCTGGAGCCCAAGACAGTAATGGCAGATCCCTGGAAGAGGAGTATTTCACATGGATTCTAGCAATGATTATGTCTACTATCTGGTATAAAGGGGAACGGTGGGATTTCCATGCCTCCCTTCCTCAGTCTACATTGTCATTTTTTCTATTCTCAGGCCTTTGAGTAAAACTTTGTGAAGCAGTAAACTTTAAGAAATTATTGGATGGACGTATTCTCACACTTAAGAGAGTTCTGGTGTCCTGGAGGAATAATCTTGACCTGGCAAGCAGTGGTCTCTAAGGAAGCTAAGAGAAGCAGCCTGAATTGATGATGCCAAGTGACACACAGGAAACATTTGTGGAACAAGAAAATGTTCCTGAAAGTTACCAAGAAATATTTGGGGAAGGAGACTTAATAAAAGACACTATTTCTTATTAATCAAACAAGAGAGAGAGACGCAAACTCCTATTATTTGGTTTGTAAAGACAGGAGTGACACAGAAGCCTGCAGAATTTAGGGACATTAATTCTTAAAAGAATCAGACATAAACAAAATGATCCACAAAGCGTAAGACTTCATGGTCAGTAATACTTTATCATTAATGTTTATTTTCAGTAGCTCCTCATTATTCAGTGAAATTCAGTTTGGCTTCCAGAACTGAACCATATCTAATTAATGCTGCAACCAGTATATGTTTTCACTTCTTGTTAGATGGAAACAGTAGTTCAAAGGAAAGCATACACAATCAGCCAATAACCCCAAACCTGATCTCTTTCTTCTCCTACTACAGATGTCTTTGCCTCCTACACTGGAAGAGAAATATCCCTTAATTAACTGGAAGAGGCAATATGTAAAAATAGAAGTAGTCAAAGAAAATATAGACTATAATGAATTATACAGGAAATATAGAAGGTAGTTCTATAATTATAATTTAAAAATTAGGCCACAGGTAAATGGTAAATTATTAATAATAGAAAGGGTCTGTATTTTGTTTTCATTTTTAAGCCATAAAATACTTTATATTTTCACTAACTATACTGAAAATCCAAAATTATGACATTTCTCTGACATCTTAAGTTTAGCTAGTTTTAAATTAATATTCCATGTTGGGGGAGCATATTTTTACCTGCCATTCATGTAAAAGACAAAAAAAAAAAAAGGTGAGAGAATTTGTCTGTTTTTTGAGAATTCATCTTTTATCTTTTAGTCTGAAGTTATTCAATTATTGCTTTTTACTGATACATATTCTAGGGAAAAATAAATATTACAATGGCATACTGTCCATTCTTCACTAATATCTTTATCATCTCTGGGCATTCCTAGCATGCATAAAGAATTCATTTTTCTTTCCTCATATTAAAAAGCTTCCCTCACGTATAATAGCTGACTGATTACTAAATTTTTATTGCCTATGTATGTAGTAGTTGTGTATTGTTTTTATCGATAGAGCTTTCCCTCCTTATTCTGTAATAGAATTCCTCCTTCCTTGGGGAACCCATTTTATGTGGTCTTATGAGTCTGGTTATTCCCCATGAATCATGGGGAAGGGAATATGATCCACGCTTGGTGAAGTCCCCTCCCCCCCATTTTCCTGGACATTCTGACTGGTTCAGGAACAAGTACAAGGCTTGAGCCCATCCAAGCAGAATCTTCTCTGGAATATTTCTTCTTCTATCAGAAAAAACCTACCCCATTGGTGTTGATAGGCTCTGGGGTTGATGGGGATATAAAGTGGGTTTATGTCAAGCCCTCTGATCTACCATGAAACATGAGTCTGTTCAGGAGATGAAGAGCAAGACAGAGTACAAATATCTTCATTTAAGTCCTTGTGTCTAGCTGTGACTGAAACTTCAGTGCTTTCAGACTTTTTGATACAATAAATTCCCTTTTGTAAGAAAGCTATTTTTAGTTGGGTTCCTGTCATTAACACTGGAAAAACTCCTAATAAACTGATTCCTAAATTGCATTCTCTGTGTCCCATCCATGTGCTAGAATACTGTACTTTAATGCCCCATCCCTGTGAGACTTGTTTTCCTAGACTACCTACCTATTTAATTTTCCTCCATGCCATCTTCTCTTTGGTGGACCTACACATGATAGCTGCTTGATTTAACGGACTATTCTGACTCTAAAGCCTAGCCCACAGTAGATAATGGTAGATCATGAACAACTCTAGCTGTGTTTCGAGAGATGACAATATTCCTCACAGAACAGAATAACAGAGGCTAAACTCATTGAATTTCTGTTGACTCCTAGATAAAAAAGAAAACAAAAAACAAAAATAAACAACAACAAAACACAAGGTTTTGTTTTGTAACAACCTAAGCAAGTTGCCCAGACATCTTAGATGTGATCTTTTTTCTTTTGCTTAAGGATTTTAATATTTACAGCATATTGTTCATTCTAAGAAAGTACCTCCTCACCAAACAGGTCAGATTAGTTAATCCTATTGTGATGTTCATTTCTTCATGCAACAATATTTATTGACATTTACTCTGAGATGGATATTATCCTAGGCATAAGGGACATATCAAACAACAGGGCAATCTTTTTGCCCTCATGCAATTTACAGTCTAGGGAAAGGAGATAGCTAATAACAAAAAATAAACAAAACACACAAAGAAAGAACAGTGTGATAAAGCAGGGAGCGAAGGGGACGCTTGTGAGTTGTGGATGCTTCTGGGTCACTGGGTCAAGGAGGCTTTTCTGAAGGAGGCTACATGAGTGTAGTGACCTGAAGAAAGTAAAAAAAAAGGAGCCATGAAGCTGTCAGCAGAAGAGCATTCCAGATGGAAGAAACTATGTGCAGATCTCATGACCCTGCATTTTACTGGAGTAGTAATGAAGCTGGTATGGCTGGAGCAGAGTAAACGGTGAGGGAGAAGTTGTAGAGACAAGGTTGAAAGGTTGGGTAGAGGTAGGAGGGCTCTGTAACCGCTATAATACTTTGGTTGTTACTCTGAGTTGCGAAGTCATGGGATAGTTGATCAGTAATGTAACAAGACCTGACTTTACAATTCTGAAAAGGTCATTCTAGTTGCTATATAGTAATCAGACTGAATACTGAAACAGGTGTAGAAATAGAAAGACTAGTTAATAGCTTATTACTATAAAACAAACAAGATTACAGTGGCTTGGACAATGGTGATAATAACAGAGTTGATGAGAAGTAATGAGATTGTAGATATATTTTGAATGTACATGCAGTAGGATAATTAATACATTGAATATGGTGGAAGAGAAAAGGAATGGTAATATTTTGTCCTGAGCAATGAAAAAATGAAATTGCCATTTACTGATATGGGGGAGCTTGCAGGACTGGGGGGTTAGGGTGGGGATATGGGAAATTAGCATTTGGTTTAGATATGTTAAGCCAATGCCTATTAGACATTTAAGTGGAAATGTCAAGTAGACAGTTGTGTATAGGTGTCTGAAGACACCAGACACCTGAGGTAGAGGTATAAATTTGAAATTGACAACATGTTGAAAGCCATGAATCTGAGATTACCTAAGGGGTAATGGAAGATGTCTAAGTACTGAGTGATGGAGCCCTCCAATTTAGAGCTAGGAGAGATGAGTAGGAACCAGCAAAGGAAATGTGAGAGAATGGTTAATAAGGAAGAAGAGAAGGGAGGTGGGGGGGGGAGAGACAAAGAGAGAGAGAGAGAGATGGGAGGATGGGAAGAGACAGAGAGAGGGATGATTGATTCCAGAAGCCACATGAAGAAAGTGAGAATGAGGAAATGTTCAACTCCATTAAATATTAGATGAGAACAGAGAATTGACCATTGTACTTGGCAACGAATAGGTCATTGGGGACCCAGAAAAGAGCTGTTTCGGTGAATTAAAAGCCTAATTAGCATGGGTTCAGAAAAAGATTAAAGAGAGGAATAGAGACAGCAAACATAGACAACATTTTCAAAAAGTTTTACCGGAAAGGGGATTGCAAAATGAGACAGAAGCAAGAAAGTCATAGATTAGGGATATTAAAGCATATTGGTATGACGTTGGGAAAGATCCAGTTAGAAGGGGAAATTGGTGATGCCATAGAGAGGAGATTGGGTGAATTAATGTATTTGAATTGGCATGAAAGGTTGGGATCCAGTGTCCAAATGAAGGGGTTGACCTTAGATAGGATAGTGCATATTTCATCCATAGTGATGAGAGAAAGGCAATTTACCAGTAGATTTCTAGGGACAGTGTGGGAAGGATGTGGAATTTTTGCATGGTTTCTTCTATTTTCTATGGAGGAAGAAAAGCCAACAGTTGAGACTGGAAAGAAGAAAGGAGATACTGATGATTGGAGGAGAGAAATGAAGCCATGAAATAATCACATAAGATAGCCGATAAGTGAATGTACTAAGGAAACATAGAGGAGTTGCTGGGTGACATTGAGGGTTCTCTTGAGAATGAAGGTCAGGATAGCGGAAGAAAAAGGGGGCAAGAGTATGCAAGAGAATGGTTAAATCAATACATTCCAGCACCGTCATTAGGTACATATTGTCTACACTATCCCAACTTTAGTGAGGACCCCAGAAATTTAGCAGGAATGCAGGAAGAAAGACATAACATAAAATACTGGACCTTGTTTCCAAAGAGGGTTTTTTTGGGATGGGCAGTGTGGCTCAAACCAGAAAACATGGGACATGAGGTAAAAATGGGGCAAGAAGCAAATCCAGATGAGTAGCCAAGGTGGAATCCACAATGGAAAGATGCAAGAGACAGAGCAGGAATCAAAATGACTTTCAATAAAGGATGTGGGACAGGAAGAGAGTCTGGTTAGTAGCTGAGAGTAGAGCTTATGAAGGAATACAACTGGGCATAGGGAACAAAATCAAAGAGAAAGCAATATAAGAGATAATGAAATCCTGGGGCGCAAAGCCAGTTATATATGGTCCAGGAATTTGGAGGTTAATTATAAAGGAGAGTATTTCTTCACAATGACATTCTTCCCTCAGAAGCAACAGTGTTCTCTATCTTAAAACTGACTCAGGACACAGCATCCATCAAAGAAGGATTTCTCCGGGACCCCTGGGTGGCTCAGTCGTTAAGTGTCTGCCTTCGGCTCAGATCATGATCCCAGAGTCCTGGGATCAAGCCCCACATCAGGCTCCCTGCTCGGCAGGAGGCCTGCTTCTCTCTCTCCCACTCCCCCTGCTTGTGTTCCCTCTCTCGCTGTGTCTCTCTCTGTCAAATAAATAAATAAAATCTTTAAAAAAAAAAAAGAAGGATTTCTCCATCAGTACATTCTAACAATTTTATGGATGTCAAAGGCTCCTTGAATTGCCTGCCCTGATTCCCACATTGTGGATTCCACAAAGCACACTCTATGTGGTTTGGAGCCAAAACGCCAAGGTCCCTTTGGAGATTTAAGTTTTGAATGGAAAATGAGCATCTCTAGGACTTAAATCCACTTCACTGAGCAATGATTAGTCATTTAAATGCAAGAAGAATGATTTCTAAAGGATGAATTATGAGAGCATGGAAAATGAAGGAGCTTAACAGTCAAAATGAATTTGAATCCTGGCTTCAGTTTAATTTTTCATGGGTCTCAGTTTCTTCATCTATATAAATGGGATAATAACATTTATCTAGAAAATTATTTTAAAGATTAGATCAAATGACATATATGAAAGCACCAATCATGTGCCTAAGAATAGTAAGTCCTCAGAAAACGGGTTCATTTTCTTTGCTTTCCCTTTCCTTTCCTCTTTTTCCTCCCTCCCTCCTTCCCTCATTCTCAAATGGTTCTGTCCCATTCCTCCTTTTCTCTCTTTCATTTTTCAGGCACTAAATCTCATTACCATGAGATGTTGACAAGAAACGTTTTATTTCAATATATGGTTTTTTCCTTTCCCCGCATCGACCAGTAGAAAGTGTGATAAATTCATGCACTTATGGGAAACAAGTGCATGGGGAACAAGTCTACTATTTGTCACAGAATCCCACTGCTTTGATTCTGACTTGCATTTGAAATTTCTTTACTATGCTTATTTTATAGTTTTTCTGCCCCTGAGACTTAGTATGACCTCCCAGAAAGTTCCCCCATTGACCCTGTTTTTTAAGTATTATCATGAATTGGTTGGAGTGAGAATGCATTTCCTGCAATATATCAGGCAGTTTCTTTTAAAATAACAGGAGATTTTTTGGGTAATATGGTTATTATATTTTTGTATATTGTTTTATAAATGTAAGATCTTAGGTATCTCAAAATATCTCAAGTCTGGAAAAAAAAAATAGCTGTCTTTAGGCAACTACTCTGAAAGTAAATTCAGTCTTCTCCCATCTACAAGACACATATTATTTTTGCTTGAACAAAAAATTCTTGAACTCTTAACAGCCACATCAGCTTTCTCATCCACCTGGCCTTCCATCATTTCAGAAACATTGAAAGGTTGTGAAATTACCTCTTGCAACAGGATGATGAATGGCTTCTGTTGTTGATTCCCACCTAAACTGTCAAATTCTCCTTGTTGATTATCTCCAAATTATCTGTACTTAGCTTGATGCAAATAATTTTATTCAAGATTATGAACCATCTCAGACCTAATGAAGTATTCTATAATATTCTTACCCAGGGCTTAAGCAGTTTAGTTATTTTAATTAAAAAATGTGAAACAAAATATTCTAGGTGACTCTTGCCGTCTTCAAGGCAATGAATAAAATACAGCTTTGCAATTTCACATCCATCCCTAAGAAATCATGCATTGCTATTTTACAGGAGAATACAAAATTAAATTATATGTAAAAATATAAAATTATATTACATTAACATTTTATCAGAATGATTATTGTAAATGATTCTTCTACAAAGAGTTGGTTCTTATAGCCATGTAGCCATGGCATGGAAATATTGAGACTATTAAAAAAAAAAAAAACAGACATGAGGGGAGGGGGAAATGTGGAGTTGTTCATCTATCAGGTATACAGTTTAGTTATACAAGATGAATAAGTCCTAGAGATCTAGCTGCTGTACAACATAGTGACCATAGTTAACAATATGATACTGTGCACTTTAAAATTTGTTGAGGATAAATCTCATATTCAGTGTTCATACCACAAAACACACCCCTCACACACACATGCAAGAACACAAGGAAATTTTTGGAGGTGATGGATATATTTTGTACCTTCACTGTGGTGATGATATCACAGATGTAGACATATATCCAAACTCATCAAAATATATACATTAAATATATACAGAAAAGAAAATAGACATTAAAAACTCAAAGATCCGTACTCAATTTTATGAGAAGCCATCAATTATTCAAATAAATTATGAAGTAATACAGGAAAAAACAAAATACAATATCAAATAGTGATAAATGAGCTTTTATAATATAGTTCTAAAAATGTGCAGATAATCTAAACTATTATGGAGGAAGAGAAATTAACCTTAATTTTAGGAAATATTGTTTTAAGATCAAATCAGAATTAGCACTAGAAAATATGAGATCCAAAGCTATAGAATTTTAAGATAAGGGTCTGGAGTAGGCAGAAGCACTGCTGTCTTCCTAGAGACCTCTATTCAGGGGATCTGTTGTTGAAGAGAAAGAAAAGAAAGTGACTGGAAAACAAGGGAATAAAATACCAGAAGAAAATTTCTCCCACTTTATGACAAAGGTGGCAATGGTTTGTAAGCTGGTAGTGGTGTGTTATTCCAAGAGTACGGACATGCTCATTCAGGCAAACTGCCCTCCTATAGAAGCCATATGGCTGGCTTTAGATTTTGATCATCTACAAGAAATATTAGCCCTGTCCAAGCTTTAGTCTCTGATACCAGTGTTTTTTAGAATTTCATCCTCAGTTCTTTTCTGAACTGAAGTTTAAATTAGCCAGTCATTCTAGGAATGATTAAAATATGTTTAAGGATGTTAAAATATGTTTTCTACCCCAAAATACTGCTTTTCCTTTGGGGAAAGAGAAAAATAAAAAAAATCCCTTTTATAAATTCTAAGACTTTTACCTGCTAGGAAACATCACCATTATCCCCAGAAACAGAAAGATCTTGTATGCCATGTTGCTTCCAGTTTAAATCAACAACTTTAAAATCTGACAATTCATGCCAATTTTTCTACCTTTAAGCATTCTGTTTAAAATAACTTTAAACGAGTAAGAATAATTGTAGGATTTTACAAAAGGTTTTGACATTCTATTCCCTAAGAAAGCTTTGTCAAAGAGCCAAAGTTATTAAATTTGTTGAAGGCGCATAAAATATTGGTTTTTGATGCCAACATAGTGTGGATTTGTTTATCCAGTCAATCCATCAGGGAATTAAAATGGATAAGAAGCCTGGGGGAGGAGATGGACTGACATCAGGAAACCTGTCAGTGTTAATTCCCTGAAAGTCAGTGGAGGGAGCTTGGCAACAGGATTTCTTTCACCCATGTGTTCTTCAGTGCAAAAAGTCTCTTTGGCTCTGCAATATTTCTCTCAGGCATGGAAGAGAGAGTTAGCCATCACATTTGGTGGTCCATTTATTTTGGAGAAATAAGTGATTTATTCTAGTCCAGGTATGTGATCTTAAAATATCTGTAAAGCATAATAACACTTGGCCTGTTTTGAATGTTCTCTGAAACCCAGGATTTAAAACTTAATTCTGCTTAAAAACTTTCCCAATGTAACCTCATTAAAAGTTCACGATTGCTTGGATATCATGACATATCTGGGATAAGCTTTATTTTTAACCAAACACTGCAAAGACCAAATAAATGCATGGTCAGCAGGTGTCATGAAGTCTGGAATAGGGGCAATCAGCCATTTCTTTATACTAAATTTTTGCCTTTAAATTTATTTTAACGAAACTATGATTTAGTCCAACATTAGTTTAAATGCCAAGAGATTTTAAAGTTTTTCATTGATTGTAAATTGCCAGATTTGGTAATGTTTCATAGGATGGTCTGGGTTAGATCCTGCCATTATAAAATTCATCCCTATACTTTATATACTAAGACTATGTCTCCCACTATCTACTGAGGTACACACGATTTCTCTCAGCCAAGAGAAGCCAAGGTATTTTCTCCCTATCGCCAGTACCTCAGTTTTCACTTTTCGGGATGTTCTTAAATATGCTTGACTCAGTAATTACCAATTTTTTTATAGCTTCAGGGGCAGGAAATTCATGCTTCCAAAATGGAATGCCTGGCATAGATATTTTCTTTACTGGCCAGTTGAAATCTTAAATATTTTTTTTAATTTTGATTTTTTATTGTTATGTGAATCACCATACATTACATCATTAGTTTTTGATGTAGTGTTCCATGAGTCATTGTTTGCGTATAACACCCAGTGCTCCATTCAGTACGTGCCCTCTTTAATACCCATCACCAGGCTAATCCATCCCCCCACCCGCCTCCCCCCCAGAACCCTCAGTTTGTTTTTCAGAGTCCATTGTCTCTCATGGTTCTTCTCCCCCTCCGATTTCCCCTCCTTCATTCTTTCCCTCCTGCTATCTTCTTCTTTTCTTTTTTTTTTAACATATAATGTATTATTTGTTTCAGGGGTACAGGTCTGTGATTCATCTGTCTTACACAATTCACAGTGCTCACCATAGCACGTACCCTCCCCATGTCTATCACCTAGCCACCCCATCCCTCCCACCCCACCCCCCACTCCAGCAACCCTCAGTTTGTTTCCTGAGATTAGGAATTCCTCATATCAGTGAGGTCATATGATACATGTCTTAAATATTTTTTATTAGATGATCAGCCCTATATAAATACAAATGTAAAACAATATTTTTAACCAGCTGCTTGCTAGCATAGACAACACCCTATGCATACCACACACACACACACACACACACACACACACACACACACACAGAGAGTCAAATACACCCTCCCTACATACATAACTGGTATCAGGTACTCTCCATTCTTGCCTTTATGTCCATGAAAGATTTTGTGGGGGCAAGGTTTACTCTGATAGAGAAAAGACATTGGGCACTTAAATTAGCAGATGAAAACCATGACAGGTACTGTGAGGACTATTTCTTTCCCCAGGTATTTGAGACTGGTGTTCAGCCCATGGAGAGTTAAGACCAAAGCTTATAGCCCTACTTAAGGGAAGTTGTGAGACTCTGAACACAAAAAGAGCTACCTTGGCATCCTAGGTGGAAAAGTAAGGCTCAGGGCTACATTGGGACACCCCCACTTCCATGCTGAGCTTGTCTCTGCAGAGAGCCCTGCACTGTTCGGATACCGGGAAGCTTAAAGCTGTGGTAGCATGCAGAGTCAGCATTCTTGGCATGGAATTGGTGATCTTATGATGGACAATCCTAGCACACGGAGGCTTTTACAAAGGATTTGGGACTGTCAATATTTTAGAGCAGAGGTTGGCAAACTTTTTCTGTGAAAGACCAGATGGTAAATATTTTTGGTTTTCATACCACATGCTATCTCTGTCACACTGTGTCTCCTTTTCCCACCATCCTCCTCCTTGTCCTCCTTGTCCTCCTTCTCCTCATCTTCCCCCTCCTCCTCCTCCTCCTTTTTTCTATTTAAGTAAACCCTTTTTTAAAAAAAAAAATTTACATTTTTAGATGGCATGCTGTACAAAAACAGGCCATGGAGAGATTTGATCAACAGTCTGTAGATTCCCAAACTCCTCCCTAAAGGGTAAGTGCAGAGTGGACAAATGGTCTTGAAAGACAGCCCTGTATTTCTCAAAATACTCTAACTTGTGCTATAAACAACCCCTGAATCCCATGACTTAACAAAATGAGTTACTTTTAACTTCCAACTAGGTCCAATGTGGAGGTTGGTTGGTGTGGAGCCAGTGGGAAGTAGATTGACCTGCCTGACATGGTCTTCCAGGCACCCAGGCTCCTTCTATCATATGACTCTGTCACAAGGGCTTCCATGTCTGGGTCACAGAGAAGGGAGGAGCAAGAGAAAGGGGACCTTGAAAGAGATTTTAGGGGTGAGGCTTATAGATGTTATATATCATTGAACTCAGCCTCATTGCCTCACCTGCGAAAGGGGCTGGACCATGTAATGCAGTGGTGGCAGTGGGAAGTAGAGGCAAATACGGATGTTAGAAATTACTAGAATCTCTGGGAAGCAATGACAAGTAGACTGACAGCAGCAGTATGCAAGACTCTGTAGGTATGGGAGGTGGGAGACAGAAGAGGAGGTAGGAAAGGTACCCAAAGGAGGATGGTGAAGATAAATCACTACCAATTTAGCAATCTGTTTACACGCTGTGTACAAAATATCACTATGGGATTTGAAGTGATAGTCAAATTAGATGTGTATTGAAGTCAAAAAGTCAGCAAGTAATATTCTCCAACTTGACAGTTTCCATCAGCAGTCTTTCCAATGCAGAATGGGAGAGGGAGTCAAGTTGAAATAAACAATCTGTAATATTATTTCATTTTAATCAGAGCATTCATGAAAGTTTAATTGTTTTTCTTTTTTTTTAAGATTTTATTTTTTAGGTAATCTCTACACCCAATATGGGGCTCAAACTTACATCCCGAGATCAAGAGTCACATGCTCTACCGACTGAGCCAGCCAGACACCCTAATTATTTTTCTAATATTTAAAGTATATTTCTTCTTCCACTGATTACCCTCCCCAGTGGCTAGGATATTTTGTTTAAAAACCTTGTTTGTGTCATTACACATGAGTATTTAAATTTTATCTCATCTTCTCAGTCAAGAGAAAATAACCTTTGTTTGACATTGTTTATTTCGTTGTAAATGGTACTTAAATAACTTCCATTAATACCACTGCAGGAAGTTCAGCAACTATAGCAGAAATTTATACTTGTAAAACTATAAAGTAGAAAGCTCCATGTAAGCATTTGCTAGTAGTAGCAACCATAAATCGATGTAATTATTCAGAATGCTACTAGTCCCAGGTTCTTTTGAAGAAAAAAATAGTGTATCAGGCAATTATTTTCACTGTGTTGCTATGTTTATTTCCCTCGGATAAAAGTTACTGTTTTTGATTTTTTAAGAGCCCAGGATATTTTTCTAAGCTAACAAATCTCAGTGACTTCAAAAGACACTTTAAAATTAGTCCTTATTTTCTCTAAGCCATTGTAACCATTGCAGTTACAAATCTGTCAAGAGAATTACCATCGTTGTATTTGTAATAGTATAGATCATTTCAATTCTCACTGATTTATAGATTTAGTTTTATCACAATTAAATTCTCATTAGGTATTTGGAAGTTGACAAATTAATTCTAAAATTTATATGAAACAAAAAAGAAGTTAACCGCCCCCCCCCCCCCACATACACAAAACAGGGGTTGGGTGGTTCAGTTGCTTAAGTCTCCGACTCTTGATTTCTGCTCAGGTCATGATCTCAGGGTTCTGAGATCAAGCTCCGCATCAGCCTCTGTGCTGGGTGTGGAGCCTGTTTAAGATTCTCTCTCTTCCTCTCCTCTGCATGCTTCCCACCCCCCACTCTCCCTCTCTCTCTTAAACACACACACACACAGCAATCTTGAATAATATAGAAAACTTACAATTCCAGTTATCTTGACTTATTATAAAGCTACAGTAATTACGACAATGTGGGGTTGCCCAAGTAGACCAATGAAATAGAACAGAGAATCCAGAAGTAAGCACATCCATACAATCAATCTAATGTATGACAGAAGTGTCACTGACAATGAGTAGGGAAATGATTTTTTTTTCCAATCAATGTTGCTGGATCAAATGGGTATCCATATGAAAAACAAATTTGACTCCCATGTTACATCGTGCACAATAATTGATTCACAGACCTGACTGTGAAACATAAATGTATAAGTTTTTAGAAGAGAACATAGGTAAATAATTTTATGGCCTGAGGTACACCAGTATACCTAAACAGAACATAAAGCATCAGAACAAGAAAGACCAGTAAAATGTCCTTCATTAAATTAAGAAATTCTGTCATTAAAAGATACTAAGAGGTCATGATCCCAGGGTCCTGGGATCGAGCCCCGCATCGGGCTCCCTGCTCGGCGGGGAGCCTGCTTCTCCCTCTGCCTGCCACTCCCCCTGCTTGTGCTCTCTCTATCTCTCTCTCTCTGACAAATAAATGAATAAAAATATTAAAAAAAAGATATTGTAAGAAAGTGAACAGTGAAAAGAGGCAAAACAACATAAACACCCGAAAACTGGTTATCTTGAGGGGGCACTCTTGCCTGTGCGGAATATAAGAGAGCCGTTGGGGGTGCATAATATTCTCTATGTTGTTATATCTGGTGGTTTCACACATGTACACATATTTATATCAAACTATAAAATTATAATTTGTGCATTTCATTGTATATAAATTCAACTTAGATAAAATAATAGTTCTTGGTTTTGCATTTAATTTTATAACTTTATACACAGTAGTCATAATTAAATCTCTATATTTGATTGTTTTTAATTATCACTACCAAATATTGATTTTAATCCATCCCTTGTTTGTTGGGATCACTTTCAAGTAGTCTTTGTGGTAAGAAGAATGTTCTTGGCAATATATGATCCAAGACCCTTCATACTTAAAAATACCTTCCACTGAATTCACACAAATGTGCAAACATGTACAGTTATGTCCATAACCTGTTCAACCAGTACTTAATAGTAAGGTCATGCCAGGCCAGTGCCAGTATCCATCATGTTGGTCCATTTCTGTGCCAGACTGATTGTTGATGCATTATTTTAAATATACCTCTTTTTTTTTTTTTTTTTTGGTTTATAAACAACAGACTTATTTCTCACAGTTCTAGAAGTCTGTGGCCAGAGCACCAGGAAGGGCAGGTTTTGCTGCCCTCTGCCAGGTTGCAGACTGCTGACTTTCTGTTGTATCATCACATGGTGGGAGGGCTGACAGATGACTATCCCTCTAAAGGTTGCTTTTTAAAGTTTTAACTTTTTTTTCTTTTGAAATGCAAATTTTGATTGGTTTCCTTTTTGTTGTTGGTTTTTTCCCCATTACTATTACCTGGAATTTCCTGAGCACATGCTGTCCAACAAATGCAGATTTTTCTTCAGCTCAGAAGAGTTTTCTATGAAGTCATTGCTTATTAGGTCCAGCTTCCTTCAAAATATTTCTTAGGTTGGATCTGTTTTTCTCTCCTCCTAGAAAACATTTTTCCCTTAATTTTCAACAATGTCTTTTTCCTCTGTATGCTGAAGAAACACTGAAGTCCTTCCACCATAAATCACTGATTTGATGTTCTGTGAGTTTATTATGTTCTCTTCTCCAAGGCTGATTTTTAATTTGTGACTGCTCTTAATATTTCTATCCATCCCTTTCACTTCTGCCATCTCCTTTTGTGTCCTTGCCTTTATTTCTTAGCCCCCAGTTTTTACTATTTCACATCTGCTTCAATCAGATGCCTTCTAACAATTTCTAATGTTCGATTTCTAATGGAAATGAATGTTCACAACTATACCTCTCAGCCATTGGCATTTTTAAACATATCTATGAATTATTTGCTCTTTACTCATTTGAAATAGTGAACCACCAATTCAGGCCTAGCATCTGCTAAAATGGAATATCTCTTTTACCACTTATTGCCCACTTGGGTATTGGTTGCTTTTCTGGATGAATGGAAAGGAAGTTTGATGGGCCCAATTGGGGATACCTAATCATAATCTGGTGTGATTGTGAGGAGTCTAACGTCAGCTCTTATACTTTCCTCACCGAGATTTAATTACCAACAGGCACTACTTACAGGGCTATTCCTGCTTTCTACTGAGAAAAAAATTCTTTGGCAACCAAGAATCCCAGAATGCATTTAGCCTTTGTGCCTCTTTCCTTGTATGCTGCCTGTTGGGATTTATAGTCTCTGAATGATGCATAGAGATAAGCTAGAATCAGACAGCTGTCAGCTGCAGGAAACAACACACTCTAGATATGTTTTAAGAAGACATTGGTTTAAAACATAGGGAAATGGGTGCTTACAAAAGTCACTGAAGGAAAAGCAGGCTTTAATGACTACCAGATCAATACCATTGAACTGACCCACCAGGGAACCACAATCCTTAGCCAAAGTAGGAGATATGAGAGACAAGGAGGGCATCTCTGAAATTGTGATCCAAAGAACAGCTACGATTCAGAGAATCAGAATCCACATTTACCTCCTGGCAGCCATGAAGTAAGTGACTAGAGAACAAAATGCTGCGTTGGACCACAAACGCTCCTTGCACCTGCCTCTGTAAACTATGCTCTAGAAAGGAACTTGGCAGACTATTTTGCCCAGGCCAAGTCCAGACAGCACATACAGCCACACTCTTACGTTTACAGTTTGTCTATGGCTTCGTTCACCACAACAGCAGGGTTGAGTAGTTGTGACAGAGCTTGTGTGTGGCCTCTTGTTCCACAGAATGTAACAGATACACTATCTGACCCTCTAAAGAAAAGTAATGCCAACCTCTACTCTAGAAGTCAGTGGTTGGAATGCCGTTTTAGAAAAAAAACAAGAATACAATGGTGTCTACCAGAAACAACACCCAAAGAAATGGAAGATTTCTGACTTCCCTATCATAGGCAGTCCCATCTAATAGACACAACCTAATTCTTATCCTCAACCTCAGCTTCAAAGGAGTTTTAAAAATGGAGTTTTTATTTTCCAACTTTTGCAGTATAGGAGGCCACATTAGGAGAAAGTAGGAGTGAACGTGAATGCCATTTCACTAGATCCACCAAATCCAGTCTTTTTGAAAAGTAACATTTACACACACATTTCTCCTTGTGCTTAAACTTCCAACAGCAATGGCAAACTACAATACCGATTGCCATACAGATATAAATGCATTCAACCTCTCCCCAAGATGGTAGAATCAGTGTCCTCAAAGACTATCTTCATCTCTAGGTGATACTCATTCCTCTTCTGTTCAGCCAAAATGTCGAAATGCCATCTTAAACATGTTGTCCCTTTATGTTTTCATTCCTCTTTCCTCCAGGCTGAATATGGATGTGGAGTTGAGCTATTTTTGGCATGATGTGTAGGGACAGCATTTAGGAATGGGGCAATAGGCAATGAAAGGAGTTCCAATCCCTGGCAATGGCTCAAACTACCATCCAGCCTTAGACCACAACCCAGACTAAAATAGGAGAGAGAAATAACTTTTAAGCCACTCTATTTTGGACTCTATTACTACAGCAGCTTAGATTGTTCTCTTGTGCATAAACCTAAAAATGCAATTAAAAGTTGAACATCAATGATATATCTTATATAAAAAAAGTGACAGAAGGGAAAAGGAGAAAAAAATTAATTAGTAGGTTAGACATATACCTAACATAGACAAAAGAAATTATGTATTTCTGTTAGTAGTCATTTCTGCAAGTAGTCATGAGACCTGTGCCATACCCTCTTGCCAACCAACACTTAGCTGGTTACTTTTGTTTTGTTTTTTTTATTTTTTTGATGGTTTATTTGTTTGGTCTGTAGGTTGATCCAAGTCCTTTCTTCTGAGATATCTGGTTCCTTATGGGGTCTTGCCTGAATGATCATTTGGTCAATATAAACCTCTATTAACTTTTACTGATAGATTGGCTGGTATAGGAGGCAGCTCAGAGATCACTTGACCCCAGACACATTCCTCTTGGTTCCCATTGTAAAACACCAGCCCTATTTCCCTTTGGTAATTGATAAATCACTGGAAAACACAGTTATTTTAATCCTACTCCAGTTGATGTTGCTTAATTTTACTTTGTTTTGCTTGTTGCAAGAAGAGCCTAAAATGCAACCATCACTATGTCCCTTGTAGAAGCACTTCCTCCTTCAGTAACTTGAAGAAAATATTGCCCCACAATTGTTCTGGTATGCATTTCCTAACCTCCTTCTGAGAAAAAGAAAATGGCATTTCTAATGAAATTGCTTAGGCACCATTGCATACTTGCCTGATGAACTTTAATAAGCCTAAGATTTGTTCTGGAAAACTACTCTCCCATCCACCATTTAACTGTCGCTGACTGTCAGAAGTCTAATGATCTCTAATCAGAAAGCCTTTTCTTGATTATCCAACCACACTTTTCTGTAAATGGCATGAGAAAGAGAGAAACCTTTGAAATGGTCTGCTTAGGTCCCTTTCCTTGAACAAGCTTGAAATAAAATTTTGACAAGTCCACATATTTATATTGTCAGAATAGATTTTTTAAAATGGCAGAGATTTTTTTTTTGAAGGTGACATTGCTACTGTAGGTTAGCGCATCACTTTCATTTCCACTCCTTCGTTCCTCAACTTTATATTATGGATATGGCAGGGGTTGGGGAGAGAGTACCATTTATTATACGTCTATTTTGTCTTTTTGTTCTGTTTTAGAGTTTTGTGTCTCTGACATTGACATGCTTCTTCAATGATTGTAAATCATAGTTTACTTGGTAACATTTTTTTTTCCCTTCTTAACAGTACTTAAAATAATAATGCTCCTTAAAATCAAGGCCAATTAGGGCATGAATCACTGCTTAAGATAATCTAATGCATTCTCCAAAAGAGCCCCTTAACCTCACAAGGTACTATCTTCCAGAAAGTGCTGAAATTGAGTCTTCAATATGCTACTTCATTATTCTAAAATGATATCTTCTTTGGGGTAACAGGAGATATAGTACAAACAGGAAATTCCTCAGGCTTCAGGACATTGTCCTACATTTCTGGATAGAAAACAAGTCCATTGTTTTGAAACAACATTATAGGGAACACCGAAATTGTGAATGAGGTATTCAGTAAGTCCATAGATAAGTGTCTGTTCCAGAGAGAATAAATCACTACAATGTGGTTGAGAGTAATCAACCTGCCCCCAGATGTTCTCTGATATCAACGGCATAAACCAGCATATTATGTACAGCATTGGTCTCTGTTTTGGCAAGTGGGACATTTAACAGTACTGTTAGCCAAATTTAGCCTCGTACATAAATGCCACCATGGCCATTTTGTCCCTGAGCCCCTCGGATAAACACTAGACTGACTGGAGGAGAGGCTGAGAGACCTGCATAAATCTTACACATGCAATTATTTTCAAGTTCTCACATTTGTGATTTTATTAAACCAGTTGACTTACAAAGCATTACAGATGTCACAATTATAGTAATAGCAATTTACCAATCTGTAATTAACTGGTACAGTTTGCTGAGCATGTTTTGTAAAGGAAGGGAAATGCCAAATCCCTGAGATAGTGGTTCCACTACAGTTTAGGAGACAAAGGAGATTCTGTTTCTCAGACATTTGAATCAGGCTAATGAAAGAGAGTAAAAAAAATTCTCCCATCTGAAAAGCTGCTTCACTAGAAATATTCTAGTAAATAGAAACTAATGTTTATAGTATAGCGCTTAAGATAGTTCACAAATCATAACACCCCTTTCCTGGGCTTCAGTGTTAAAGAGTTTCATCTTCTCATTTGTACATCTCCAGCATGTAGATTTTTCAGCATCAGTGTTTTTATTCTGGGGGCCCCCTGGGTGGCTCAGTTGGTTAAGCGTCTGACTCTTGATTTCGGCTTGGTCCTGATTTCAGGGTTGTGAGACTGAGCTCCAGGTTGGGCTCGCGATGGGTGTAGAGCCTGCTTAAGATTCTCTCTCTCCCTCTCTCTTCTCTCTCCCCTCCCCTCCACCCCCTGCTCTCTCTTTCAAAAAAAAAAAAATTATTCTGAGGTTGACAATCTACTTCCCCATTTCTGTTTGAATTTCAAACACAGTGCTTTTAAGTCATTACCTCAATACTAAGCTCCTATCACATACCCTATTGCAAACTGTTGTTTTTTTGTTTTATTTCCCTCAGCAAGTTACAGTAGAGCCTTAACCATACCTCCCTGTCTCTGAGCGGTGCTGATAGATGCTACAAAATTTGTTGATACACAAAAACTTGTTTCCAGTTTAATGACTCTCTTAATCTGTAATTAAATAGTAATTATGATAACATTATTAGGATTTCTTTTACTATGATTTAGTAAAAACCTCCTTTACTAAATTAAATTCTGTGGCAGCAAGAGCCAAGTTTCTTTTATTTCTTTTTTTTTAAGATTTTATCTATTTATTTGACAGAGAGAGAGAGAGTACAAGCAGGGTGAGTGGCAGGCAGAGGGAGAAGCAGGCCTCCTGCGGAGTGGGGAGCCTGACATAGGGCTTGATCCCAGGACCCTGGGATCATACCTGAGCCAAAGGCAAACGCTTAACCTACTGAGCCACCCAGGTGCCCCTCTTTTATTTCATTAATAACTAATTACCAAGGAATTAAAAACCAACACTTTTTTTGGTAGCATTTGGAGAAACTGAAGGGAAAAGAAGTCATGCTATGTTTTGAAGGAATTATAACCAATAGCAAACAGACACAAGAAGATAGGCTGTCACGAAAGCTAAATTTTTATTTTCCATCATAGTCACGATGTTCAGGGATGACCTTTCATGGAGGCCTTAATTCCCTTCCCAGAACCATCTGTTTCTTCTTTTTAACTTGACTTTACTTCTTTTGTTTTTATTTTTGTTGCATATAATTAGCAATAAATTCTTTATCCTTTTCAGGTTGTCACTGTCCAATAAAATGCATGCATCTTGAATAAATTCCTCCCCCAAAACACTGCATAAATAGTGATTTTTCATATTCTATAACTTTATTACTTTGTAATTCCCCAAAGTTTACAATCACTTTATAAATATGCATTCATAACATCTATTCATGGATTTTGTTAATCATACAAAAATAATATTTTTTATTTCAAGCTTTCCAAAATTTTTTTTTCCTTTTTTAAATTTCTTTTTATTTATTTTTTTAAAGATTTTATTTATGTATTTGAGAGAGAGCACACAAGCAGGGAGAAGGGGCAGAGGGAAAGGGAGAAGTAGATGCCCCACTGAGCAGAGATGTTGGGGCTCAATTCCAGGACCCTGGGATCATGACCTGAGCTGAAGGCAGATGATTAACTGACTGAGCCCACCCAGGTGCCCCAATTTATTTTTCTTAATAACAACTTTATTGATGTATAATTGATATACCATAAAATTTACTCTTTTAAAGTATAAATTCATGATTTTTAGTATACTCATTATTTCTATAAAAGTAGCCACTTTATCCACGAAGATTTGTCTTTAGTAAGACACTTCTTCCCAGACCAAAAGTGGTAATTTCAAGAGCTACTTTATCACTACATACCATGTGTTACCAGTGCCCCATTTTCTAATGGCAACTGGCTCTTCCCCACTTTTAAACCCAAACTTGATCAAATATCCAATCTCAGATTTCCATCTATGAGGATCCATTGACTATAATCACTTCCTGCATATGGTGTTGCATGTGCTGTTTTCATGATTCAGATGGAGAAAACAAGAAACAATCTACACTCTAGCTATTTAAAAGCACAAAAAAATCAAATACCTAAAGAGAATGAAGCACTTATAAAATCATTTGCTCTCCTTTGTTGTGGGGAGGGAGAGGATGAGAGTCAGAATTTTTATCTTCAATTTTGCCTCTAACAATCACTTCTACTGTATTCGGTTTATATCATCCCTAAGAATAACCTTGATTCCGGGGTGCCTGGGTGGCTCAGTGTGTTAAGCATCTGACTCTTAATTTGGGCTCAGGTCATGATCTCGGGGTCATGGGACTGGATTCCGTGCTCCGCGGGGAGTCTGCTTGAGATTCTCTCTGTCCCGCCCACCCCACCCCTCGCTCTCAAATAAATATATTTTTTTAAATATTTGATTCTTTGATTGATTTTCTTCTCTCCATCCTCTACATCCATCATCTCCTAGCTGTTATTTTAGTTCCTTTTTCTTTTCTCTGTATTCAGTGAGTGCTATTCTAGTTTATCCCCAATATCAGTGGTTCCCTAGTCCCAGGAGTCAATTTGGTACCTTACCTCCTTGCCAGATATATTTTAATTCATTCATTGATGGCAACTTGGGGGGCGTTATTTTGTTTTGTTTTGCAAACACTTCATTTTTTTTAATCCATTGGGTTTTTTTATATTTATATATTTTTTATTATGTTATGTTAATCACCATACATTACATCATTTAGTTTCTGATGTAGTGTTCCATGATTGTTTGCGTATAACACCCAGTGCTCCATGCAGAACGTGCCCTCTTTAATACCCATCACCAGGCTAACCCATCTCCCCACCCCCGTCCCCTCTAGAACCCTCAGTTTGTTTCTCAGAGTCCATAGTCTCTCATGGTTTGTCTCCCCCTCCGATTTAATCCATTGTTTTATCTCCTGGAGTCAACATATTTTACTGTGGCTATGTGTTCCTTTATGGTACTCAGGATGCCACAATGTTTTCTTGTAATAATTTCTTAGAATCTGTTGTTTTGTTTTGTTTTGTTTTGTTGTTTTTTGTTTTGGGGGGTTTCTTTCTCTTCAGGGTAATGCTTGTTTCCCTAATTTCCTAAGAAATCCCATATTGAGGGGCTTTTTTCCATTGAACTTTTCAACAGTAAGTGTGGCCAAAACTGCAGAGACCCATGGGGTGCCAGAAACAGAATATATAGACCATTTTTGGCCAAGAACATCATCCATTGGAATATTGTAGTAACACATTCTCAGAAGGTCCCCTACATATTATGAATATTATGTGTGTGTTGCATCTAAGGGGTCTTCAGAATCACAAAATTCAGATGTGCAAAAACTGAACTTTCTTTTGATTCTCCTTAACTAAACTAAACTTAGCCCTCAAGACTCCATTTTGTTTTTACTAAAGACACATTGTAATCTGCCAGTTCTCATTAAACTCAGTCTGTACTGAATTTAAAACAGAACTTTAATTCTGTTCATTCAAGAATATTTATTCCCTCTTTCTCTTCCCTTTTCCCCAGGGAAGAAAGTTGGTACATATGACTAAGGCTGCAAGGAATAGTTGATATCTATCCATTGCCATTTTCTTCCCTAGTTTACCGTCACTGAGATATATAATCCATATTGCTCTAGAATGACCAACACTCATTCCCTCTGCCATTTGCTGCTGATACGTGTGATACTGCCTTGTCCCCACTTGCTAGGACAATGTAGTTCACCCTATGTATTCTTCATCCCAGCTCCAAGGCATATGCACTGCCATCTGTACTTTCTCAGCCTTCCACTGTATCATTTTCAAGGGGACATAGAAATCATTCAGATGCTTATCTGTACTGCTCTTAGCCCATGGAGAGCAGGAGGAAATGGGTAATAGCCTCTCCCTTCTAGAACAGCCCTGCACCATTCTTACTCCATTATGACTGGGGTGCTCTGTGTTAATGTTCCCCTCCTAACAAGACAAATAAGAAGTAGAGCATAGGACACTGCTGATTTCCAATTGTCAAACCCATTTGAAGTTATCTATCAAGCCCAACCCAGACTTTGGCCTTGAAAGGGATCAAGGCAAGATAGTTTTCCCAGATGCCCACATGGGAAGAATGTTTCATTTCCTCAATTTCAACCTCTTTGCCTTAGACCCTAAAGGGCTTTTATTATCTATCTTCTGTGCCATGAAAGGGGAAGATGTGTACAGTGAAGAGAATCAGAAATTGACTCTGATCTACTTTCTCTCCAGTCCAACATTACATTTTCTTCCTTTAAGTTTTATCTCAGGACACTTAAAGCGTCTATTTTTATATTTATGCATTTACTTTGGAAATTAAAATTATTTTTCTTTTTCCTGTATTTTGAGACCATTCTTCCTGGTATGTGTTGTTACTTAAAAATCATTCAGAAATTTATTTTTTCCCTAAAATGTTTAGTGTCATCCTTTTTCAGAGGCAATAGAAAGGCACTGAAGGCAACAAAGAGCAGTTGCTTCAATGGGTTGGTGGCAGGTGGATGAATAAGAAATTACATCTTTGTGAAAAATTAGAAGCTACAGGTCAAAATTTCATACCATTCCCCAAATGTTCCTCTCATAGACTTTTTTATGAAATGGAAATATTCTCTTGCATCCCCTGCCTAGTTTTCTAAAATAAATTAATATAGTACATGCAGCTAAAATCTTTAGTACTCTTTAGGATTTCTTAGGACTCCTGTCTTTCCCAACCTAACCTGCTTCACTTTACTTGAATGATGGGGATGGGAAGAAAAGTCCAAAAGAACAGCCTTCTAACCAATTCAAAATCAAGATGAATATGCAAAAGAATGGTTTTCTTTTTTTCTGGTTGATATAGAACCAGAACTGCTAATGAAAAGATAGACAGTAGGTGGAAGATGAAAGGTCTTGCAACCTTCTTTCAGATGGGTAGGTTTGCTTTCTTTCCCTTAAAAAAGAAAAGTAAGCAAATCACTATTTCTCACTCCAAAACCCCTTAAACTTGAAATTAATGGAAATTAATCTAAAGTCCCTGGACGTCAATGATCTGTCATGCAGTAGATTGTCTACCAGTCTTCTCAAGATTGTACTTGGGAAATGTGGGTGTGAGGAGGATTGTACATGAGAAATTGCTTGCCATTTTTAAGACTGGGGATTTTTTTTTTAATAACAGTTTTACTCAGTGTAATTTGTTTGTTGGTGAAGTTAAGATTCTGGAAACGACGACACAGCCAGTTTGAAATAACCTTACTGAGGTAAGCCTTTTTTTTTTTTTTTCTTTCTTTGGTTTATTCTAATGGTCCCTTTTGTGTTCTCTAAATAGTAATCATCTAACCCTGTCTCTGCACCTGAAGTAAAAGAATTCAGCATTATGTGAGGAAGAATGCTCGCCATGACCCAGTTCTATCCTTCACTGCATAACTTTCCTGAAAGCACTGATTGATTTCAAAGAGACTGCTGCAGAGAGATCGTCTGCGATGTGAAGAGAATTAGAATTGGACCCAAAGGTACAAGTGTAACTGGTGCTAAAAATAGCTCACACTTTAGAAAGTTGATTAACACACAAAAAAAGAAGTTATTAAAATGTTCAATTAGAATCTCTGCAGCTTGGAGATTCTATTTTTAATCTGTAAGGTATTATGTATGCAAAACACAGAAGGGTGTGAACCTTACCAGGAACAGGAAAACAAAGAGAGGGAACTGCAAATACTTCCTTTGAGAAGCCACCACAGAGAGGTTGATGGCAGCAGGAATTATTACTACTGCGAATGTCCCAGTCCAATATGTCCATTCATTATCATGGCAAAAAAATCTTACAATTCATATTACTTTGAGATCCCAGAAATTCTTTTTTAATACAAATTTTAGAAATCCCATACCCTAGATGTAATGGATGCTTACATTCATTCTTTTTATATACTTTCTGACCACATTAAAAATAGAGTATCAATTAATTCTAAATATTAATTGGTAATATAAAAATCCATTAGCTCCTACAATTAGCACAACCATCTATCTGGTTGCTCAAACTAGAAACCTCAAAGTGCCCCTTGATTTCTTCTTCTTTCTTACTCTTCACAGCCAATCACTGGGTCCTGTCAATTTTGCTTCTTAAATAACACTCAAATCGATGCACCTCTCTGAATACCCATGGTTACAGCTCTAGTCCAATCTACCAAAAGCTCTTGCCTAAATTATTACAGAAACCTCTCTACACTTTCCCAAATGCACTGTGTTCTCTTCTATCCATTCTCCATTTTGCAGTTAGAGTAATAGATTGAAACCATAACATCTGGCTATTTATTTCTCTTCTTTAAAGCTTCTAATGATTTCTCCTCAGTGTTGGCTAAAGTCCAGTATCCTCACTGAAGCTTTAAGAAACCTTCACAAACCAACCCCTGCCAACTCTTCACTTCAGGTGGGTGTTGTTTCTCACTTTGCTTTCTCTGCTCTAGTACATGGGGCTTCTCCTGGTTCATCAAACTAACATATACCATCTTTTAACTGAGGGGGTTTGCGTATGCTCTTTCCTCTGCCTGGAATGCTTGTCTCTTTGGCTGGCTAACTTCTCATTTTTAGAATCATTCTCCAAGAGCACCTCTATTATATGTAGAAGACATGTTTTCCTATATGTCTTCATACCCTTCATCATACTATTAATTGTTCATATAATGTCTCCTTTCTTTGCTATATGTATGACAACAGTGACACGATCATTGTATTTCTTGACACCCAGTGTAGTTCATGGCTAATTAAATAATAATTACTTACTAGATGAATGATTGAATGAAGTGCCATTCTATATATAAAATATAGACACTAAAAAAAAGGAGGGTCTTTTTGCCTGAACGAAAACAAAAGGGAGAAAAGATTTCAGAGGCAGTTACATTTGCTGTGGGTCTTGAAAAATAAGTAGGACTTGTCAGGTAGAAAGAGCTGGTGGATTATTCCCAGAACTGGGACTAGCACAAGTGAAAGCACTGAAGTGAGCGAAGCGTTTGGGGCTTGGTGAGTTCTCCGTGACTGGACTAGGTGATGAAGAGGGAAATGATTATAGCTACTTTTGGTAAAGCTAATTCAGGTTCAGGATGTTAAAAGCTTTTATGCTATCCTAAGTAGTTCAATTCTAACAAGGGAGCAAAATGATCATAAGAATTAAAAAAATTACACAGGTGTTAGCATATTACTATTGAGAGCACCTGATACAATGCATGTACCTTTTCTTATTTTCTTTGACTAAAATTGGTGTCAAGTGAATTAATTCGTCTTCAAATATAAAACATTTCTATCATAACAGTTATCTCATATATATTCTATGTTTATTCTAACATTCTTAGGGAAAAATAATTTTCTAAGAAGAGGAAACCTATCATTTTAATTCAATAAATTTGTAAATTTAAGGTATCTTTTTCTTTTCTAAAGATATTCCTTTATGCAATGGAATTTCCCCATTGATTCTAGAAGTTGGCAGTGTTTGAAATAAGTAGATATAAATTCCAAATGAGGAAGTTCATTAATCCTTTAAATATATCTAGAAAACAATCATATTCCAATATCCTTAAATGGGGGCAAAGTTAATAGGTAGCCATGCAAGAAGAAACAACTCTTTGCTGCCATCTGATGGCAGCCCATTTTGCCACTGGACTGTCTCTTCTGGTTCCACTTCAAACCCTTGCTTAACCAATAAACAGTCTGTTGAGGATCCAAGAGAATTTGTTCCAGCTGGCCTAAGGCCTCTCTGACCTTCATAGTTCTTGAAATGTTCAATGGTTCAATTTCTTCTTTAACAATTAGCAGGTAAAATGTCAGTAAAATTAATTAACATAAGGGATGAAATAGATTCTTTTGAGACAAGGCAGGGCTAACAAGGAACCCTGGAGGAGCTCCTCTTCCTGAATGTTGTCAACCCAGAACTGCTTGGAAACTGCCCCAACCAGAGAAGCCTCTCTTGTTCCATCTTCTCAAATGGTTCCTTGGTACAAACAATTGAGGCTTTTGAGCACTGATCAATTCATTCATTTAACAAACGTTGAGATACTTTGGTAAACAATGAAGACATGGAGCTTACATTGTAGTAAGGGTAACCGGGAAAAAAAAGCAAACAGACAAATTAACAGTTGAAAATTATAATAACAGTTTTGGAGGAAACAAGGGTCCAATGGAATATCAGATGAGAACCTGCATTAGGAAAAGTGATCAGGAAGAATTTAACAGTGAAGTTGAGACCTAAAGGAGGGGAATGAGTCATGTAGAAATTTGGAATAAGTACATTCTGGACATAGAGGATAGCGTGTGTAAAAGGCATGAGATAAGACAGAACTTGGAAAATTCAGTACACAGAGGATGTTAGAGAGGTATGATGAGGTGGGAAGAGTAATGAAAGATAAAGCTAGGCCTGGACAATGCAAAATCTTTAGGCCACTGAAAGGACTTTGGGTTTTGTTCTGAATTCAATGAAACAAACATAACATAAAGATGTTATTTTAATCCATGATAACTGAAAATACCATCAAGGGAGGAGGATATATAGTGAAAGAGGACAAGACAAACCAGGACTACAGGAATCACATCCTGTTATATGTCCTTCACACTTGTTTTCTTTCTCTCAGACCACTAACTGTGATTGTATAGTATCCAACCCATTTTTTTTAAGTCTCTAGCTCTGTAAAAAACTGTAATCTTTATCCCATCTTCTAGGTCTGACCTCCAGCCTGCTTCTGTCTAAGGACTGATCAGTAGCCATTGCAGGTGAATTAGATTTTCCATCTGTGGACCCCAGTTCCTGGTTACTTTTGCAGTCAGAGTCTTAAAGCTGGATAACTGTCCATTCTGGCCTTTGGCCAGGACCAGCAGAACTTAAGTTTACTCCAGTAGATTGGGTGACCTGAAGATGTCCATGAAGGAAGGATATGATGAAAAATCTTCATGAAAAATAAAGTTTCTCAGTTTCTCATGCAGGTATTTCTATTCTTAGAAATCTGTTCTTTTTGGAAAGTAGAAATTTACTAGTGAATAGAAAATACCCACATGGAATTAGTGATTTCTGATCTTTATTTTATTGCTTTAGTTCATGCCATTTTACTATGTTGGTATATACACATATATCTTCTCCAAAAATTAATATATCACTTACTCTCAAAGCACATGCAATTTCTACATCTTAACACTTGAATGAATTTAAAAAGGGATAGAAAGAAAGTTCTTTGTTCTAGAGTCCACATGGAAAATATTTTTTTTTTGTATACAAATTGCCACAGAAAATGACTTCTCAAATTCATATTCTAAGGTTCTAAAACATTCATTTGATACTTTCAACCGAAGAATTGTTATTGGAAATTGTAAAGAAGTTGTTTTACTATTGGACTCCCAACAACAATAAAGATGAGAGGGTCAGATTTAAATATCCATTGAGTTTACGGCCCACAAAAATTCTAATAGATCATTTTTTTAATTTTTTAGAAAGATTTTATTTATTTATTTGACAGAGACAGCGAGAGAGGGAACACAAGCCATGGGGAGAGGGAGAGGGAAAAGCAGGCTTCCTGCTGAGCAGGGAGCCTGATGCAGGCTCCATCCCAGGACCCTGGGATCATGACCTGAGCCAAAGGCAGATGCTTAACAACTGAGCCACCCAGGCGCCCCAGACCATGATTTTAAACAAAAGAACAATTCCCTTCTGGATGCCTTTCTTCCTTAGCTGGGTGGTGGCACATCTGGCCTTAGCCTTCTCTCTTTTCTGACTGAGACTTACCATTGGAAATGATTAAGCAATTTTAACCAGATAATAATTTTTCCTTTTAAATCACATTTGCATGCTAGTAAAGTTTCCCTTCTACCCAAATGAATACTGATAAGTTGGCTTAAAACATTGTTTTCAAGTAAGTAAACCAATCTTTGCAATTGAGGAAGAGCTGAAAGTCAGAATGGCTAAAATGGACTAAAATAAAACCCATGGAAGCCTTTCAAGGACTCTTCTTTTCTGGCTTTGGGAAATGTTAGAGTGCAAGTACAGTTTTGTTCAAATTCAAAGCTTGTTTATTATTGCAGGGAAAACAATTCTACAAATAATAAATGCAAATTTAAAAAACCCACTAACATCCTTGACCACAGTATAAGTGAATGGCATAGAAACTGGAATCTGATGTTAGGTCATGGAAAGCAGGTGTATGTGGCCACGGAACCCACACAGGTTCAAAACCAAGACACACTTCTGCTGGGCTGCACATCCTTGGGCATCTCAATTAATCTCTCTAAGCCTAGGAGTACATCTGTTAAGTGGGGAAAGAAAATTTACATGTGGTTCTTGTGAGTATTAAAGATAATGAATATAAAACACCTGGCATATAAAAGACATTCCATAAATGGTGTTAGACTGACAACTTCCTGGTCAGCATATGTGAGTAAAATGAGCCAAGGATCAATCCAAAGATGGGTCTCTCTACCTTACAAAGGCAGTCTTTTCATGATTGTGTTTTGTGCTGCAACATAAGAAAGATTTACCACCAATTCACTTTAAACCAGTAAGACATGACCCAATTTTCTAAAGCCAGATGGCAAAGCTACTTCCGGTGGGGCAGATGGGCCCATTGACTTTCAGTCCCATGAAAACATCAGGCTTGGAAGATACCCTGGGATCCAGTTAATGCACCAAGAAGATAGAGGAATGCCTTTGAGATTGGCCTGGGTATCAGGGAAGCAAAAAACTATCAGAAAGACATGTGCAGTTTTAGACACTCACACAGTCTTTGGGGCATGAAACAGAGTATTCAGAGGAAGCCAAGTTGCTTTCGCTGGCACTTGGGATATTCAAGAAGCTTCATCAACTAACCCTCTTTGTGTGAGATTGCAGCAATGCCTCTGAGTACCAGATGTGCTTGCCCTGAAAGGAAATGGAAAAACTGGACACCTTCACATTCATTAATTAGGTAATATCAAAGTTAATTTATAAAGGCAGTTATTTGCTGGAAGCACACTGGCAACAAATGTTGAAGAGATATATTACTGCAATGGAGAACATATGAGGAAATATTTGCCTTTGAAAAAACAAAAATTATATTGACAATAATAACAACTCCAAATCCAACACTATGAATAGAAAAGTACCTATTTATCATACAGTGTATTTAAATTCCAAAAGATTTTTTTTTTTGACAGAGAGAGAGAAAGAGAAAGAGCACAAGCAGGGGGATCAGCAGAGGGAGAGGGAGAAGCAGACTCCCCACTGAGGAGGGAGCCCGATGCAGGGCTCGATGTGGGGCTCGATCCCAGGGCCCTGGGATCATGACCTGAGCTGAAGGCAGATGCTTAACTGACTGAGCCCCCCAGGCATTCCTAAATTCCAAGAGATGTTTTTAACTTTTTAAGAACCTTGGCTCTAAGATGGAAGACAGATTTGAGTCAATAAAGGAAAGAACTTTCTGATAGATATCTCTAGAAACAGAATTAATTCTGTAAGAAGTGTGAGTTTCCCACCTCTGGAACTCAAATGTGCTTAACACAATATAGTGAGAATTAGAATCAGCTCCCTGTGGATGGCTAAAACATATGAACTTATTGGCAAATTCAACCCTTGATTTTCTCTCTTTATATAAATCATACTTCATAGCGGTATTGTTTTAAAGCATCACCAAAAACCAGAAATTATTTCTACTCTTTTCAGTATAAAAAATAAAATGTGTAGGGATGCGATTAGAATACAGGGCTGAATTCAGTCATGTTTTTCTGCTACATCATAGCTCTCTGATCTTGTTTATGCACAAACTAACATGTAACCACTAGGTATATATACTGATTTACAAATTAATCTTTTAGGCATACTACAGCGGACTAATCATTAAAGGTCAGCATACATTGTATCTACGGCGAACACTGCCATCTCCCTACCCAGTACACATTTTCCCCTCACTTCTTATTTACTATCAAACCCCAACTTTATTTAGGGAAGAAATAATTACTCCTCTGTGTTTCTTGGGGAAGTTAGGCAAGACCAGACAATCCCATTCAGGCCAAGGTTATATAAATGGAAGTATATTTTGTTAAAGTTTTGGGAAAAGCTAATTTCCCCCTTTAAAATGCTATTTCACATCTGCATTATGAAAATAATGCAGTGTTATAGAAAATAGAGATGTGGGAAAATAAATACATCTATAGTTCAACTTATAGATAGTCATTGGTGGTTCTTGATATATAATCTGTTAGTGCTTTGTACAAACATGTATAGACTTTTTAAAAATAATTTTATTTTAAAGAGTATAAAGTATACATACTTCTTGGTTATTGCTTTTTTAGTTAATATAGTTGCTGAGGTCTGAATGTTTATGTTCCCCAAAATTCATCTGTTGAAATCTTAACCCCCACCGTGATGGTATTAGGAAATGGGGCCTTTGCGAAAGGATCAGGTCATGAGAGTGGACCCCTTGTGATTGGAATTAGTCCTCTTGTAAAAGAGACCCAAGAAAGCAAGCTTGTCCCTCCGTCCATCTGAGCCATTTATGCTAAAGTAGACTCTCACCAGACACTGAAACTGCAGGCACCTTGATCTTAGACTTACCCAACTCCAATATTTTGAGAAATAAATTTCTATTGTTTATAAACTATCCACTTTACATTATTTTGTTACAGCAAACCAAAGGGACTAAAATAATATTGTAATCACTTTCCTCTGTCATTAACAATTCTTATACAAGGCTAATTAATGACTCTAATATATGCCTTTGTATAGCCATGGACACTCATGATAATGAGGATGAATATCATGTTAAGGATAGGAAAGCAGGAAGCTAAAGGGACCTTAGGGCCTTTCAGTCAGCACACCAACCATGGACTACTGACTTCCAGACTACTTTTTACATGAGAAGAATATAATTTAGGATGTTATCAGGTATCTGTACATGATATTAAGGTCTCTCCTTAAGTTGAACAGAAAATAGGCTGTTGAAACTTACAAGGAGGCATTATTGGTCTTCTAATGACGTTGAAAGTTTGGGGTTCTTTTGTTTACAAGTTGCAAACAACTTGGTAGATGTGATAAAGCAAATAGAATTGATAATGTTATATATATATGACGTATATGTGATACAATACATTGTACATATGTGTACATATTTTACATATACAATATAGCCACAGAAACCCTCAGTGCTTAATATAGCAATTAATCTTGCTGAAAGACTGTCATACTTCTCAAGGATATTTTCTATACCTTTTAATAAAAATAATCCAGTAGAGGGGCACCTGGGTGGCTCAGGTGTTTGAGTGTCCGATTCTTGGTTTTGGCTCAGATCGTGGAATTGAGCCTCATGTTGGGCTCCCTGGTCAGCATGGAGTCTGCTTGAGATTCTCTCTCTCTCTCTCTCTCTCACTCCCTCTGTCCCTCCCCCCACTTGTGCTCTCTCTTTATCTCTAAAATATATAAATAAAAAAATAATAATAATCCAGTAGAGATCATAGATTTCAAAAAAAAATTGGGGCATATATCCTATGATTTTTAGGCCAGAGCAACTTATCAATATCAATAACACAGAACTTTTAAATATGATAATATATTATCAATAAAAAAGTTATATTCAGTTTGATGAGTGTGTTCGCAAAGTAAGGAGAGGTACAACCTAGTTTAGAGAAGTATTATTGCAAAGCTCCAACACAACCTCCAAGTTGCCACCAGCATGCAGATTTTTGCTACAACAAGCAGAACCAAAAGGGACAGGAAGGCATTCTAAAGAGATGCCATTAGAATGACTTTAGAGTTATAGTGAACTAAATGGGAAGAAAAAAAACATAATGTAGGCTTCAATCAAACAGTTAATAGATAAATTGAATAATATTAAGTAGAAACAATGGTTGATGTATGGAAGAACTAGACAAATGGCCACTTGAACATGGTGGACACATATTGGCAAAGTAGTATATCTAAAGCCTAGGAACATAAACCTTCATATCAAAGAACCATAAAAAAAAAAAGGTTCATTAACTCCTGTACATAACAGCCCCCATTCATATATCTTCATCTTTATTCTCAGAAGGATAAGCAATTGTATCAATAACTTTAGTCTTCCTGAGACTGAAAAAATGTTCAACCAAGTTGGTTGGCTATCTTTTCAACCCTGTGAGCATTTATATTTAAATTTAGACATGAAGAAATAAATAAAACTTACAATATGAACATTTTAATGTTGAATATGGGAGTAATTTGAACTTTTATTAATTTTAATGACTTTAAGCAGAAAGGCGTAAAGAATTTGATTTATTTTGTAAATGGAATTGAAATCTTTGTAAAACTTGATTTGATGTATTTGTAAACTTAACTTTTTTTAGATCTATAAGAGTTTTTCACTTTTAAAATATTTTTCTTAGGATTTTTAATTTGTCCTACAGAACATTTGAAAATATTAAATATGAATCAAGTATGCAATTTGTAGCATCTTTATTACATGTGGTAAAAGAATAATGACCTTCAAAGATATCTGCATCTTGGGACCTATAAATATATTATCTATCATGGCAAAAGAGACTTTATAAATGTAATAAATTTAATAATCTCAAGAGGGGAAAATTATCATATATTATCTGGGTTTGCCCAATGTAATCACAGGGGTTTTTATAGATAAAAGAGGGAGCAGAATCAGAGAAGGGGTTGTGGGCATGAAAGCAGAAGACAGTGATATGGGACCATGAGCCAAAGAATGCAGGCAGCCTCTGGAATCAAGAAGTCAAAGAAACAAATTTTCCCCTAGAGTCTTGAGCCCTATTTTCTATTATTACTATAACAGTTACTATACTATACTAACAATTACTATACTAACTAACCATACTAACAATTACTATAACCACAAACTTAGTGGTTTAAAGAAACACAAATTTATTATCTTATAGATCTAGAGGTCAGAAGTCCAAAATGGATCTTGCAGGACTAAAGTCAAGATGTTGACAAGGTTGCATCCCTTCTGGAAGCATGAAGGGAGAATCTGTTCCCTGGCTAGTGGTTTCTTACAAGGATAATCCCATCTTTTTCATTTCTCTAGTTTCTAGAGATTGTCAGCATTCCCTTGCTATTGACCTTTCTCCGTTTTCATATCCAGAAACACAACATCTTCAAATCTCTCTAACTCTAACATTCCTGCTTCCTCTTATAGATACTCTTGTGATTACATTGGGCCCATCCAGATAATCCAGAATAATCTCCCCATCTCAAGATTGTTAACTTAATGACCTATGCAGAATTCATTTGCCATGTAAGGTAACACATTCACAGACTTTGAGTATTGAGACATGATATCTTGGGAGGCCATTATTCAACTACCACATTTCCTATCATACACCTCATGCAACCATTAATCTATTTTCTATTTCTATGGATTTGCTTTCTCTGAACATTTCATGTAAGTGAAATCAAACAATATGTGATCTTTGCATTTGGCTACTTTCACTTACATAATGTTTTGAGGGTCATCTCTGTTATAACATCTCTTTTTTTTTTATTGTTGAATAGTATTCCATTGTATGGATCCACCACATTTTGTTTACCCATTCCCTGGTTGATAAATACTTGGGTTGTTTCCATATTTTGACTATCATGAACATGCGCTCTGATCATTTACATAGGAGCCTTCGCGTGGACATATGTTTTCATTTTGGTTGGATAAGCGCCTAGAAGTAGAACTGTTGGGTCATATGGTAAATCTATATTTAACTTTTTTAAGAAACTGCCAGGGGCGCCTGGGTGGCTCAGCCATTAGGTGTCTGCCTTCAGCTCAGGTCGTGATCCCAGAGTCCTGGGAGCCCTGCATTGGGCTCCCTGCTCTGCGGGAACCCTGCTTCTCCCTCTCCCACTCCCCCTGCTTGTATTCCCTCTCTCGCTGTGTCTCTCTCTGTCAAATAAATAAAATCGTAAAAAAAAAAAAAAAAAGAAACTGCCAAAAATGTTTTCTAAAGAGACTGCACCATTTTACATGTCTACCAGCCATGTGTGAGGCTTCCAGGTTCTCTGTATCCTCACCAATACTTGTTATTGCCTTTCTTTATGATGATGATCACCATTGTGGATATGAAGTGCTATCTCATTGTGGTTTTAATTTGCATTTCCCTAATGATTAATTGTGGTAAGCATCTTTCCATGTGCTTACCCATTAATCTTCTCTGGTAAAATACCCATTCAAATCTTTTGATCATTTTTTAATTTGGGTCATTTCTCTTCTTATTGAATTACAAAAATCATTTATGTATTTTGGATATAACTCATTTGCCAAATATATGATTTATAAATATTTATTCCTTTCTGTGTGTTTTCATTTTTAAAATGATATATCTTAAAGCAGAAAGTTTTAAATTTATTGTATTTTTTACTCACTTGTGCTTGGTACCACTCTTAAGAAATTTTGGCCTAATCCAAGATCATGAAGATTTACTTTGATGTTTTCTTCTAAGAGTTTAGAGTTTCAGCTGGTAAAGTTAGGTCTGTGGCCCATTTTGAGTTAATTTTTGTGTAGCATATGATGTAAAGGTCTAAATTCATATTTTGCATATGAAAAATCAGTTTTCTCAGCATTCTTTGGTGAAAAGACTATTTTTTCCCCACTGAATTGCCTTACTACCTATATCTGAACTCAGATATACTTAAGTGTTCATTTCTGGACTCTCAATTCTCTTTCATTGATCTATTTGTCTGTCTTTACCACATTGTCTTAATTACTGCAGCTTTGTAATTGTTTTTGAAATTGGGTAGTGTAAGTCTTCCAACTTTGATCTATTTCAGGAATTTTTTGCCGTTCCATATAAATTTTAGAATTGGCTTGTAAATTTTAGCAAAAAGAGTCAGTTGGGATTTTTGCTAAGCTTTACTGTATTTGTAGATCAACTTGGGAGGATTTGCTATCTTCACAATATTGAGTCTTGTGATCCATGAATGTGGAACTATCTCTTAATTTATTTATATATTCTTTAATATATGTCAGTGGTGTTTTGCAGTTTCTTTCAGCAATGTTTTGTAGTTTAAATATGTTTTATTTATAAAAGCAGTGTAAAATGCTCCAGGAAATTTAATTAATTAAATTAGTGAATGAAATTACTTGTTTAAGGAAATTCTGTTCAACTTTTTTAACTGAAATATAATTAATATGCAATGTTATATTATTTATATAATATTTATATAGTTTCAAATGCACAACATATTGATTCAACAGTTTCATACATTACTCAGTGCTCACCACAATAAGTAGTCACCATACAATGTTAGTACAATATTATTGACTGTATTCCCTATGCTGTATTTTTCATCTGTCTGACTTATTTATTTTATAAATGGAAGTTTGTACTTCTTAATCTCCTTTATCTATGTCACCCATCTTCCTTACCCACCTTCCCTCTGGCAAACACCGGTTTGTTCTCTGTATTTAAGAGTCTGATTCTTTGGTTTGTATTGTGTCTAATTTGTTAATCGAACAATAATTCAAGAAAAATTGAAGGAAAATACTCTCATTTTACTAGCTCTATAGATATCATAATGAGATTTGTAAGTAGAACTTCAAGGCATATGGAAAATTCGGTTAATTTATTTTTAACTTTAATAAATAAATGTTGATAAATTCTGATAACTGTAAATAGTCCTTTCTACGAACAAAAGCTCTGCTTACTTGCTTTTTTTTAAATCACTTTGATCCTATTAATCGAAGCATTTACTTCTGAGATGTCCCTTTTGAGGGTTTAACATCTTTTTGTGTGTAATACAATCTGTTAGTATAAAAAATGAGTTTAGGCATATACGTCCACCTAGAAATATTAAGATTGAGACAATACCACAAAGGGGGATTATAAGAATAAACAATAAACAGAAAATTACATCCTGAATGACTTGCTGATTCCCCTTCATCACTTGGGCTCCACTTTCTCCTCTAGTTTTCTTCACACTCTATATTCTACTACAGTCTATCAAACTTCTCTCAGTGACATCCAGATGTTAAGAGAATTCTCCCCAGGGTACTGCTCTTCTCTCTCAGAAGACTTTTTCTAAAAGCCCTGAGATATTTTCATACTTAAGAAATATGTCCAAAAAGAGAGAAATACATCAACTGTGGAGAGGTTCAGTGACATGCCTGAGGTGGTTAGAAAGCCAGTGGCAACCCTCTCTGTCAGAAATATTCTTTTCACATTAGAGATGTTTTTGGCAAAACTAATTTTATAAACTTAACATCTGTGGGAAATGATATGCTATCTTTGGTATGCTTGGGCTCGGGCAGCTGATGATAAGATATTAAGAACTGGTAATAATAATGTGCTCAAAGGGAAGCAATTATGTAAAATACAATGCAGGCTTATAGACAATTCTAAGCTATTATCTTACCCTTAGAAGTATGAATTTAGTATGAATTTTAAAAAGAGCGGTGTGTACTAAGGGAATATGCAGATATAAAAATCTTTAGTATCAGACTCTAAGAGGAACTGTAATGTACACCAGATGCTTGTACTATTTAAGGCACCTGATCAAATTTATATTCCTTTCGTGATTAAAAGAGTGTTTTGATTGTACCAATTCTCACTGCTGCCACAATTCCTCCAGGAATCCTGGAGGAGAGTTTGAGTGATAATTTTTTTCCATTTCATCATTTTCTTGCTAGGCCTCCCCTACTACAAAATCCATAAGCACTCCCAAAGCCCCAAATTAAAATGAATCATTTGAATTAATTATTGAACTTCCTCATGTATTCAGTAGTGTTTTTTGTTTTGTTTTGTTTTTGTTTTGGGGGGGGCTGGTATGTGCATCTATAGGTAAGTGATAACAAATTATAAGCTTCAAGGGAAAGCTTCATGTTTGTGATGATTTGTTTAGGACACAAAACCGAGACATGAATACCTAATAGTTAGGATAAAGGAATACCTCACAATCTACCTTTAATAAATTTAATAAACTTTAATAAGATTAATAGCTCTAATAAACATACCCACATTTATATCCATATATATACTTAATGGGTAATCTTTTTAGAAAGACATTTGACAAAATTTGGCCAAACAATTTGCCAACTATAACCTTGACTTTTCCAGATTCTAGGTTGGGAGTTTAATTATGAGTGCAATTTCCAGGCAAATATTGATCATTTTAACATAAATCATGGGAGCACAGAAATCAGTTGCATTTCTATACACCAACGAGACATAAAGAGAAATTAAGGAGTCGATTCCATTTACAATTGCACCCAAAACCGTAAGATACCTAGGAATAAACCTAACCAAAGAGGCAAAGAATCTGTACTCAGAAAACTACAGAACACTCATGAAAGAAATTGAGAAAGACACAAAGAAATGAAAAAACTTTCCCTGCTTATGGAATGGAAGAGCAAATATTGTTAAATTGTATATGCTACCTAGAGCAATCTACACTTTCAATGCAATCCCTATCAAAATACCATCAATTTTGGGGCACCTGGGTGGCTCAGTTGTTAAGCATCTGCCTTCGGCTCAGGTCATGATCCCAGGGGCCTGGGATGGAGCCCCAGATCAGGCTCCCCGCTCAGTGCAGAACCTGCTTTTCCCTCTCCCTCTGCCATTCCCTCTGCTTGTGCTCTCTGGCTCTATCTCTCTGTCAAATAAATAAATAAAATCTTCAAAACACCATCAACTTTTTTCACAGAACTGGAACAAATGATCCTAAAAATTGTATGGAATGAGAAAACACCCTGAATAGCCAAAGGAATGTTGAAAAAGAAAACCAAAACTGGTGGCATCACAATTCTGGACTTCAAGCTCTATTATAAAGCTCTATTATAAAGCTGTAATCAAGACAGCATGGTATGGGCACAAAAACAGACACATAGATCAATGGAACAGAATAGAGAGCCCAGAAATGGACCCTCAACTCTATGGTCAACTCATCTTTGACAAAGCAGGAAAGAATGTCCAATGGAAAGAAGACAGTCTCTTCAACAAATGGTGTTGGGAAAATTGGACAGCCACATGCAGAAGAATGAAATTGGACCATTTCCTCACACCATACCCAAAAAATAGACTCAAAATGGATGAAAGACTCAAAAAGGATGAAAGGAATCCATCAAAATCCTAGAGGAGGACACAGGTAGAAACCTCCTTGATCTTGATTCAGCAACTTCTTGCTAGATACGTCTCCAAAGGCAAGGGAAACAAAGGCAAAAATGAACTATTGGGACTTCATCAAGATAAAAAGCTTTTGCACAGCAAAGGAAGCAGTGGACAAAACCAAAAGACAACCAACAGAATGGGAGAAGATATTTGCAAATGACCCATCAGATAAAGGGCTAGTATCCAAAATCTATAAAAAACTTATCAAACTCAACACCCAAAGAACAAAGAATCCAATCAAGAAATGGGCAGAAGACATGAACAGACATTTCTCCAAAGAAGACATCCAAATGGCCAACAGACACATGAAAAGGTGCTCAACATCACTCAGGCATCAGGGAAATACAAATCAAAACCTCAATGAGATACCACTCACACCAGTCAGAATGGCTAAAATTAACAAGTCAGGAAACGACAGATATTGGTGAGGATGTGGAGAAAGGGTAATCCTCCTACACTGTTCGTGGGAATGCAAGCTGGTGCAGCCATTCTGGAAAACAGTATGGAGGTTCCTCAAAAAGTTGAAAATAGAGCTACCCTACAACCCAGCAATTGCACTACTGGGTATTTACCTCAAAGATACAAATGTAGTGATCTGAAGGGCCATCTGCACCTCAATGTTTATAGCAGCAATGTCCACAATAGCCAAACTATGGAAAGAGCCCAGATGTCCATTGACAGATGAATGGATAAAGAAGATGTGGTATTAACACACACACACACACACACAGAGGAATATTTTGCAGCCATCAAAATTGAAATCTTGCCATTTGCAATGACATGGATGGAACTAGAGGGCATTATGCTAAGTGAAGTAAGTCAATCAGAGAAAGACAATTGTCCTATGATCTCACTGATATGCAGAATTTAAGAAACAAGGCAGAGGATCATAGGGGAAAAGAGAAAAAAATGAAACAAGATGAAACCAGAGAGGGAGACAAACTACCAGAGACTCTTAATCATAGGAAACAAACTGAGGGTTGCTGGAAGGGAGGGGAGTAGAGGGGTGGGGTAACTGGGTGATGGACATTGGGGAGGGATGTGTTGTAATGAGCACTGATGGTATTATATAAGACTGATGAGTCACAGGCTTGTACCCCTGAAGCAAATAATACATTATATGTTAATTAACTGAATTTAAATTTTTTAAAAAGGTAAAAAAAACCCATAAATCATGCGAAGAAAAGGCATAGCATAGGGAATATAGTCAGACATTATAATAGTGTGGTTTGGTGACAGATGGCAGCTACACTTGTGGTGAGAACACATAATGTATAGAGAAGTTGAATCACTATGTTGTACACCTGAAACTAATGTACTATTGTGTGTCAATTATGCTGAAATAAAAAATTAATTATCTGAGCAATGACATATCTGTTTTCCTGACTTGGAATATGAGGAGGCAGTGGTATGGGGGCAGGACTATATTAGGGATAGGAGTGGACTCTACTCTCATAGAACAATCATGCCAGAATACAATTATTCTTTTATCTTCTTTTTCTCCTACTATCAATGCTAGTGCTTTAGTCATCTTTGAATTCCTACCACACAACTGTAGAATGAACATAAAATGAAATTCTAGTACTTTGACTATTATGAGAAAACTGTTTTTTTTGGTAAATCGCTTAATCCTTTTTACCTGTAAATTACCAGGAAATTTGACAAGATTGTTCTTTAAGTTCCCTTTAAGCTGAAGAATTCTGTAACTGCACATTTTTATGTACTTAAATTCTGTGCCCTATGACTGATATTCTTATGATGCTATTGTTATTTTTATTTCACAAGAATTTTAACTTTTTTTTTTATCAGATTATGCCATGGATACAGATTAGATCAGCAGTCTAGCTCTGAAACTAATTTGCTTTGTACTATCACACAAGACCATTATATGTCTGTGCCTCAGGAGTGATTGTATGATATGGTTGGTGATGCCTGCCACTTTCTTTAACGTAATAACATTTTGTTGAAAAGCTCTTTGAAGACCGGCAAGGAACAGTATTATGGGCAACTGAAAATTAATAGTATAGAAGATCTTCTTAAGCATTTCTCTAAAATATCCATGGTTTTGAAATAAAAAAATGGTTTTGAAATAAAAAGAGGACATAAAAGAAACATACAAACATGCTTTATTCCTTGTTTTAATATGGGCAATTTTAATGAAATTGTTGCTACTAATATACTGTTGGGCTATTCGGGGAAACTCATAATTATATAAATTACACTTAATTCATAACAGAAACTCCCTAATTGAATTTCAAGGTTAAAAAATTCCTGAATTAAGTCAGATAATGCTAGTAAAAATATTCCACAAATTTAGAGAGAAATATGGCCTACCCAGACTGCTTCTCTAATGTGGTGCCCACCTTGTCCTTAATTGTCTGATCTAGATTAGACATGTATCTTATATGTACTTACCTGTGTGCTGTGCACAAAGACGATCATGTTATCCCAATTTGGCAGTAATCAAAGAAATCAGTAACTGCGTAGAGTCCCGAAACACAGTCACTAATTTGCACAAGAGCCCTGGTTGTTGAAATAGTTATATGTTTAAGAATTACTAGAGCTAATGATCAGTTATAAGCAAGAACAGAGATTGCTTTCCCTAGTATTATGTACTGTACTCTTTTTTTTTTAAGTTACTAATCTAAACAAAAACAAAGATGTAAATAAATACTATGTAGCATGCTGGTTAAGAGAGTAGGCTCTGAAATCAGACTAAATTTAAATCCTAACTCTGTCAGCTTCCCAGCCAAATGACCTTGAGCAAGCTACTAATACCACTTTTCTTCAGTTTCTCCATCTGTAAAATGGAAGTGATAATCGTATCCTACGTCATGGAGTTGTTGTGAGGATTAGATAAGCTTTTATGTATAAAATATCCTTAGAACAGTGCTAGGCTCAGAGCAAGTGTTCCACAAATAAAAGTTGTTATTGTTGGCATTATTTTTGGTTTAAGTCCTTAACAAGAGATTGCTATGGACTGAATGTTTGTGGCCTCCCCACTCTCCACAAAATTTATATATTGAAGCTTTAACCCCTAAGGTAATGGTATTTGAAGATGGGGCCTTTGGGAAGGAATTAGCTTTAGATGAGATCTTGAAGGTGGAGACCCCATGATTGGATTAGTCATTTGTAGGAAGAGGAAGAGATTAGGGCCTTCACTCTCTCTGCCATGTGAAGATACAGCAAAAAGGTAGATGTCTGCAAACCAGGAAGAGTGTCCTCACTATACATCAATTCTGCTATTAGCCTGATCTTGGACTTCCTAGCCTCCAGAACTGAGAAATAAATATTTGTTGTTGAAGCCACGCAGTGTATGGTATTTTTCTTATACCATTCCAAACTAACAGAAACACTGGAAAAAAGAACAGAAAATAATATGAAATTTCAAAATGAATAAGGTAAAACATTAATTGGATGTAATTTAAAAGGTCAGCACAATTTGACCCTAGTGAAAATTGCCAATATTTTAAGAATAGTTATATCTGCTTTGGAGACATATGTGTAAAACAGATTTGGGGCCCTCTGCGGTAATACATCTTTTAACAAAGTAGATCAATTCTAATGATATTCTAATGTCCGACCTCTCGCTTCCAAAAGTAGAAATAATATAGTACCAGAGACTAGTAGAGCAAAAACTAAACTGAAAGTTGTAGTTTTCAGAAGAAACATTTTTTCCTTTCTTCATGCAATTTTTTAAAACTTTGACATATCATTAGGGTTGATTTTTAGGATATGTTGAGCCTAAAATTGTTTCTAGAGAAACATAAATTCATCAAGGAAAAATATTTATTCACATACATGAGATGATTTTTAGACCATCTATTTTTAATTAAGAAAATACCATTCCAACTTTACTATAAATAATCACTACACCTGGAATCCAGCAGGACAGTCCGAGGTTCCATGACTAAAAACCCAACTGCCTGTCTAAGATCATCCAGAGTGGATAGGCCAAACCTTGTTTTATACACTCTGCTTTATAACTCACTGAAGACTTATAAGTAGAACTTAGGGATGCTAATTGCCATCCTATACTTGTCAAGCTGTTTCCTAGACAGTATAGCCTTTGATGGAACATATTACATAATAATTTCCAAGTTTTAAGGCAACTCATTAAACTCATTTGCTACAAAAAAGAAAAATAAGAAGTATTAAAGGGGAGGATTGAAGTGTTAAAAATTTATCATATTTAATATTCCTACCACCCTGTGTTCTCATATCTCTCTGAGGATACTTTACTCAAATTAGGTGATTTTAATAAAGCAAATGACATCTTGTCAGTAAAAGTAATATTTTTATGAATATTTATGTAGTTTCCAGTGGAATCCTTTGTTCAGTTTAGGAGATTTAATGGCCCTTATGACTAATTAATTCCTTTCTTGGAAACTTCCTTCCATTAAAAAGTATCAGTTTCCTCTAGTGGGCTGAGTTAAAGTTATTTCTTAATTTCTTCAAGGGGATTTGACAAAATTATACATCTTAAAAAACAATTAGCCTCAATTTTTAGTATATATTTAACCTTTAAAATTTCTTTCAGTTTTTGTCATATTTTAAATGTTTGCTTCTAATAACATCCAATGCTATTAAGTCTGTTGGAAATTCCAGATACTGAGCAATGATAAAAGAAGAAAAACAAAGAGCAAACACGATATCAAATGAAATTGAGATTATCCACAATTGAGTTATCCACCTTTTTGGATAATCTGAGTCAGTTTCAGATTTTTTCACCACTCTGTTCAAGGTGCTTCTAGATTACCAGAACACCGTATCTGACTACCATACAATATGTGGCATGGTAAGCACATATGTATGTACACTAAGTGCCCATTACTGTGTGTCCATGAGAGAAATTTCCACACTAATCATAAATCTTGTTTGTAATATCTGTAATTTGTTATATTTACTCCTAAGTGAGTGAGGTACATATTTAATATATAATAAGTGTTCTTTTTTTCAATTTAGATTTAGAATTTAATGGGGAGTGTCTATAAGGATGAGTCAATTTATTATATATTTGTTAGTTATTCTGTGGAAGAGGGACATGGTGGAGTTGATGTCTCAAACTTCTTTTCATTACCAATATTGTGTTAATAACCATTGGCAGATATGTTGGTTCCTAATGTAGAAATATTTAGAGAAATAGTGATCAAGTCACATTCCAGTGACTGGATTAGCAAAGTTCAGGGTGAATGGTGTAAAGACACATGGTGGAAACTCAGGCTTTCCTCTTCTCTCATGAGCCACTTCATCTGGGCCCCCTTTGCTTGTGGGAGTGCCCGAAGGATCCAACCTTAAAATTTCTCTAGCTAGAGTCAGTCTGTAGGTGATCCTGTCCAGGACTATGGTTGCAAAGATTATCTGTAGTACTTGAATGGCATGTATTTCCACATGCATTTCCAGTACAAACCATCCCCTGATAATCAGGCTCAGATACCCAACACATTCTGTGGCATCTCCACTTCATTGTTAAATAGGCATCTTAAAGTTAACATATGTAAAATGCTTCCCCCAAAACTCATCCTCTCCCAGTATTTCCCATCTCAGAAAATAGGTACTACCCAGTTATTCAGCACCAAAACAAAAGAGTCATCATTATGTCTCCTCTATCGGACCATCCTTGCCACTCCTTACCTTCTCGGTGCTACTATCACAGCCTCTGCTAACACCATCTTTTGCCTGAACCACTGCATAATCCAAATGATTGGTCTCCCTACTTTCTCTTTTGTAGTCCTCACACTACAATACACACTATAAGGATTACTAGTAATCCTTTTATTTTTTTAAATTTTTAAATTTATTTTATTTTTTTAGCAGGGGGAAAGAGAGAGAGAGAGCAGGAGAGGGGCAGAAGAAGGAGAGAGAATCATAAGCAGGCTGGATCCAGGCCTAGTGAAGAGCCCATCACTGGGCTCAATGTCACAACCCTGAGCTCATGACCTGAGCCTAAATCAAGAGTCAGACGCTTAACCTACTGAGCCACCCAGGTGCCCCGCTAGTAATCCTTTTAAAATTTAAATCTGGGGGGGCACCTGGGTGGCTCAGTCAGTTGAGAATCTGACTCCTGATTTTGACTCAGGTCATGATCTCAGTCCTGAGATTGAGCCCCCTGTCTGGCTCCACACTCAGTGTGGAGTCTCTTGAGATTTTTTCTCTCCCTCTGCTTCTGCCCATCCCTCCTGCTCATGCACAAGTGCCCACTCTCTCTCTCAAAACAAATAAATAAAATCTTTAAAAAAAATTAAATTTGGTCATGTCAACCTCCGGTTTTCAAACCTCTTTTAGTTTTCCATAATACTTAGAAAAAAAAAATCCAATGTCCTGCCCATGGTGGTCAAAGTCCTATATAATCTGATTCTCTGCCATTTTTCTCTTATTCACTCCCTTAGACACCCTTGCCCCTTTAAAAAAAATCAACCATATTCCCAACTTACTGGCTAGAACTCAGTTTTCATTGCCTAGAATATTTTTCAGCCATCATTTTTCTGCATTTATGTATTTATAAAACATACTTGCTTATTCTTTTCATGCCTAGATTCAATAATCATCTTCTAAGAGAGCCTTCTTTGAAAGCCCAATCTAAAATAGCTTCTTTCCCACCCCGTCCCAAATCTGTCCATCCCCTGCTTTTTCTTTATTGCTCATATTATGTTATAATTTTTTGCTTAAGTAAAGGCGGTCTATTCCACCATAATATAAGCTCCACAATTTTTTTTGAAAAAATTTAATGGTATTTCACCAATACTTAGAATAGTGCCATAGTGGATACTCAGTAATATTTGTTGAGGAGATCAGTGAGGTTTCTCAAAACCCAAACTTCTAATCTAAAAACATCCACATATAACAACGTGAATTATCCAAAACGATCTTGCCTATGAGATATCAGGAACATATTTGACTAGTAAGTTTCCTGAGCAAATAAGTTCCAATGAAGATATGTATACAAAGTCTCACTTTTGACATATGTAATATATCCAAAGGGAGGAGCTGACAAAGAAGACAAATCATGTACATAGCATATAAGAAAGAAATTGGTAAATAGCTAAAGCAGGTACTTTTCAGAGGCAGAAGCTTGGCCAGTAGTTTTAAGTTTCATAGTTGCACTGGCAGGGCTATTTTATGGCAGGAAATACTATTTCAGGATACCTCTATTCATTTGTTTTGGTACTATTCTCCCCAAGTAGTGGTTGGATTAAGGTTTCTATGAAAACTGCTCATGTTGAGAGACAGTTAATCTCATGAAATTGATTAATGAGAGTAAGTTGATAATTTCTATCCCATTAGCGAAAATCATAGTTTATTTTTAGACTGTATCACATGAAGAACCCAGCTGAGTAGTCTTTAAAAGGCTCTGATGACTCTAACATGTGTAAATGATCACAGCATTGCCCATGATGTGCATCACACATTCCATTATTAAGATGTGAAACAGAATCCTGAGAAAGTACAAATGTATAAATATAAGATGTACTTAGTATTAATAGTCCAACCTATTCACATCCTCGGGTCTCTTGTTGATAAGCTGGAACTGGAAATGCTGGACTAATATGAGTGTTCTGAGGACCCAAACTGGGGCTGAAATGCCTGAGGATAGAGATATGAGCTATAGCAGGTGAGGTAAGGGTAGTCTGACACAGGGCTTTCAGGAGTCAAACTGAAATTACATCCTTGGCCTGAATCTGAAGTGGCTGTGGAAGGTACAAGGAAACAAGAAAGAACTAAAAGTCTAAGCAAAAGCATTAAGAGAAGAGGACAGAGGCAGAACCTGGAAATGTTTCTTGAGTAATAAGAGAGAATCGGAAAATCCCTGTTAGGGATGCTGCATGCCTTTCCCATGAATGGTAAGAGAACTTGTGGGCACTGAAATAGCTTTGTATACCTCTTCATGAAGATAAAATTGCTTGACCCATAGACTTTAGAAACCAATTTTGAATTAAGAAATCATGGCATAAATCTGATCATCTTTGAAATATTATAAGGGAGTGTATATTCTACTTTTCACACAATTTTAATATAACCTAGTAGATGTCAGCTTTAAGAATGCTTTTTGTCAAAGAGAGGGAGGCAAACCACAAGAGACCCTTAACTATAGAGAACAAACTGAGGGAGTAGGTGGGAGATGGGCTAAATGGGTGATGGTTATTAGGAGGGCACTTGTGTTGAGCACTGGGTGTTATATGTAAGTGATGAATCAGTAAATTCTACTCCTGAAACCAATATTTACAATTTAAATAAAAACTTGAAAAAAAAAAAAGAATGCCTTTTGTCCTCAGATGGATAAGAAAAATCTACAAAAACCTGTAGCTAACATCATACTTAAACTCCAAACTTTCCCGCTAAGATTAAGAAAAAAAAAATGGGTGTCCCCCACACTCCTTTCAACATCATACTCGAAGTTCTAGCTAATGCAATAAAACAATAAAAGGAAATGACCAGTGCACAGATAAGGAAGGAAGAAATAAAACTGACTTTGTTTGTATATGACATGATTATCTGTGTAGAAAACCCTAAAGAATAAATAACAACAAAACCCTCCTGGAACCAATAAGCAACTATAGCAAGGTTGCTGGATATCATCATGCAAATCAATAGCTTTCCTATATACCAGCAATGAACGAGTGGGATTTGAAATTTAAAGCACAATATCATTTGTGGTAGCACACTCAGAAATGAAATATTTAGGGATAAATCTAACAAAACATGTGCAAGATTTATATAAGAATAACAAAATTCTGGTGAAAAAAATTAAAGAAGAGGTCAACAAATGGAAAGCTATTCCATGTTAATGGATGGGAACATTTACATTGTCAAGACATTACTTCTTCCCAACTAGATCTATAGATTCAACACAATCTAAGTCTAAATCCCAGCAAGGCATGTTATGAATATCAACAAACTGATTCTGAGCAAAAGGCCAGAATAGCCAACATAATATTGAAGGAAAAGAACAAAGTCAGAGGACCGTCACTACCCAACATGAAGAATTACCGTAAAGCTACAGTAATCAAGACAGTGTGATATTGGTGAAAGAATAAGTAGATCAGTTGAACAGAATAGAAAACCCAGAAATAGAGCCACATAAACATAGTCAACTGATCTTGGAGAAAGGAGCAAAGGGTAATACAATTGAGAAAAGATAGTCTTTTCAGCAAATGGTGCTGGAAAAAGTGGATATCGGCATGCAAAAAGTAGAGACACAGACCTTATGCCCTTTACAAAAATTAATTCAAAGTAAATCAGACTAATATAGAATGCAAAACTCTAAAATTCCTAGAAGATAACATAGAAAATTTAGATGACCTTGGGCAAGGTGATGACTTTTTAGATAAAATACCAAACGTACAATCTATGAAAGACATAACTGATGTACTGGACCTCATTAAAATTAAAAGCTTATGTTCTATGAAAGATAATGTTAAGAGAATGAGAAGACAAGCCACAGACTGGGAGAAAATATGTACAAAAGACACATCTAATAAAGTATTCATCCAAAATATACAAAGAACTCTTAAAAATAAAACAAGCCAATTAAAAAATGAGTAAAAGATCTAAAAGAGACACCTCATGAAAGAAGATATACAGATGGCAAATAAGCATATGGAAGAATGCTCTATATCACATGTCATCAGGGAAAGGCAAATTAAGAACAACGACAGGGGCACTTGGGTGGCTCAATAGGTTAAGCATCCGACTCTTGATTTCAGCTCAGTTCTTGATCTCAGGGAAGTGTGGAGCCCTCCACACGCTTGGTGTGGAGCCTACTTAAAAACAAAACAAAACAAAAAACACAACAAGATGCCATTACACACCTATTAAAATAGCTAATACTGGAACACTGGAAACACCAAATGCTGGTGAGAATATGGGGCAGTAGGAACTCTCATTCGTTGTTGAACGGAATGCAAAATGATATAGCCACTTTGGAAGAGTTTGGCAGTTTCCCACAATACTAAGCATACTCTTACCATACAATCCAGCGGTCATTCTTCTTGGTATTTACCCAAGGAATTGAAACTGTATGTATACACAAAAACTTGAATACAGATGTTTAAAGCGACTTTATTCATAACTGCCAAAACTCAGAAGCAACCAAGATGCCCCTCAGTAGGGGAATGAGTAAATAAACTGTGGTACATGCAGACAAAGAGTATTATCCAGTATTAAAAAGAAATGAGCTATCAAAACACTCAAAGACATAGAAGGACCTTAAATGCATATTACTAAGTGAAAGAGGTCAATGAGACAAGGTAAATGGTGTATGATTCCAACTATATGACATTCCAGAAAAGGCAAAACTGTGGAGACAATAAAAAAATGTGTGGTTGTTAGGGGCTAATGGGGAAGGAGGAATGAATAGGTGGAGCATAGAGGACTTTTAGGGCAGTGAAACTACTCTGTAGATACTATAATGGAGGATATATGTCATTATACATTTGTCCAAGCCTAGAGAATGTACAACACCAAGAGAGAATCTAATATAAATTATGGACTTAGGGTGATAATGATATGTCAATACATGGTAATCAGTTTCACAAATGTACCACTGTGGTGCAGAATGTTGATAGTGAGAGAGCAGGGGTGTGGGGAGCAGGGCAAGTAGGAGGTATATTGGAATGCTCCATTCTTTCTGCTCAATTTTGCTGTGAATCTAAAACTGCTTTAAAAAAATAAAATGCATTTAAAAGAGAAACAAAGGACTGCTTTTCCTGGTCTTTATAAATTGCTGTTTAAAACAATCCTCACTCCTAGTTAATTCCTTACTAATCAGATGAAATCCACTTTCCTTGATAATCACCTCCCATTTATGTTCTTTCTTCCATGACAGCGTATAGTTTCCCTCTTGGGTCCTTGAAGGTATTATTTAGTTTGGCATACCCCAATGTTTATATTTGGTTTCAGCAGTACTTTTTGACAAACAGCAAGAGAAGTTATGATATATTAAATCTTAGGTCTCAATTCTTCATCTCTCCTTGTATTTGTGTCTTTCAAAATTAAGATTTTATTTATTTATTTATTTATTTATTTATTTATTTATTTATTTATTTGAGAGAGAGAGAGAGTGGGGTGAAGGGCAGAAGAGGGAGGGAGAGATCTCAGACTCCACGCTGAGCACAGAGCCTGATGCGGGGCTTGATCCACAACCCTGAGATCACAACCCTGACTGACACCAAGAGCTCGAGGCTTAATGGACTGAGTCACCCAGGTGCCACATATTCATGTCTTTTTGATGTAACTTTGACGTTTTTCTCACAAAAGGTAAATATACTTCCTACCTCTTGAGTTTGGACTTGGCCATGTAATCTACTTTGGTCAGTGAGTTAGCAGACTTGATGTAGGTTATGTGTTTGGGTGGCTGGGCGTGCCACCACCATGCACCACCATGCATCTGCCTTCACCATACAGGAAGCTGAGAGCCTCATAGAGGAAAACCACCTATCTGACATGCAGTATGAAACTAAGTTACTCTAGCTGACCTACAAATTTGTGAGCTAGCAACTACATTCGTTGTTGCTTGCTACAGATGTTTTAAATTTGTTATGCAGGGTATTATACAGACCAAACACTGACTCTTCTCTACTCTCAATTCCTTTGCATCATCCATTCAATCATTCATCTATTTAAAATTCTTATTGAGTTTCTACTCTGCCAGGTATTGTGTGATTTGGATATTGGTTAAAAAATGCATCTAAGTATATATATCAACTACATATGTGGGTGCACGTATGTATGCATATATATGTGTATGTATAAATTTATGGCATATACATACCATATACACACATATGTGTATACATACATATAAACACATGTACTTGTGTGATTTCATATTGCTACAAATTACCATAAATAGTGGCTTAAAACAACACAAATTCATGATCTTACATTTCTCAAGGTCAGAAGTGCAAAATGAGTCTCCCTCGGATGTCTTTCTTTCTAGGAGGGAATCTGTTTTCTTGCCTTTTCCCGGTTCCAGTGGCTTCTTGTTTTCCTCGACTCTTAGTCCTTGTCCTCCATCTTAAAAGCAGTGTTTGGCTGAATCCTTCTCTCACTGCCATCTCTCTGGTTCTAGCCTGTCTCCATTCTTTCTCTTATAAGTGGAATCACTTGTGATCACATTGGCCCACTCAGATAATTCAACAGAGTCCTTCCATATCAAGGTCAGCTGATTAGCAACCTTAATCCTTCTACAATCTTAATTCTCTTTTGCCACGTAACCTAACATATCCACAGGTTCTAGGGATTAGGGTGGGCCAGGGGAGGGCAACTTTATTTTACTTACCACACAAAGCCACAATAAATCCACATGTGTTGTCAGATTACCTCTATATATCTCCTTTGAATTCTCTGAAAGTCAGAATAAAAGTTTTAAAACATTTAGAAAAAAGTACGTAAAGCCACCAATTAAATTCTTAGGACCAGATGTATTTTGGAATTCAGAATTGTTACAATTTAAAAGGTAATTACTAAGATTCAGTGGTATCTGAAGCATTATCCCATGTTCAAGAACATTAATCTTTCTGCAGGAAATGTATGAATATTCACTCCAACTAGGATAAATTAAGACTATAAATAATCTCATGTCACCTGAGGTCAAGTTTCATTACTAAATAAATTCAGCTCGGGTCAGGATTCTGTTGCCATGTGAGCTATGAAGAAAAAAATTGATTTTGGTACTTTTGGGATTACAAAAGTGCAGACAGTGTGTGTATGCATAAAATATAATAAGAAATGGAAAATATTAATAACTGATATCAGCTTATTTAATATTTTCTGTGCATTCCCAATTTTCTACAGAGATTAGCTATCCTATCTTTAATGTTTTATTTTAAAAAATTACAAAAACATGCACTCCACAGAAAAATTTATAACTTAGTGAATTTTTAAAATGTGAACCCTTTGTGTAACCAGCATCCAGATCAAGGAACAAAACATTCCCGTAAGTCCAGAAACTCCCTTGCATCCCCTCTTGTCATTCCTCTAACACTACCACCTGAGGGTAACTACTCTCTGTTTTCATCATAGATGTTTTGCCTGTTTTTGAACTTTCAGAAAAAATGGAATCATAAAGTATATATTCTTTTGTGTACGATTTATTTGCTTTAATATTATTTTGTGTAAAATTTGTATTTGTGTATGTAGTTGCAAAGTTCTTTTTTTTAATCTCATTACCTTCTGTCATATTCCATTTTGTCACTGAATATAGTTTATTCATTTTAATGTTGATGGGCATTTGAAGTGTTTCCACTTGGGGACTATTAGAATTAGTGCTACTATGAGCATTGTTGGTAAATACATGTGCACATTTCCGTTGGGTGTATACCGAGGCATGGAATTTCTGGGCCCTAGGGTTGCAGGTGCTCCGCTTTAGTGGATACTGCCAAGCAGCTTTGAAAAATTATCATATTCATGTATTATTTGAATAATAAAGGGGGGGTAAAAATGTAAAATAAGAGAAAAAGTTCTGGTTTCTCAGAAAGAGCACTGGATTGTACCACCAGGAAGTTATATGTAAGGCCTGGCCCTGCCACCAACTCTGTGACTGGGCAAGTCATCCATCGTCTCAGGGTTCCATTTCCTTCTATTTAAACTAGAAGGTTGGAGTAAATGACTGCATGAGATCCATCCAAACTCTGAGTCAGTGAGAAACAATGGAGCAGAAGGCCCTGCAAGGTCAGTGTGATACCATTCCAGCTTCCTCACCACCATGCAACTCACTCCCCACAGCTTGAGACTGAAACATGATATCTCTTGGGCTATTTTGTTTTTTTGCATCTTTTTTTCCCCAGTATTCTCTGCTTTGCAGAACCATTTTTGAGGCATATTCATTTGACATTTAAGAAGAGAAGCCAAAGATCAAGACTAAGGGAATTTAGAAAGCTAGGATGAGTATTAAAGTAGATGTGCCTCCAAATCCACTGAAACAGAGAAACTCTTAAATGGGAGGAAGTAACAGTGACAGTTGCTGAAAGTAGCACCCACAAAGTGGGACGTAGAAAGGATTTGTGGTATTTGGCCATGGGAAGTTCATTAATTTGGGCGAAAGCAGAAGCAGTCTAAAGTCATATTATCTGAAACCATGAGTTCCCAAGCATGCTTAAAAATACAAATGTACAGGGGCACCTGGGTGGCTCAGTTGTTAAGCGTTTGCCTTTGGCTCAGGTCATGATCCCAGGATCCTGGGATTGGGCCCCGCATCAGGCTCCCTGCTCCACGGGAAGCCTGCTTCTCCCTCTCCCACTCCCCCTGCTTGTGTTCCTTCTCTCGCTGTGTCTCTGTCAAATAAATAAACAAAATCTTTAAAAAAAAATACAAATGTACAGCCCCAACCTCAATCCCACTAAATTTGAATTTTTAACAGTCTTATTATTAGGCACCAAGAAAGTACCTATTTGTGGACTCAAATTTGGAAAATACTAGCATAGTCTAGAACTTTAAGAAGGAAGAAAGGGAATGATAAGAAGATAGCTTTAAGGAAATATACAGTCAAGACTTTTCATTTTATTTTATTTACTCATCCATCCACTCTTTCATTATTTATTGCATAAACATTTGTTAAGCACCCAATTATGTGCTTGGCACAGTACTAGGTGCCAGGGATACAATCTTAAAAAAAAAAATACTCCAACTCTAGAAGCTTGCCATCTAACATGGGGGAGACAGATACATAACAGTACATACAGGAAAGTTTTATGGAGTGTTGTAAAAGAAATTTGCACAGGATATATGAGGCATCTGAACAAACGGGGAACCCTTTCTACTGGGAAAGGAAAGGAAAAAAGAGGCATTCTGGGAGAGGGATGGCTGTGGCACTGGAAAGATAGAAATGAGTTAAAGGTAGAGAGATGGTGTTCTAATCAAAACTAATCAATGGGCGTAAAGTTTCAGTTAAACAAGATGAATATGTTCTAGAGATTTGCTGTACAATATTGTACCCACAGTCAACAATACTGTGTTGTAAACTTAAAAATTTAAGAGGGTGAATCTCATGTTAAGTGTTCTTAACACAATAAAATATTTTTTTTTAGAAAACCAACTTTTGTCTAAGAAGTACAGAAGCCTGGGGCACCTGGGTGGCTCAGTTGTTAAGCATCTGCCCTCGGCTCAGGTCATGATCTCAGGGTCCTGAGATCGAGCCCTGCATCAGGCTCTCTGCTCAGCAGGGAGTCTGCTTCTCCCTCTCCCCTCCCTCTGTGCTCTCTCACTCTCTCTCTCTCAAATAAGTAAATAAAAACTTTTAAAAAATCTTAAAAAAAAAAAGTACAGAAACCCACTCCAACTAGCTCAAGTTGAAAAGGAATTCAGTAAAAAATGTATGGAAGGAAATCAATCCCTCTCTCGGCGGAAACAAACAGCTTGGCCTCTTGAGAATGGCACGTTTATGTATTTGTTCTCTCTCTGACTTTTTCTAGGACAACAGGTTTCTCACTTCTTTTTCTTCCCATTCTTTTCTCTTCTTTAAGACTTGGTTTATGCTCTACCATTATTTCAGTTTGCACATGGCTGTGGCTTGCTGGTGTCACTTATACTCACTTTTATGATCTTTCCATTCCCATGACCATCACTGGTTTTGTCTCTCCCAGTATCTGTTTTTGTATAGCCCCTCAGTGTCCCAAATCCAAATTCCTGGGAAAGAGAATCTGATTACCCCTGGTTGTTTCAATCACTCATCCTGATACAGTTAACTATGCTCAGATGGAGCATGATCTTTAGATGCATATGACTTTTCTTTTCCAAGGGTTATGTATTCTCATGAGAAGAGCTTGTGAACAGGCAGGCAATGCTGGGTGAGTTGGTATTTATCACACAGGCAAAGTAGGAAAGAAAAAAAAATGAATGACACAGAGATGACATAGAAGAGCATGTTCAAGAAAATGTAAGCATTTCACTATGATTATTTTTAACAGAGGTTGCTTAAGTATTTAGGGTAACTAGGAAATAGGAAGAACAAGGCTGAAGAAGAAAGTGTTGGTCTAGCCCTTCACATATTGTGACTAGAGAAGAATATCAAGCATCAAGTATCCCTTCATGAAAGGGCAGACACTAAAAGAAGTAAGCGAATGAATTTGCACCAAAAAGAAGAATAGAAGATGTAAAACAGAACATTGAGGGTGAAATCATTTATACACCCTGCACTAATTCTTCAGTAATTTGCATGTGGTTTCTGAGAACTACCTGTTAATTCCACTCATTAAAGTGCTCAATGCGGTGTTAGGAAAAGTATTTTCTTTCTATTCAACTATTATGACTAAATTTGACCCCTGGATTATAAGTTACCACTTCTCTTTGCTAATTTGCTATTCATGTCTATGTTTTGTTAGGTTTTAATGACACAAAATAGGTTTCTGGTAACAAGAAGGGAAACCTCCGCAGAAATACACATCAAATATTTTAGAAAATGTTGAAAAAGCTCTGAAGGTGCAAACCACAGAGGAATGCCTTTTTCTTAGCCCTGCCATGGCAATAGCCAAAGGTTTCAGTAGTACCACATACATTAGTTTCTTGGTCAATGTGAAATAAATAAACCTGCCACACTCTTGCTCCAGAGAATTCTTTAGGTTGTCTGGGCAGTAGATAAAATTGTTTCTAAAGTCCTTCAAATGTACATTTGCTGGTGTTCTGTCCTTTTATAAAACTGAATGTCAGAAAGGAAGGACCTATTTTGCCAATAGTTGGTTTTAATTCTTTTAAATGTCTCTATTTGAAGATGGAAAATAGTATGAATTTAAGTTAAAGCACTGGGGAGTAACTGTTGTATTATTTTTACAAATGAATTAATTCCTCGGTCATGTTTTGACTATGTACATCAAGTTTGATTACCAATCACTCAAGGTCGAGATTTAGGATGAGCTTGGATCCTACTTTACGTTAGAGTCTAGGTTATTATTGTGTTCACTTAGCCCTTGAAATCCAGCCTTCTTAGCAAAATGTTCCTGAGCTTTGATTATTTTAATTGCTTTTATTATGCAAACATTTTCTTCCTTTCCAAGTGAATCTAAATTAGAAAATGAATTCTTGGCACACTCATCAGTGTAAGATATTAAACAGTTTTTGTCAGCATGTTTGTATTATAATTGGTCAAAGTCAGAAAATAAAATAACCCATGTAAATACAGGATTGGGAAATCTAAACTATTTTATTTTTACTTGTAGACATGTATAATAATCTGTCCTTGGGAGAGGACATCAGCTTTTTTTTTTTTTAAAGATTTTATTTATTTGACAGAGAGGGAGACAGTGAGAGAGGGAACACAAGCAGGGGGAGCTGGAGAGGGAGAAGCAGGCTTCCTGCTGAGCAGGGAGCCCGATGCGGGGCTCGATCCCAGGACCCTGGGATCATGACCTGAGCCGAAGGCAGAAGCTTAACGACTGAGCCACCCAGGCGCCCCAAGGACATCAGCTTTTATACCCCACTGCCCTTCTTCCACATTTCTCCATGACATAGGTCATGTCTAGTCCAGATTGATTGTGTCTGGTTAAATTATGACCACCAGCTGGATTACTGATTTAAATGAAAGTTCCAACTCTAATCACATGGTTGGTTCTCCTAATCACCAACCCCACTTTAGGTGTTTTCCAAAAGTCACCTCATTAAACTGACAACAGACAACTTCACTGCTCTCATCACTTAGGAAATTCTAAGAGTTTGGGGAGTTCTGTGACAAACATGTATATTTAATTATAAATCACGATATCACACCAGACCCTGGGTATGGCTTTTTAAAGATTATGGATGAGTGTGGCAGGGATCTTGACCTCCCAGATTCTAGCTTTGACTCCTAATTGGATTCTCCCCACTGTCAGACCCTCAGTATAACCACGTGTTTTCTGACTTCCAGTTGGGTACTCCTGAAATTGGAATCCGACCCCATACCTTCTCTCTTTCCCACATCTACCAAGACTGTCCAAACCACAATACGAGTGTTTATCCTTTAACTGGACACTCTGGCAAATAATTTTATTGTAAAAAGATGGAGATAATATTAAAGTTTTATAAAAAAGAATTACTAAAGGCTTCAGGTACATAACAGTAATTTAGGCTGCTCATCAAAAAATTCTAAAGTAATAGAGGAATAAGTTTCTCTGACATATAGGTATGTTTAAATATCATATTAATAATAAGGAATTATAGTTATTTGACCACGTTACTGACAAAACTAGTAATTTAGTATGATTAAAACAAAGAAAACCAATCCCTCTACATGAAGTGCTTACACTATTATTATGTTGTGCCATAGGAGATTAACTTCTTATAAATGTTAAAAATTAGCCTGCTGACTATTCCAAAAGAATTGTTTGAACTTCCACCATATCGCATGGCTCATTCCTTTTCAGTATTTTGGGGAGGAGGGAATCAACAAGATATGTAAGTAGCTTTATTACTGGGAATATCTACCAAAACAGTTGCAGTAATGTCACCCTCAAGGGCTCAAACTGTATGCCTCAAACCCTATAAGCAGCCTGTACATTTTTGTTCTGTGTAAGTTAATCGAACATGCATATTAGGATGGCAATGTCAGACAGTGAAACTTTCAAGCTGGCACTAAAAATAGATCTCATTTTTATTAAAATATGCAAGAACTTTCGACATGTGGGTGTAGAAGAGGACACAGACAGGGCACTAAACCACAGCAGACAGTGCTGAAGAACGATCAAAGCCATGGTGTGACAAGCTGATGTGCCACACACACTGTGAGCTGTTGTCACACTGTGAGAGTCAATGTTCTATAAATGCTGTGGACTTGTTTCATGTAACTGTGGGTCTTTTCATCCCTTCAAGCTTGCAAATAGCAATTGTATTATTTGAAAGTGTGAAATGAACAAAATATTGATAATTCAGTATAACTTTCCTCTAAAAAGAAGAAAACCACAGTCTGGGTATTTCTCTGAAACATAAATAAATTTTATTTCAAACCTTTGTGTAGATAAAGCCTGACATTATCCCCTCTGTGCCTCATTGTCTCTAGAGGATCCTTTTTGCCAAATTCCATCCAACATGTGACATAGGAAACACCCAATATTCCCCTCTCCTCCCACCCCGTGGAAATTTTAAAGCAAATATGAGATGTCATATAATTCCACCAGTAAATACTCAGGTATGTATATCTAACCGATAAGGATTAAAAAGGAAAGTAGAAAATACAATCATAATACCATCATCACAACCAGTGGAATTAATGTCAATTCTTTCATATCACTTAACTACACAATCTACGCTGTTTTCCCTGTCTCAAAAATGTCTTGTTATGGTTGATTTGTTCAAATCAGGACCCAAACCATATCCATGCATTGTATCCAATTCATGTGATTCATAAGTCCTTTCTAATATAACATTTCTTCCTCTTTTATACTTCTATTTGCTGAAGAAACTGGGTCATTATTCCTTGTTTTGACAGCATACCTTCACAGTATCATTGAACATGGTTCTATAATTGGTATATAGATTTAGAAGCTTGATTGGATTCAGGTTCAATACTGTTAAAATCAAATACAAAATGGAGGCCAGACTTGAAAATTCCCAGAGCAGACAAAATTATTTAAGTCAAGTAAACAAAACTAAATCTAGCATATTTCATGAACATAAGTGAAACTTAGATTATTTCTTATAACTGACTCTGACAATCATTAAAGAAACTTAAGTAATCTTCCTAAAAATAGAATGAGATTATCGTTTTTAACCACTCTGCCATCTGGACCCCCCCCCCCGCCGTAATAACCAATCATTGTAAATCAATGTTAAACAACTTCATTTTTACTTTATAAGCCATCCTTGTAACATCATTCCTCTAGGTTTTTATCAGTTTTAAGTTTGAAAGCTCTAGTTTGTGAACTGTTCTTATATGCACAATAAACTTTCACTAAATACTATTTATTGAGCAGGTGGTTTTAATTTCACTATTTCTGAGTTTTTGACAGTATTTTCACCTAGAATAGCTTATAACTAGTGCTGTTTCTGGCTATTGCAGCACCAAACATAATGTCTGACTTCTCCACTGTTAATAATATTAATATTACAAAAAATGGATCAGGGAGTTTTAGCTTTTGTAAAACAATCCTAATCTTTTACATAATGGTTTAGGCAGTCACTGATAATCATTGCCTAGATTTGTTATTTTGTTAGGCGTTACAACATGGCTATCTTTGAATTCTCTTCTTCCGCCTACATGTATTAGTTTCTATAAAAAAGAAATTTCACTCATCAACTATTCAGTTATTTTATATATACATACAAGACTGGCTAGATAAATATTTGATTCTTCCCCTTCATTAATTTTTAGAAAATCCAGTTGATATTTAGCAACTATGCTAAGGTGGCTAAAGAGTTTTGTTGTTTTTTTAAGTACCATTATAAACCCATATTTTCTTTATATGTTTGGTATGCTTCAATGCATTTGAATAATTACTATTTTGGTGCTTGAAATGATTTATCTTTGGCAAGTGTGTGCCCTTTCATGTTGCCTTCTGTGTCCTTTTTAGATTTTTAGAGTTTCCTTGATTTCAGAGATGACAAGATAGCTCAGATTTATCTTATTCATTTATTGTGCAGATGAGGAATGAACCATTTTTCTAAGGAGACCTAGTTCCTTTTAGTGGGAAATGGTGTTTGAAGATGAAAATGGCAGTAGGGGTGCCATTTCTACTAGTTAGTAATTGCTCCTAGACAACTAAGTGGATAATACTAAGAAATATACATATTTTTAGAATGAAAAAATACATTGAGTTCATAAAACTGATGCTTCCAATTAAAATGAAAAAAATATGAGGTTTTTGCCTAACTTATTTGATTTATATCACACATCTCTTAATCTCTCATCTCTTAATTTTGCCATGAGATATGGGTTTTCTTTTGGAAACATAATAATGAGAGATGATAAATAGTTATGTCCTAAATACTTAGAAATGTCATTTCCACTTCTGTTTTCTCAATCTATTTGTAAGTTGAAATAAAATAATTAGTATGTAAGTCAGTTCATAGAACTATCATAAGATTGCTTTGCAGTATTGAGGAAAGAGAATAATAACACTGAAAACAATATTTTGCTAGGCAATGTGATAGCAGATGTTTATATATTACACATATTTCTCATTCCAGCCTTAAACAAAACTATGAAGTAGATATTTTTATTAATCTCACTTTGCAAATGAGAGACCTGGGGCTTAAGAAGAAGTTAAATAACTCACTAGGATGGCGATGATAATAATAAAAAAAAAAAGACAGATAATAACTAGTATTAACAAGGATGTAGAGAAATATTGCTGGTGGGAATGCAGAATGGTGCAGTTACTTTAGAAAACAGTTTGGCAGTTCCTCAAAAGATTAAACATAGATCACTGTGAATTGTGTAAGACTGTTGAATCACAGACCTGTACCTCTGAAACAAATAATACATTATATGTTAAAAAAAAAAAAAGATAGCAGGAAGGGAAAAATGAAGGGCAGGAAATCGGAGGGGAGATGAACCATGAGAGACTATGGACTCTGAGAAACAAACTCAGAGTTCTAGAGGGGAGGGGCTGGGGGGATGGGTTAGCCTGGTGATGGGTATTAAAGAGGGTACATACTGCATGGAGCACCGGGTGTTATATGCAAACAATGAATCATGGAACACTACATCAAAAACTAATGATGTAATGTATGGTGATTAACATAATAAAATTTTAAAAAAAAAGTTTAAACATAGATCTACCATATGACCTAGATATATACCTAAGAGAACTCAAAATAAATGTCCACATAAAAACTTGCACATGAATGCTCATAGCAGCATTACTCATAATAACCAAAAAACCAACCCAAAATAACAACCCAAATTACCCATAAATGGATAAACTAAAAGTCAGATAGCTTAATAATAGAATATAATTCAGCCATAAAAATGAATGAAATACTGACATATGCTACAATCTAGATGAATTGGGAAAATTATGCTAATAAAAGAAGCCAGACACAAAAGGCAAACCATAAGAGACTCTTAACTATAGGGAACAAACTGAGGGCTGTTGGAGGGGAGGTGGGTGGGGGGATGGGGTAACCTGGTGATGGACATTAAGGAGGGCACATGATATAATGAGCACTGGGTATTATATACAACTGGTCAATCACTAAATTCTACCCCTGAAACTAATACACTATATGTTAACTAAATTGAAGTTAAATAATTTTTTTTAAAAAAGACCACATATTGTTTGACTCCATTTATACAAAATGTCCAGGACTGGCAAAGCAATAGAAATAGAATGCAGATTAGTTAGTGGTTGCCAGGGGCTGGAGGGAATGGGGAGTAGATGCTAATGGCATGGACCTTCTTTTTGGAGTGATGAAAATGTTCTGGAATTATGTAGTAGTGATAGATGTACAACTTTGTGAATATACTAAAAACTGTCAAATTGTATAATTTAAAAAGGTGAATTTTATGGTAAATGAGTTATACCTCAATAAAGCTGTTATTTAAAAATGAGGTTAAGAATTTATGTAGTATTACAAAATCGGAACAGGTTAAGCCAATATTTGAACCAAAGCAATCTAGCTCTAGAGCCTGAATTTTTAATGGTTCTATTTTCTTTATCTCTAATGAGAAGAAATATACTAGCTGGGTATCATTTTATTTGTCATCTGCTTGCCCCAAGGATATAATTTAGTACACATGGAAGGGCCAGGGTGAAGACTTCTATGAATAGTTTTCTCAAACAGAGATTTTGGTAATAATCAGTTATAATTATAATCACAGGCAATAATCTGGAGGATATATATTTCATTGCAGATAAAACTATTCAGTACCTATTAACTTCCTATTATTGATTCCTCTTATTCTCTCACACCTCACATCCAACCCATAACTAATCTTGGCTCTGTCTTCAAAATATATCAAAAGACAGCGGAGCAAGATGGTGGAGGAGTAGGAAACCTGGATTTCATCTCCTCTCAGGAATTCAGCTGGATAGGGATCAAACCAATCTGAACACCTACGAACTCAACAGGAGATCAAAGAAAAGAAGAGCAACAACTCTCTGGACAGAAAAGCGACCACTTTCTGGAAGGTAGGATGTGCAGAGAAGTGAATCTGAGGCGATATTTAGGAGGATAGACGGCGGAGGAGGGGCCTCCGTTGGCCGCTTCTGGCAAGTGATAAAGCCCCGGAGCACAAAATCGGAACTTTTAGAAGTCGGCTCCGCTGAGGGACGTCACTCCGGTGGCTAAGCGGGGGGTGGAACCCTCATGGGACAGTGTGGTCTCAGGACCCTCTGGGTCACAGAAAGACCGGGTGTGCCTGAGTGCGGCAGAGCTCCCAGGTATCGGAGCGGGGAAGCCGGCTGCAGAGACAGAGCCCAGGCGCGGGCTCTCAGCTCGGGGTTGCCATAAACTGTGATCTGGGGCACAGTCGGGCCACTGCTCTACAGAAAGCTTGCAGGGAAAAAAAGCTACCAAGAGCAAACTGGAGCAGATTACTTAGCCCAGACCTGGCAAGGGTGGGGCAATTCCACCTCTGGCAAAGACATTTGGGAACCACGGCAACAGGCCCCTCCCCCAGAAGATCAGCGAGAACAGCCCAAGACCAAGTTTACCGATCAATGAGAATGGCAGAAGTCCAGTGCTAGGGGAATAATGCACATAGAATTAATGGCTTTTTTACCATGATTCTTTAGTCTTTCAAAGTTAATTTTTTTTTTAACTGTCCTTTTTCTTTTTTTTTTTTTGAATTTTTCTTTTTGCTTTTTCAACCAACATCTTATCAATCCCTTTTATAAAAAAACATTTTTATTTTTTTCATTTTTATTTTTCATTTTTAGAGTCATATTCTATCCCTTCATAGTAGTTACCCGTATTTTTGGCATATAAATATAAGTTATTCTCTCTTTAAAATTTGGAGATCGTTTCTTCTAACAGATCAAAATATACCCTAAATCTTTATTGTATGGTTTTTTTCTACTCCCCTGCCTGAACACATTCTCTCCCTTTTTTTTCCCCTCTTTTTTTTTTTAAATCCTCTTTTCTTTTTTCAAACAAATTCTTATCAATTCCTTTTATAAAATTTTTTATAATTTCCATCTTTACAGTCATATTCCATCCCTTCATCATATCAAACCTTAATTTTGTACATATATAAGTTTTTCTTTCTTTAAAATTTTGGGAGGCACTTTCTTCTAACAGACCAAATACACCCAAAATCTAGTGTGTGGCACTGATCTATATACCAGCTTGATCATATTTGATCACATTCTGGTTTTTTTTGTTTTGTTTTGTTTGTTTTTATCTTTATCTTTTTCTTTTCCTTTTTTTTTCTTTTTTTCTTTTTCTTTGTTCTCTCTTTCCCTTTCTTTTCCCACTGCTTCAGGTCTTTTCTGATTTGTTTAGAGTATATTTTCTGGGAACATTGTTACCCTGTTACATTTTGTTCTCTCATTAATCTATTCTCCCCTGGGCAAAATGACAAGACGGAAAAAATCACCTCAATAAAAAGAACAAGAGGTAGTACCGACTGCCAGGGACCTACTCAATACGGACATTAGTACAATGTCAGATCTAGAGTTCAGAATCATCACTTTAAAGATACTAGCTGGGCTTGAAAAAAGCATGGAAGTTATTAGAGAAACCCTTTCTGGAGAAGTAAAAGAACTAAAATCTAACCAAGTAGAAATCAAAAAGGCTATTAATGAGGTGCAATCAAATATGGGGGAACTAACTGCTAGGATAAATGAGGCAGAAGAGAGAATTAGTGATATAGAAGACCAAATGATGGAAAATAAAGAAGCTGAGAAAAAGAGAGATAAACAACTACTGGATCACGAGGGCAGAATTCGAGAGATAAGCGATACCATAAGACGAAACAACATTAGAATAATTGGGATCCCAGAAGAAGAAAAAAGAGAGAGAGGGGCAGAAGGTATAATGGAGCAAATTATAGCAGAGAACTTCCCTAATTTGGGGAAGGAAACAGGCATCAAAATCCAGGAGGCACAGAGAACCCCTCTCAAAATCAATAAAAATAAGTCAACACCCTGACATCTAATAGTAAAACTTACAAGTCTCAGAGACAAAGAGAAAATCCCGAAAGCAGCTCAGGAGAAGAGATCTGTAACCTACAATGGTAGAAACATTAGACTGGCAACAGACCTATCCACAGAGACCTGGCAGGCCAGAAAGGACTGGCAGGATATATTCAGAGCACTAAATGAGAAAAATATGCAGCCAAGAATACTATATCCAGCTAGGCTGTCATTGAAAATAGAAGGAGACTTAAAAAGCTTCCAGGACAAACAAAAACTAAAGGAATTTGCAAACACGAAATCAGCCCTACAAGAAATCTTGAAAGGGGTCCTCTAAGCAAAGAGAGAGCCTAAAAGCAACATAGACCAGAAAGGAACACAGACAATATACAGTAACAGTCACCCTACAGGCAATACAATGGCACTAAATTCCTATCTTTCAACAGTTACCCTGAATGTAAATGGGCTAAATGCCCCAACCAAAAGACACAGGCTATCAGATTGGATTAAAAAACAAGACCCATCGATATGCTGTCTGCAAGAGACTCATTTTAGACCCAAAGACACCCCCAGATTGAAAGTGAGGGGGTGGAAAACCATTTACCATGCTAATGGACACCAAAAGAAAGCTGGGGTGGCAATCTTTATATCAGACAAATTAGATTTTAAACCAAACACTGTACTAAGAGATGAGGAAGGACACTATATCCTACTTAAAGGGTCTATCCAACAAGAAGATCTAACAATTGTAAATATCTATGCCCCTAACATGGGAGCAGCCAATTATATAAGGCAATTAATAACAAAAGCAATGAAACACATTGACAACAATACAATAATAGTGGGGGACTTTAACACCCCCCTCACTGAAATGGACAGATCATCTAAGCAAAAGATCAACAAGGAAATAAAGACTTTAAATGACACACTGGACCACATGGACTTCACAGACATATTCAGAACATTCCATCCCAAAGCAACAGAACACACATTCTTCTCTAGTGCCCATGGAACATTCTCCAGAATCGATCACATCCTAGGTCATAAATCAAGTCTCAACCAGTACCAAAAGATTGGGATCATTCCCTGCCTATTTTCAGACCACAGTGCTTTGAAACTAGAACTCAATCACAAGAGGAAAGTCGGAAAGAACTCAAATACATGGAGGCTAAAGAGCATCCTACTAAGGAATGAATGGGTCAACCAGGAAATTAAAGAAGAATTAAAAAAATTCATGGAAACCAATGAAAATGAAAACACAACTATTCAAAATCTTTGGGATGCAGCAAAGGCGGTCCTAAGAGGAAAGTATATAGCAATACAAGCCTTTCTCGAGAAACAAGAAAGGTCTCAAGTATACAACCTCACCCTACACCTAAAGGAGCTGGAGAAAGAACAGCAAATAAAGCCTAAACCCAGCAGGAGAAGAGAAATAATAAAGATCAGAGCAGAAATCAATAAAATAGAAACTAAAAGAACAGTAGAACAGATCAACGAAACTAGGAGCTGGTTCTTTGAAAGAATTAACAAGATTGATAAACCCCTGGCCAGACTTATCAAAAAGAAAAGAGAAATGACCCAAATCAACAAAATCATGAATGAAAGAGGAGAGATCACAACCAACACCAAAGAAATACAAACAACTATAAGAACATATTATGAGCAACTCTATGCCAGCAAATTAGATAACCTGGAAGAAATGGATGCATTCCTAGAGATGTATCAACTACCAAAACTGAACCAGGAAGAAATAGAAAACCTGAACAGACCTATAACCACTAAGGAAATTGAAGCAGTCATCAAAAATCTCCCAACAAACAAAAGCCCAGGGCCAGATGGCTTCCCAGGGGAATTCTACCAAACATTTCAAGAAGAATTAATACCTATTCTTCTGAAACTGTTCCAAAAAATAGAAATGGAAGGAAAACTTCCAAACTCATTTTATGAGGCCACCATTACCTTGATCCCAAAACCAGACAAAGACCCCATCAAAAAGGAGAACTACAGACCAATATCCCTGATGAACATGGATGCAAAAATTCTCACCAAAATACTAGCCAATAGGATCCAACAGTACATTAAAAGGATTATTCACCACGACCAAGTGGGATTTATCCCTGGGCTGCAAGGTTGGTTCAACATCCGCAAATCAATCAACGTGATACAATACATTAACAAAAGAAAGAACAAGAATCATATGATCCTTTCAATAGATGCAGAAAAAGCATTTGACAAAGTACAGCATCCTTTCTTGATCAAAACTCTTCAGAGTACAGGCATAGAGGGTACATACCTCAATATCATAAAATCCATCTATGAAAAACCTACAACAAATATCATTCTCAATGGGGAAAAACTGAGAGCTTTCCCCCTAAGGTCAGGAACGTGGCAGGGATGTCCACTATCACCAGTGCTATTCAACATAGTATTGGAAGTCCTAGCCACAGCAATCAGACGACAAAAAGAAATAAAAGGCATCCAAATTGGCAAAGAAGAAGTCAAACTCTCACTCTTTGCAGATGATATGATACTTTATGTGGAAAACCCCAAAGACTCCACCCCAAAACTGCTAGAACTCATACATGAATTCAGTCAAGTGGCAGGATATGAAATCAATGCACAGAAGTCAGTGGCATTCCTATACACCAACAACAAGACAGAAGAAAGAGAAATTAAGGAGTCAATTCCATTTACAATCGCACCCAAAACCATAAGCTACCTAGGCATAAATCTAACCAAAGAGGCAAAGGATCTGTACTCAGAAAACTATAAAATACTCATGAAAGAAATTGAGGAAGACACAAAGAAATGAAAAACGTTCCATGCTCATGGATTGGAAGAACAAATATTGTGAAGATGTCAATGCTACCTAGAGCAATCTACACATTCAATGCAATCCCCATCAAAATACCATCCACTTTTTTCAAAGAAATGGAACAAATCATCCTAAAATTTGTATGGAACCAGAAAAGACCCCGAATAGCCAGAGGAATGTTGAAAAAGAAAAGCAAAGCTGGTGGCATCACAATTCCAGACTTCCAGCTCTATTACAAAGCTGTCATCATCAAGACAGTATGGTACTGGCACAAAAACAGACACATAGATCAATGGAACAGAATAGAGAGCCCAGAAATGGACCCTCAACTCTATGGTCAACTAATCTTTGACAAAGCAGGAAAGAATGTCCAATGGAAAAAAGACAGTCTCTTCAACAAATGGTGTTGGGAAAATTGGACAGCCACATGCAGAAGAATGAAACTGGACCATTTCCTTACACCACACACAAAAATAGACTCCAAATGGTTGAAAGACCTCAATGTGAGACAGGAGTCCATCAAAATCCTAAAGGAGAACACAGGCAGCAACCTCTTCGACCTCAGCCACAGCAACTTCTTCCTAGAAACATCACCAAAGGCAAGGGAAGCAAGGGCAAAAATGAACTATTGGGACTTCATCAAGATAAAAAGCTTTTGCAAAGCAAAGGAAACAGTCAACAAAACCAAAAGACAATCGACAGAATGGGAGAAGATATTTGCAAATGACATATCCGATAAAGGGCTAGTATCCAAAATCTATAAAGAACTTATCAAACTCAACACCCAAAGAACAAAGAATCCAATCAAGAAATGGGCAGAAGACATGAACAGACATTTTTCCAAAGAAGACATCCAAATGGCCAACAGACACATGAAAAAGAGCTCAATATCGCTCAGCATCAGGGAAATCCAAATCAAAACCTCAATGAGATACCACCTCACACCAGTCAGAATGGCTAAAATTAACAAGTCAGGAAATGGCAGATGTTGGCGGGGATGCGGAGAAAGGGGAACCCTGCTACACTGTTGGTGGGAATGCAAGCTGGTGCAGCCACTCTGGAAAACAGTATGGAAGTTCCTCAAAAAGTGGAAAATAGAGCTACCATATGATCCAGCAATTGCACTACTGGGCATTTACCCCAAAGATACAAAAGTAGGGATCCGAAAGGGTACGTGCACCCCGATGTTTATAGCAGCAATGTCCACAATAGCCAAACTGTGGAAAGAGCCAAGATGTCCATCGACAGATGAATGGATAAAGAAGAAGTGGTAGATATATACAATGGAATATTATGCAGCCATCAAAAGGAATGAGATCTTGCCATTTGCAACGACGTGGATGGAACTGGAGGGTATTATGCTGAGCGAAATAAGTCAAAGAGAAAGACATGTATCATATGACCTCACTGATATGAGGAATTCTTAATCTCAGGAAACAAACTGAGGGTTGCTGGAGTGGGGGGTGGGGTGGGAGGGATGGGGTGACTGGGTGATAGACACTGGGGAGGGTATGTGCTCTGGTAAGCGCTGTGAATTGTGCAAGACTGTTGAATCTCAGATCTGTACCTCTGAAACAAATAATGCAATATATGTTAAGAAAAAAAAAAAGAAGAAGATAGCAGGAGGGGAAGAATGAAGGGGGGGAAATCGGAGGGGTAGACGAACCATGAGAGATGATGGACTCTGAAAAACAAACTGAGGGTTTTAGAGGGGAGGGGGGTGGGAGGATGGGTTAGCCTGGTGATGGGTATTGAGGAGGGCACATTCTGCATGGAGCACTGGGTGTTATGCACAAACAATGAATCATGGAACACTACATCTAAAACTAATGATGTAATGTATGGGGATTAACATAACAATAAATAATAATAATAATAATAAAAATATATCAAGAATCTGATCTCTTCTCACTGCTGCCCCCAACATTACCTTCATCCGGGCCACCATTATCTTTCACCAAGACATTGGACTAGCCTCCTAACTGGTCTTGCTTTCCTTCTGTTCTTATCTAATATACGTACTCTGCACAGTAGCCATAATGCTATGTTAAAATGAAGGTCAGATCAGATTCTTCCTCTGCCTCTTTTCAAAGCCCATTGCTCCCAGTATACAAAATCTAAAATCTTTCCAGGTCCACCAAAATCTGCTGACATCTCTGACCTCATCCACTCACGCTCTTCTTTGCTCATTATACTTAGATATTCTAGTTTCATGTCTTAAACAATAATCTGGTCATATTTCAGTAACTTTGCACTTATTATACAAAGAAAACATGACCTTTTAGGTAGCTCTTGACCTAGAAATCCACATGATCCCCTCACTTTATTCTCATCTCCTCTCAAACTTCACCTTAACAGAGAGGCCTTTCTCAAATGTCTTGCCTAGAAGATATGCTCTCTAACCTCTTGCCCTGCATTGCTTTTTCTAAGTAGCACTTGCCACCATCTGACATATATTTGTTTATTGTTCTCTCCATGTACCACTCCTAAACAGATGGGATTACACTGAAAGCTTCTGCACAGCAAAAACAACAACCAATAAAATGAAAAGACATCTTACAGAGTTGAAGAAAATGTTTGCGAACTATCTGATAAGGGGTTAATATTCAAAATATATAAGGAACTCATAGAATTCAGTAGCAAAAGATGATGAATAATAATAAACCAATTAAAACATGAGCAAAGAATCTGAGAAGATAGTTCTCAAAGAAGACATACAAGTAGCCAACAAGTATATGAAAAGGTGCTCAGCATAAGCAATCACCAGTGAAATGCAAATCAAAACCAGAATAAGTTATCACCTTATGCCTGTTAAGAAGGCTACTATTAAAAAAAAAAAAGACAAGCGTTGGTAAAGACATGGAGAAAAGGGAACCCTGGTACACTGTTGGTGGGCATGTAAATTGGTGCAGCCACTATAGAAAATATTATGGAAAGCTGAAAAATAGAAATATTGTATGATCTAGCAGTGCCCCCACTGGATATTTATCTAAAGGAATTTAAATCCAGATCTCAAAGAGATACCTGTACTTTCATGCTCATTGAAGGATTATCCACAAAAGCCAAGATATGAAACAACTTAAATGCTTATTGACAAATGAATCAATAAGAACATGTGGTATATACACACAATGGAATATTTTTCAGCCTTTAAAAAGAAGGAAACTTTGCCCTTTGCAACATGGTTGGATCTGAAGGACATTGTGCTAAGTGAAATGAGCCAGACACACAAAGGCAAATATTTTATAATCTCACTTATATGTAGAATCTAAAATAGCCAAACCTATAGAAGCAGAGAGTAGAATGGTAGTTGCTAGGACCTGAATGGAGGGAAAAAATGGGGAAGTGCTAGCCAAATGACATAAGGTTTCAGTTATGGATGATAAAAATTCTGTAGATCTACTATATAGCATAGTACCTACAGCTAACAATAATATACTGAAAATAACTAATAATAGCTAAGCTAACAATAATATACTAATAATATACTGTAATAACTTAGTAAGAGGGTAAACCTTATGTTAAGTGTTCTTACCACACACACACAAAAACATAAGATAATAATAAAGGAGGCAAGAGGAAACTTTGGAAAGTGATGGATATATTTACTGCCTTCATGGTAGTGATGGTTTCATAGGTGTATGCTTTTCACCAAATTCATTGATTTGTATACATTAAATATGTACACTGAAAAATTTTCAGTTTTATTGAGGTATAATTGACAAATAAAATTGTAGGATATTTAAAGTGTACAACACAATGATTTTGTGTATGTATACATTATGAAAGGATCCCCCCATCAAGTTAATTAACATATCCATCACCTACGTATTTACATTTTACCTTTTTTTTTTCTTTTTGGTGAGGGATTTAAGTTCTAATCCCTTAATATATATTTTTAAATTTTATTATGTTGTGTTAATCACCTTACATTACATCGCTAGTTTTTGATGTAGTGTTCCATGATTCATTGTTTGCGTATAACACCCAGTGCTCCATTCAGTACTGCCTTCTTTAATACCCATCACCAGGCTAACCCATCCTCCCACCCCCCTCCCCTCTAAAACCCTCAGTTTGTTTCTCAGAGTCCATAGTCTCTCATGGTTCGTCTCCCCCTCCGATTTCAATAATACAATACAGTGCTATCAACTATAGCCACCAAGCTATACATCAAATCTTCAGATCTTACTCATCTCTTAACTGAAAGTTTGTACCCATTTACCAACCTCTCTCTATATCCCTAATTACCCATCCCTGACAGCCATTTTCTACTCTGTTTCTATAAATTCCACCCTTTTTTTTTTTCCAGATTCCACATACAAGTGATATCATACATTATATTTCTTTGTCTGGCTAAGTTATCTTAGCATTATGCCTTCCAGTTTTACCCATGTTGCCACAAAGGGCAAGATTTCTTCTTTTTTAAGGCTGAATCGTATTTTGTATTTTATTGTATACATATACCACCTTTTCTTTATCCATTCATCTGTCAAAAGATGCTTAGGTTGTTTCCAAATCTATGCTTTTGTGAATAATGCTGCAATGAACACGGGGAGGCTTTTGGAGCAAGGCCACACCACCTTTTGGAGCAACTATTCTATTTTCAACAAAAACTAGCTTTTTACTGGCCTCTGGCAATAACAGCCAACCATGAACGAAAGCTACTCATTCTGGACTGGGCATTATCTTATTTATATAGCCATGAAGTTAGGCATTTCTAGCAGCAATCTACTATCCATTTGAAGTCATATATACAGAATGGAACCCCTGTCCCCATTAAGGTCTCAAAGGTAAAAGATCAATGGATGGTTTCTTGATGCCTGAAAATGTGATTCCTCCTACTTGACTGCCACCTCTTTTTTAAATTTATGCCTTTTGCTTGAAGGGGGAACTTTCTTATGACCAGTTGACACAAAAGGATAAGACTCAAAGCTGGATTACCAATGACCCCAAGACCACATTACCAATGGCCCCAGTTATCAGTGAAAAGTGAGCTGTGTGGCATTATAGTTTTTCTCAGGCATGGTCAAAAAAGACAACTGGGGAGGAAATTTCTCATTGGTCATTGTGCTTGGTAGAAGGTTGGCTTGAAGTCAAGATTTACACTGACTCCCTAGAAGTAGCAAATAATTTGTATAAATAACCAAGGGAAGAAATGAAACAAGATAATGACCTCATGAGATGAAGAGTAGAAGAGTATATTGGAGAGCCATGATATTCAGTATCTCCTTGACATGTGGAATTCTTATTGCTATCAAATAAATATATACGCTCACTAATTGCTTGCAAAGTTGAATTTATTTTTCAGATTCAGTCACCATGAGAACAAAATGCCTCATAATTAGAATTCACTTTTTGAGTGAGATACAAATTGGAGAATGACCCAAAGAACATTTAGAAAAATCATTTGAGTCACCCAGAATTGATCCAGGTCTGAACGTAAATAAGTGTGTGCTTACCAGAGGTTCCCCACCAAGAATTTTCATGGGAGAATCAGGTAATTAACAGTGTGTATTAACTGTAGTTGTCACATCTGTGCTTGTCAGTAAATCTTTCCCATCCTACCTAGTAGTTGATAAATGAGGTTCAGGAATAAGGTAGCAATTAGGGAAGGGTAGAGGTCATACATGGGCTCAAAAGCCTAAATTTGCTTTCCTGAAGCCAGTATGAATACCAGAATGCTGAAAATAAAGTGATCTGCCTTTTGGCATCACCATGGGTGCCAGTCACCCACCTGGTAACAAGTGAATAACTTTGATCTTTTTCTTTTGGGGAGAGGACAATATTTGTTTATTTGTTTTTTCTGATATAAACTGCTATTGATTTTGATTTTCCTTTTATGTTCAATATGCCTCAGAAAGTACTGCTATCCATAGGCTTATTGAATATTTTATTCACTACCACAAAATCCTGCACAGCACTTCTTCCAACCAAGGAATTTGTTTCAAAAAAACACAAAAAACAAAGGCAATAAGTACATGTTGCATGAATTACAATTTCTTATTATTCATGGATAGTAAATCTTGAAAGATTGGCCTATTGAGAATTCTACTCTGACACCAGTTGAGGGGTATTACCCCCCCCCCCCAATTTTCTAGCAAGTTTCGTGTGCTGACTGCAGGAGGTGATATTAGCTAAACCATGAGTCAATGTTTACATTCTCTTCCATTTGCTGAAACTCCCTTTTGTGACCCTAGAGGAGCATTCCTAAGCAGAAAAGGCTATCATATTGTCTGAGATGATCAGTTCTGACTATCAAGGGAAAATAGAGATACTATCACACAGTAAGGGCTGAGATGTAAGTGTGTTGTTGACTCTATGTTTTATCATTCCCTGAGGTAAAAGGCATTGAAAAACTTCTACAACTTCATCCAATTGGATTTTCAAGGGCTTAAATCCCTCATAATTTTTCCAACTGACAAACTCTGGTACAGCCTGAGAGGAAAAAAAGCTGGAATGAGTGACAGACATGAAGGAAAATCAAGAGCCTTGGGACCAACTATAGAAGTGATACGGGTAATATACACCTGTGTTTAGATATTATTCATCTTTTGTTGGTAGTTACCAATATACTAACATACGAATTTTCTTTCCCTACCACTGGGCCTAGTATTTAATGAATGTTAAATTTACCACTAGTCTAAGTTACATAGAAAGGTGAGTAGTACATAAAAGGGTTATGATAAATTAGGTTGGGCAAGTGTTAATAATTGTACATTTTTATTTATGTAAATAATTTTGTACAAAGCACATTTAGAAATATATGTATAGGAAGAAGGATATGTATGTGGGCAGCAAAGTAGTAGAATACACTGAAGATGACAGTCATGACGTTATTGAAACTCAGCTTCTCCTTTTAGCTAACTACCTCAATGTGTACAAAATACAAGGAGAGAAGTGGGCTGGGGGAGTGACCTTCAGTTCACTTTTAGTCTTATCAAGTTTGTGGTAGCTATAGAGCATCCAATTATAGGTGTAAATTCAGAGTTGTATCAATGTGTCTGTAACTCAGAGAAGAGCTTGGGGTTAGAGACACAGATTGGAAATCCTCAGTATATAAACACATCTACCTGTGTCAGTGAAATCATCCAAGGAGCCTGAGTAATATGAGAAGATAAACAGGATGGAACTTTGGAGAACTGAGATCTCAAGGACTGACAACAGCGAAGGTGTCCACAAATGTAGGAACACTATTAAAAATGATGCCACAGAAACAGCAAGAAAAATGTTTCAAGAAAGAAAGAGTGAAAATGGCATCAGACCCTACTTCAAGAATTATAAGGCATTCTAAGAAGAGAAGTTGGTGTTCTAAGAAGAGAAGTTGTCATAGAATGAAAGGGGTGATGTAACTGGCATAGAAAAGTGAGGAAAGAGAACAAAACCTTAGTTTCAATAAGTCTAGCTGTGAAGGGAAAGGACAAAAGAGGTTAATGTCCTCACGAGATAAAGAGTAGAAGAATATATTGGAAAGCCATGATATGACTCAAGTTTCTCCTTGAGGTGTAGCATTCTTATGGCTATCAATAAAAACATATGCTCAATAATTGCTTGCAAAGTTGTATTTATTTTTCAGATCCAGTCAACAAGAGAAAAAAATGCCTCATAATGAGAACTCACTTTTTGAGTGAGATACAAATGTTTAGTTATTCTCTTTAGTGATCATTTTTGTTCAATTAAAAAATAAATAGCTGGCTTGTTCTACCCGGAAAGGTTATAATAGTGTTAACTGACTGGTGGGGTTACAGATTGTTGGCACATGTCTAAGCAAGAACACGTTGTGACGTGCCTATATCTGTAGGGTATTGTACTGCCATCAGGACAGTTAAGAGCAACTTCTCGGAACTCGTAGTTATCTTCTCGGCAGCAAAGGCATGAATTTGTCAACTTAAAGAGTGTATAATTGTACCTAAGGAAAACAAAAGTCAGCGATAAATATTTTTGGGATATCTTCTGAAGCAAATTGACATCAGTGCTCAAATTATAATTGTCGAAGTGATTTAGCAATCCTTCCAACCAATTTATTCTTTTCCTACACCTTGCATTTCCCCCTCATGAACTTCTGATGTGGATCAGTGATATTAACATGTAAGACCAAAATAAATAAATCCAAAATGGAAATGTAAAAGCTCATAATTAGAGCATTATGGTGCAGAAATATAAACATATTCTTAAATTTCATGCCAAATTATTATTCTCCATATATTAATCTGTACATGAAAGTGTCCATGAAGGAAAAAATATATATATTATGTCTAACATGCAAGTGATGGTTTAGAAACACACTTTTAGCAAGAGTACTTGCTTAAGGGTAATCACTGTGTGAAAATAAATACATTTGTCATGAACATATTATGTTTGTTTTATTTAGAAAACTACTTTAAAATGATTCATCACTGTTGAAAATGTTTATTTGTCAGATCTTAATATTTTAGATATTTTTTTATCAGGTCTTGATCATTAGCTGTCATGTAAAAAATGTTCCATGTAATGTTTTAAAAGCTTAATTTCCTCCACAATGTTACAAAATTAATGCACAGTACACATTCAAAGAAAAACTCACTGGAGAGTCTTCTTGCATTCCCCTAGACATCTTGTCATCTTGATTCTTTTCTGGCAACCATTGTACTTAATATTCACATTCACGGGTGAAGATCTACAATTAGTCTTACCTAAAACAAAATGGATAACAGAGTCACAAATGAGGTTTAACATTAACAATTGCTAAGTCTCAGTTTTCTTAACCTGAAGTAGAGAATAACAACAAAAAAATACTTCACAGCATTGTTGAAGGAATTAACTGCCTCAGCACCCAGCACAAGGTACCCAGTTAATATTCAATAATTGCCTTTAATAAATGTTATCTTTTTATTATTGCTATCATTCCTATCATAGGAGGAGGGGGAGGGAGGGGACAAGGGAGAAAGGAGGAGGGAAGAAGGGGGAGGGAAGGGAAGATGAAGGGAATCGATTGTTTTTGACATCCATTTCTCCTTTTTGATCATCCTAATGATCTAATATATCAATTTACAACACAACCTGCTGATATTAGGAGAGCAAACTACATTTTTTTTCATGAAAATTAAATTTTTCTCTTATAAACATCATTGGTTTTTACTGGGAAGAATGTTTCAACCAACATGAAAAGTAACTACGTTATGTACCAGTATCTATTAGTTTATACATATGGGTTAGATAACCTGTTATGTTAAAAACATAGGAGGCTTTCTATTAATGATCTGCCATTTTGTTTTAAACAAACACTAAATTTTTGTCAACAGTTGACATTTCCTCTACATGTGGAGCTTAATACTACTTACATGTATAGCAACATTTTTTTGAATCATAGACTCTGTCTTCCTATAAGGGCAAGAGAAATAGAAAAAAGACTTAAAAAGTCTGTATTTTTGTACAAATAATATAACATTTCTTAACTTACTGTACTAACATTACAAAGGGGGAAATGGAGCAGATAAACATGCTGATCTCAGATCCAGGAAGCATAGATGAAAGAGCATAGTAATAAAAATGAGTCTGAATATTTGCACTAAAATTTTTCAATAGTGGGTAGAAAGGGAAAAAATATTTAAACTAAATTCATCTTTAAAATAACATGCAAAAAGGTAAAAAAGTTACCCCTCCCTTATTTTAATTGAACAATACTTTAATAATAATATTACAACTAGACACTGTAAGTTTCTAATAGAAAGGATTTTTATCTTACATATTATTATAATCTCATACCTATCAATGTCTCAAAGTAAAAACTCAATAAATGCTTAAATCCAAAATTAGAGTTCTGAAATCAAACTTTAAGCTATTTTATCAATTATATCTTCAGAAAGAAAAATTAGCTAACTGTGGACCATAAATTGTGAGCATTTATTATTATATTAACTAATTAATTTAATTAAAACAAGATTAAAACAGCATTTATCAATACAAAAGCCTCACCATATTGTGGGGGGGGAGGGTAAAAATGAAGACTGTGTTACAAGGAAAGTTCTGAACAGTAAACTTATATGTGATTTTATGAAAAGTTTGCATTTTTATTAAAAATGATTAACCATGCTGGGGTGGCCCAGTCGGTTAAGCATCTGCCTGTGTCTGGGGTCATGATCCCTGAGTCCTAGGATCGAGTCCCACATCGGGCTCCCTGCTCGGGGGGGAAGCCCGCTTCCCCCTCTCCCTCTGCCTGCTTCTCCACTGCTTGTGCTCTCTCTCTAATAAATAAAATCTTTAAAAAGAAAAAGATTAACTGGAATCCATGAGCCTTGGAAAAAAAAAGATTTTTGTTTGTTTATTTAAAAATGGTAAAATGCCTTCTAAAGTAACTTACTTTTTCTAGAATAGCACTAAATTAAGTTTTATAGAGCCTGCAAATATAACTTTGATATGAAAAATATACTTGGCAATAAAAGGTGCGAAACATATCTGGAATGGAATCCACAAGAAATTTATGTCTGTTGGCCAGACACATACTTTTCTAAATGAGAAAGAAGATAGCTTGTGTTTATAAGAAGTGGATGTTGTTGATCATTACTTAAGAAGATGACTTACTTCTGGACACCAGGTCTGCTTTGGGCAGTCTTGGACCACTGCAACGAAACCAGTGTCGTAGCAGGAATAGGAGATGCATGGGTTGTTGGGATCATCAAATGAAGCACCAATCTGAGAAGCAGGGAGGAAGAGAGAACAAAGTAATTATTCACCTTGATTTCTTTTTGAGGTTGAAAATAAAATCTGTAAAAAAAAAAATTCAAATTCATAATGTTTAATGAATTTCCAAAGATGCTTTCAGTCATTAATTAATATTTAAGAAAAAGTGGATTAAAAGATTTCTACTTCCATGAATAAGCCTGTGTGACTCCTTGAGAGCACAGAATGTGTCAAGATTCTCAATCCTTAAATGAAGATCCACATACTCACTGTATTCACCTACTCAGTTACTCTATTTTTCAAGTATTTCAAGAAAGGTTATTTTATGGTAAGCAGTCAATCAACCAATTGTTATGCTCTAAGTTTGAGGGAAAACAAAAAATCTAAGTAGAAAAAAATGGTACAAAATAGTTTTATCAGATTACCACAAATGACAATCCCACAAGACATCCTACTTCTGCTTCTGCTTGTGTTCCTACTACTGCTTGTGTTCCTATACTTTTAAAGTTCTCTGGATTGCTTTAAAAATAATTTATGTTCAAAATTCAAACTCCAGTTTGGGAAATCGTATTTCAAACTGCAAAATCAACTTTCTAGTAAACTGGAATTTTGTTATTTTAACTATTTTGCATAAATGGTTAGAGGTAAAACTTTCCTTTTGTTCTTTAAACATCATCGTATTTTATTTTTAAAAACTAGCACAGATTCTCGAGTCACTATCACCTTTGGAAACTAAAAGTATAGAAACCCAGACAGGAATTTCCGTGTGATAAATAAGTTATTGAGCTAAAACTCTCATTGGCTCTGTTTTATATATTTCTTAACATACTGCATAGATTTTATTTTAGACTTTTTTAATACTTAGTATCACCAGTTCAAATGTATTGTCAATATGAGAACCATCTGGGTTTTATGACTTCTTGGTACTTTTTCTAAAAAGCTAAATTACTTTCCAAAATGCCAAATCAGTTGTCAAAATCCAGCCCTGAATATATGTGTTGCTATATTCACATAATGGGGTTCTAGTCTTTGGGGGTTTTTCATTTGATCTCTGACAGTTTGGCCATCTGATCTTTCTGGTTATAATTACAGTTCAACTCTGTTCATTGATTTGAATATCACAGAGTGTGCCTTCTCCATCTGGTCAGACCCCTGGGAAATTTTATTCAGAAGTTAGGTAGTTAATGATTAAGTATATTTTCCCCCTTTGAACTGAGCCATGCTGAGTATTACATTTGATGCTCCTTTTGAAATGAATATAGGAGAAAAAAAATGAACAGATTCTGCTCCACCATTACCTATGAATTTTCCATATTATAAGCTGAAAGAGCCTGCCATTTATTCATAATTATGCAAATAAAAATATTTTAAAGTAAAAATGGCCTTACCTCATAATCAATTCTGTTAAACAAACAAGTTCTTGGTTCTGAAAAATAAATACATTATTTTATCCTAAAATAAACATAATTCTGTTTTTATTTATAAACCAGAAACTGTATATGGGATCATATTTATCCACCGATTAAAATGTTTCTTCCCACAACACCATCATCTCCTTTTAATCTGATTATATTCATAATTGTTAATTCTGGGTTTCCTCCACTCCAAAGATAGCGAGCTTTAAGAGGGCAAGTACAATTCTGTTTTATTGATCACACCCATCTAGCATAGAGTTGACACATATTAGAAGCTCAATAAATATCTCTTGAATACATGAATAAGTAAACAACTATTCAATTCAAATAATGTATTGTGAATACACACCACAATATCCGATTTCACAGCAGGTGTCATTATCTCGGAACTTTACAAGTCTCTCTCCAGTTTTGCATGTGGGTGCAGAAGGGCACTCTTTGAGGTTACAGTCCACAGCATTTGCATCAGTACAGGTGCATGTGTGACAATTGGCAGTCCATTCCTCTCCAGGCTACAGACACAAACCAAGTTTAGACTTCTATTCAAATACAGGAATGACAGGAAATTTGGATTAAAGTAGAGAAAAGTTGTACTTACAGATTTCTCTTCTCCCAGTGGACCATGACAAACTGTTAACATGAGATGATAAATGGTAATTAAATTTGGCAAAATAGAACCATCTGTTATATGTAGATAACTACCAGGTTTCCAATACTGTAACTGGGACTAGAGTTTCAGAAACAGAATTACGGGAAATTGTATGGTGCCTTAAGGTGGATAAACCTGTGATTACATCCACTTACTTGAATAAACAGTCTCTAATGAGTATAGATATATTTCCTATTTTACAATCCCAGCATAGGATAATTATTAATTTCTGCTGGGAATGGTCAATAAATCTTATGACTACTGTTTTACTTACTATTTTGCGGTCTGACTTCTACCACCATAATCCTACAAGTCACTAAGACTTTGTAATTATCAGTCCTTAAGGCCCTTTATCAGTTTTTCAAGTTTCCTACAATTGCTGACATTTTTAACTCTCATGTTCTTGGAAATGTTCTCCTTCCTTCAAATTCAACACTCCGAAATTCCTTTCTTTATTAGCAGCTCTTTCTCTTCCCTTTCATTTCTCTCTGCCCTTTCCCTGGTACTTTCTACCATCTCCAGTGTCCACTGTAATGTCAAGTAGATGACTCTCAAACTTGTAGCTCCAGTCCAGACACCTCTTGTAAAGTATGGACCCAAGATTCCCTCAACCTAATAGTATCACGGCAGATCTATGAGACACTCAAATTCAATATGCACGAAACAAATTATATCATCTTGCCCCTGAAACCAGTTTCTCATTTGAACTGGCTTCCTCCTGTTGAGAACCAAACTATTCTTTCAATTATTTGAGTTTAAAACTCAGGAGTCATTTTGATTCCTTCCATTCCATCACTTGGCATCCAATCAACCACAAAATCCTGTATCTTCATCTTCACTTCAACCCCTTCCTTTCCTGGTTATTCTACAATACTACTCCAGGACTTTGTTACCTTTAAGCTAGCATACTTGTGCTTTTCCAGAAAACTCTGACTCACATCTCTCCCTGATCCAATCAATTCCTTATACCACAGGTAGAATAATTCTTCTAAAGCCTAATTTTTATCTCATCATTGCCTTGGTTGAAAACTTGCTTTTAAAAGTATTTATTTATTTATTTATTTATTTATTTATTTATTTATTTATTTATTTATTTAGAGCGAGCACAGGTGAGAGGCAGAGGGAGAGAATCTTCAGGCAGATTCCCTGCTGAGCATGGAGCCCAACTTGGGACTTGATCTCACAACCTATGAGATCATGGCCTGAGCCAAAACCAAGAGTTAGATGCTTAACCAACTGAGTCTCCCAGGTACTCCTTGGCTAAAAACTTCTGATGGCCCCTTATAGATGTGTAAAATAAATACCTTTTTTTTAGCATTCTAGCTTCTGAGGTCTGCCACAGTGTGGATCCAATCTCCCTTCTCAACTTAATCTCACTTCTCTCATTTACATACCCTGGACTAGTCTACATATTGTTCTCAGACTGCAGTTCTGTAGTGAAATACCTAAGGACTCCTCCAAAGTACACAATACACTTAACACATATGTGACACATAAAATGTGCTCTCTATATAATACATGTTTCACACTTTATTTTTTATTATTTTTTAAAAGATTTTATTTATTTATTTATTTATTTGACAGAGAGAGAGAGAGACAGCAAGAGAGGGAACACAAGCAGGGGGAGTGGGAGAGGGAGAAGCAGGCTTCCCGCTGAGTAGGGAGCCTGATGCGGGGCTCAATCCCAGGACCCTGGGATCATGACCTGAGCTGAAGGCAGATGCTTAATGATTGAGCCACCCAGGCACCCCATATTTCACAGGCTAAATTTATTTTTAGCCTTATATGAAAATTGTCTGTTTCTTTTAAAATATTCCTCTCTAACTATATCCTAAGGTCAGAGAATGATTTTGGGGGGTAACTTCTGTTACTTTCTACAAAACACATCATATTGGATTGAGAATAGTGGGAACTCCAAATCCTCTAAAATTATTGAACTTTGGTTAACTTCAATTTCTCATGCTACAATTCAATCCTCAAAAAATCTGTAATTATCTAGTTTAAAAAATATTATCAAATGACAAATTTTTGATGAAGATATCATATTATTACATAAAACCCTTTATTTTTCTATATATTTATATATACAGATATATTCATGTATATTCAGCATATATAGTTCATATATATTGAACTATAACTTCTATTCCACCCCCCACCCCCACGAAGCCATTCTTTTTTTTTTCACAGTATACTATTTTATTTTTTAATTTAATTTTATTATGTTATGTTAGTCACCATGCAATACATCATTAATTTTTGATGTAGTGATCCACAATTCATTGTTTTCGTAAAATACCCAGTGCTCCATGCAGTACATGCCCTCTTTAATACCCATCACCGGCCTAACCCCTCTCCCTACCCCCCTCCCCTCTAAAACCCTCAGTTTGTTTCTCAGAGTCCATAGTCTCACATGATTCATCTCTCCCTCTGATTTTCCCCCCTTCATTTTTCCCTTCCTTCTCCTAATGTCCTCCATGCTATTCCTTATGTTCCACAAATAAGTGAAACCATATGATAATTGACTTTCTCTGCTTGACTTATTTCACTTAGCATAATCTCCTCCTGTCCCATCCTTGGGTATTTATCCTTTCTGATGGCTGAGTAATATTCCATTGTATATATGGACCACATCCTCTTTATCCATTCATCTGTTGAAGGGCATCTCAGCTCTTTCCACAGTTTGGCTATTGCGGACATTGCTGCTATGAACATTGGGGTGCATATGGCCCTTCTTTTCACTATATCTGTGTCTTTGGGGTAAATACCCAGTAGTGCAATTGCTGGGTCATAGGGTAGTTCTATTTTTAATTTTTTGAGGCACCTCCACACTGTTTTCCAAAGTGGCTGTACCAACTTGCATTCCCACCAACGGTGTAAGAGGGTTTCCCTTTCTCCACAACCTCTCCAACATTTGTTGTTTCTTGCCCTATCAATTTTTGCCATTCTAACTGGTATAAGGTGGTATCTCAATGTGGTTTTGATTTGAATTTCCCTGATGGATAATGATGATGAACATTTTTTCATGTGTCTCTTAGCCATTTGTATGTCTTCTTCAGAGAAGTGTCTGTTCATGTCTTCTGCCCATTTTTTGATTGATTATTTGTTTTTTGGGTGATGAGTTTGAGAAGTTCTTTACAGATCTTGGATACCAGCCCTTTATCTGTAGTGTCATTTGCAAATATCTTCTCCCACTCTGTGGGTTGCCTCTTTGTTTTGTTGACTGTTTCCTTTGCTGTGAAGAAGATTTTATCTTGATGAAGTCCCAAAAGTTCATTTTTGCTTTTGTTTCACTAGCTTTTGGAGATGCATCTTGAAAGAAGTTGCTGTGGCCCATGTCAAAGAGGTTGTTGCCTATGCTCTCCTCTAGGATTTTTATGGATTCCTGTCTCACATTGAGGTCTTTCATCCACTTTGAGTTTATCTTTGTGTATGGTAGAGAATGGTCGAGTTTCATTCTTCTGCGTGTGGCTGTCCAATTTTCCCAGCACCATTTATTGAAGAGACTGTTTTTTTTCCATTGCATATTTTTTCCTGCTTTGTTGAAGATTATTTGACCATAGAGTTGAGGGCCCATATCTGGGTTCTCTATTCTGTTCCATTGGTCTATATGTCTGTTTTTGTGCCAGCACCATGCTGTCTTAGTGATCACAGCTTTGTAATATAGCTTGAAATCAGGCAATGTGATGCCCCCAGCTTTGTTTTTCTTTTTCAACATTTCCTTGGCAATTCAGGGTCTTTTCTGATTCCATACAAATTTTAGGATTGTTTGTTCCAGCACTTTGAAAAATGTCATGGGAAGGGACGCCTGGGTGGCTCAGTTGGTTAAGCGACTGCCTTCGGCTCAGGTCATGATCCTGGAGTTCCGGGATTGAGTCCTGCATCGGGCTCCCTGCTTGGCAGGGAGTCTGCTTCTCCCTCTGACCCTCCCCCCTCTCATGCTCTCTCTCTATCTCATTCTCTCTCAAATAAATAAATAAAATCTTTAAAAAAAATGTCATTGGAATTTTTATCAGGATGGCATTGAAGGTATAGATTGCTCTGGGTAGCATAGACATTTTAACAATGTTTATTCTTCCAATCCATGAGCATGGATTGTTTTTCCATCTTTTTGTGTCTTCTTCAATTTCTTTCATGAGTGTTCTGTAGTTCCTAGAGTATAGATCCTTTACCACTTTGGTTAGGTTTATTCCAAGGTATCTTATGGTTTTTGGTGCTATTGTAAATGGAATCGTTTCTCTAATTTCTCTTTCTACAGATGCATTGTTAGTGTATAAGAAAGCAACTGTTTTCTGTGCATTGATTTTGTATCCTGCCACATTACTGAATTGCTGTATGAGTTCTAGTAATTTGGGGGTGGAGTCTTTTAGGTTTTCCACATAAAGTATCATGTCATCTGTGAAAAGAGAGAGTTTGACTTCTTTGCCAATTTGAATACCTTTTATTTCTTTTTGTTGTCTGATTGCTGTTGCTAGGACTTCTAGTACTATGATGAACAATAGTGGTGAGAGTGGGCATCCTTGACGTGTTCCTGATCTTAAGGGAAAGGCTCTCAGCTTCTCCCCATTGAGGATGATATTCACTGTGGGTTTTTCATAGATGGATTTTATGAACTTGAGGAATGTTCCCTCTATCCCTATACTCTGGAGAGTTTTGATCAGGAAAGGTTGCTGTATTTTGTTAGATGCTTTTTCTGCATCAATTGAGAGGACCATATGGTTCTTCTCTCTTCTCTCATTAATGTGTTCTATTATATTGATTGATTTGCGAATGTTGAACCACACTTGCATCCCAGGGATAAATCCCGCTTGGTCATGGTGGATGATCCTTTTAATGTATTGCTGGATCCTATTAGCTAGGATTTTGTTGAGGATTTTGGAATCCATATTCATCAGGGATATCGGTCTGAAATTTTCCTTTTTGATGGGGTCTTTGCCTGGTTTGGGGATTAAGGTAATGCTGGCCTCATAGAATGAGTCTGGAAGCTTTCCTTCTGTTTCTATTTCTTGAAACAGCGTCAGCGGAGTAGGTATTATTTCTTCTTTGAATGTTTGGTAGAATTCCCCAGGGAATCCATCAGGTCCAGGACTCTTGTTTTTTGGGAGGTTTCTGATCACTGCTTCAATCTCGTTACTGGTTATTGGCCTATTCAGGTTGTCAATTTCTTCCTGTTTCAGTCTTGGCAGTTTATAGGCTGTTGATAATAATTTCTAATAATTGTTTCTATTTCTTTGGTGTTAGTTGTGATCTCTCTGCTTTCATTCATAATTTTATTAATTTGGGTCCTTTCTCTTTTCTTTTGGAAAAGTCTGGCCAGTGGTTTATCGATCTTATTAATTCTTTCAAAGAACCAGCTTCTAGTTTCATTGATCTGATCTACTGTGTTTCTGGTTTCTAATTCATTGATCTCGGCTCTAATCTTAATTACTTCTCTTCTAATGGATGGCTTAGGCATCGTTTGTTGCTTTTTCTCTAGTTCTTTAAGGTGTAGAGTTAGTTGGTGAATTCAGGATTTTTCTATTTTTTTGAGTGAGGCTTAGATGGCTATGTATTTCCCCCTTAGGACCGCCTTTGCAGTATCCCATAGGTTTGGACCGATATGTTTTTGTTCTCATTGGTTTCCATGAATTAAGTTCTTCTTTGATTTCCTGGGTGACCCAAACATTCTTGAGCAGAGTGGTCTTTAGCTTCCAAGTGTTTGAATTTCTTCCAAGTTTTTTCTTGTGATTGAGTTCCAGTTTTAAAGCATTATGGTATGAGAATATGCAGGGAATAATCTCAATCTTTTGGTATCAGTTGAGACCTGATTTGTGACCCAGTATGTGGTCTATTCTGGAGAAAGTTCCATGTGCCCTCGAGAAGAATGAGTATTCTGTTGTTTTAGGGTGGAATGTTCTGTATATATCTATGAAGTCTATCTGGTCCAGTGTGTCATCCAAAGCTCTTGTTTCTTTGTTGATTTTCTGCTTAGATGATCTGTCTATTGCTGAGAGTGGAGGACTGACGTCTCCTACAATTAATGTATTGTTACCAATATGACTCTTTATTTTGGTTAACAGTTGGCTTATGTAGATGGCTGCTCCCATGTTGGGGGCATAGATATTTACAATTGTTAGATCTTCTTGTTGGATAGACCCTTGAAGAATGATATAGTGTTCTTCTGTATCTCTAACTACAGTCTTTAGCTTAAAATTTAATTTGTCTGATATAAGAATTGCTACCCCAGCTTTCTCTTGTGGTCCTTTGGCATGGAAGGTGGATCTCCGTCCCTTCACTTTCAGTCTGGATGTATCTTTAGGTTCAAAATGAGTCTCTTGTAGACAGCATATGGATGGGTCCTGTCTTTTTATCCAATCTGCAACACTGTGCCATTTTATGGGAGCATTTAGGCCATTCACGTTGAGAGTGATTATTGAAAGATATGAATTAATTGTCATCATGTTGCCTGTGAAGACCTTGATTTTATAGATTGTCCCTGTAAATTTCTGTTGTATATCATTCTTGGGGTCTTTCTCCTTTTATAGAACCCCCCTTAATATTTCTTGCAGGGCTGGCTTAGTGGTCACATATTCTTTCAGTTTCTGTCAGTCTTGGAAGCTCTGCATCTCTCCATCCATTCTAAATGACAGCCTTTCTGGATAAAGTATTCTTGGCTGCATGTTCTTCTCTTTTAGTACCCTGAATATGTCTTGCCAGGCCTTTCTGGCTTGCCAGGTCTCTGTGGATAGGTCTGACATTATTCTCATGTTCCTCCCTCTGTACGTAAGGAATCTCTTCCCCCTAACTGCCCTTAAGATGGTTTCCTTGGTTCTAAGATTTGCGAGTTTTACTATTACATGCCAGGGTGTTGGCCTGTTTTCCTTGATCTTGGGAGGGGTCCTCTCTGCCTCTAGGACACGAATGTTTGTTTCATTCCCCAGATTAGGGAAATTCTCAGCTATGCTTTGCTCAAATATATCTTCTAGTCCTCTCTTTCTCTCCACGTCCTCTGGGATTCCAATAATTCTGTCATTGGAATCCTTCATGGTGTCACTTATTTCTCTGATTCTATTTTCATGGATTCTAAGTTGTTTTTCCCTGGCCTCCTCTTTTCCCTTTTTATCTATTAAATGGTCTTCCAGGTCACTAATTTGTTGTTCTGCCTCATTTATCCTAGCTGTTAGATTATCTAGATTAGATTGGATCTCATTGATTGCATTTTTAAGTTCTGCCAATTCAGCTTTCATTTCTGCCCTTAGAGACTCTATGTTGCCATTAATTTATTTCTCCACTCTAGCTGTTGTCTTCACAATTGCTAGCCTGAATTCCATCTCCGACATCTTGGTTATATCTGAATCCATTTGTAAATCTGTGGCATAAGTCATAATCTCTGAGTCTTTCCTATTTTGGGGGTTCCTCCTTCTAGTCATTCTGTTGATGGGTGGTTGAGGGAACATATAGAGTCCAAATTACTGACCACAACCCAAGCAAGATGCACCTGTTTTCTGGCGACCTTAGGGTTGCCAGCCTCTTGTTTTCCCAGCCTATCTTCTGGGGGAGGGGCCTGCCATGCTGTCACTCAGGCAACCCTGTTTGGGCAGAGTTGCCCTACCCCCTGTGGCGGGGGATGGGCTGAGTGGGAATCAGTTTTTTGGGGCTTTTGTTCTCTGGCAGTTTTCCCTGGTGGCTTTCCATGTTTCTTCCAAGAGTCAGAGCAGAAGAGACCATTTCCAACCCTGTGCCTCAGAGCAGAGAGATCGCAGTTTGTTCTTCAGTGAGCTCTCCAGGCCACACTGTCTTTGTTTCTGTCTGTGCTGCTATAAACTGCAGCATTCTGGGTTGTGTGACCCTCAACAACGCTCCCAGTCCTCGCCTCCAGGTTAGGGCACGTCTCTGCCTTTTGTGCCTCTAAAACCACCAGCCTCGCCCAGTTCGCACACGCAGCCCTGCAGCTCTGGTTTCAGTCCAGGGAGCTGCCCTAAAGTCCTTTCCCCACCACTGCCAGTCTGTGAGTTTGTGCCCCATTCCTGGCGTGGGAGGCTATCCCTCACCAGCGGTGCAGGGTCCCCATGGCCAGGCTGTCTCCCGCTGCCGTTTATCCTCTGATATCTGCCCGGGGAATCACAGCTCCCCGCTTCATACCTTGAAACCATCTGCCTGTGATATTCTGTTTGTAGAAATCCAGATCTATCTTCTTACATCTCAGGCTGATTTCGTGGGTGCTCAGAGTGGTCTGATAGATATCCAGCTCAATTCTGGGGACCGGTTGGAATAGGGTCACCTGCTCCTCCACCACCTTTCCTTCCCCACAAAGCCATTCTTAACTGTCTAAAACACTTTATTTGGTAGGTAAACTCTACTTTGAGTAAGTAACAAGATGGATTTGTTTGGTTTGGTTGCATTAGTTTATGTGTGAGAAAACAGACTACCATTCACTATTTGGTGAATAAAAGCTAAACTCATCCATTTCAAGTTTTCCTGTTCTGTAATATTTCCATAGCTAGCGATTTTTATTGGCATGACCTCTGATATTTGATTTGCAAGGAGAACAATGAATGTAGAATGATTCAATTTCAAGTGGAAGTATTATTACCTGGAGGTGGTGGATGTGATGATGGACACCCTGTATAAAAACAGACACTGCATGTTAGCCTCTAAAGTTATGAAATTGTTTGGGGATAAAATTTCTAATAACTGAAAATAATTGGCTACATCACTAGTCTTACAAACAAACTTATTCCTGTCTACCTTCCCTTTCTGCTCCTCATGGCATTTCAAATTCCACCATTAGAGAATGTTCCCTTTGAAGCTCAAATTTTAGTGGGAGGGGAATATGAGAGTCTAAAGGAGAAAGGAGAAAACATCAAGGTAAACTTCTCTTGAAAATTTTATTTTTTGGCAGACACTTCCAATTAATAGGACAGTAAAATATATATTCAAAAAGGAAGGGGATAATTCAGATATAGGGAAAATATAAGTATTATTAATTATCCAGTTTTAGTCCTTTAAGAACTTTTATCCCTTTTTTTTAACTTCCTGAAATATTTCAATCTTACTCCATCTCCACCTCCACCAAATGGTTTAAGCTGGTTATATGTTTCTTTTTAAATCTTCACACATCACACATTTTGGTCAACAATTCACTCAAAAATTTCAAATCCTATTTCCAAACTTCTAAAAAATCAAATTAATATTTTTATTCTACCTACCAAGCAAAAGGCCAGCCTAGAAGTAACAGAATGTTTGAGAGGAACTTAAAATTGTTACATGTTTAGGTAAAGGAGCCTCAACAACCAAAAGGTACAGAAAAAGAGAAAGGAAATTAGTTAAAGATGTGAGAGTTTGGGGAACAAATGTCTCTCTTTACTGAGGGAGGCTAAACTAATCCCCAACTATAAATGCTTAGAAGATTAGCAGAAGCCAGCAACAAGAGAGAGAAATGACCTAACAGACACAGGTACACTGATCAGGAAGTTATATTGCCAGCACTCATTTGTTTACATTCTAGTTTCAGAGGTTTCCTTGACTTCTGTGGAAGCAGTGACTGCTAAGGGAATAACAAAAGTGGTGACTGGAGAAGCTAGAGTTTGATTTCCGATAAGCTGCTCTGTCTTCTGAGATGTCACCAAGCAAAGTTCATTTATTATTATTTGACTTACCTGTCATAGAAATTCCAGGAGCAGTGGTTGTTTCAAATACTTCCCTGGAGGTACCTAAAATGAAGAAAGGAAAAGCAATGAACTTTTTCTGCTCTCAGAAGAAAAGGTCCTAAGACACCTCCACATAGAACAAGAGTCTCAGAGTACCTTCAGTGTACTAATGCATCTACTAATGCTACTGCATGCTCTTGTGGCTGAAACATAAGAGCTCTATCTTAGCAACCCCCTGCTGACAGAAATGAATTGAATATTTTCCCATGACCCTGGTAAACTTCTCACTTATAGGTCACTTTCTCTAAATGATACAAACTTTTTTCACAACTAATTCTTTTACTTCCTAAAATTTGGTTTCCTGGTTCTCCTGTATTAGTTTTTAGGAGAGTTATAATAGAGTTAAAAAAACAAAAACAAAACAAAACAGAAAACATCTGTGTTGATCAAGATGTCCTAAAGCCAGCTTGACTAAATTTTAGACAGGTTTCCTGATCATAGGGCCCTGGACTCTCTTTTCTTAGCACATTTACTTTAGAAAACTTGTAGTTGTAAATTCTTTCTCTCCCCTTTTGAGATATAAATCTTCCCCCAGTCTCTGGATAGTTTTACAACCCAAGACTGTCTTCCTCAAGACCTGGTTCCAAGGTCTGTCTCTATGAAATATAGTCACTGAGAATAACAGTAACCCTATCTCTCTGTCTCTGCAGAAGCTGGAGCCTAACTTCATTCATTCTTGATCATAAGTTTAGATGCAATTCTTTTTCTGGGTTTCTTCCAGTGGAGAATCAAAAGAGTTAACTCACTGGAAATAGATCATGTGAATATAAGACAGACATTCTCTCATTTACTAATCAGATTCTGGATGATTCTGGATCTATCAGCTGATAATCTAGTTGTTCCTAATTCTCTAGCTGGTGAGCCAATTGTCCCTGTCACTCCAGCTGAACCTAAAATAGATTGTCCTGTTGTTCCTGATCCTCCATGGAATGGTCCTGTTGTCCCTGATCTTCCAGCTGCTCATCCTGTTGTCCCTGCTTCTTTGGCAGATCACCCAGTTGTCCGTGATCCTTCTATGGGTGGTCTGGTGGTCCCTGAACTTACAACAGAGGTTCCAATTGTTTCTGATTTTCCAACAAATGATACACTTGTCCCTGATCTTTTCCAGCAAATGATCCAGTTGTCCCTGATCTTTCAGGAAAATCAGCCTTCTCATTTTCCAGAAAATCGTCCAGTTGTTGCTAACCCAAGTGATGGTCCAGATGTCTCTGTCAATTCTGCTGATGGTACAGATGTTTCTGATTCTGCAACAGATGGTCTAGTTGTCCATGATCCACCAGTTGATGGTCCACTTGTCCTTAATATACCAGATGATGATCTAGTTGTTCCTAATTCTTTAGCTCATGGTCCAGTGGTGTCTGAATCTCCAGATGATGATCCCATTGTCCCTGTCACTCCAGATGGTCGGTTGTCCCTGAACCTAAAACAGATGGTCTAGCTGTCCCTGATTCTTCAAATAATGGGTAAGTTGTTCTTTAAACTAAAGCTGTTGATCCCATTATTCCTGATCCTCTAATGGATGGTCTTGTGGTTCCTGGACCTCTAGCTGTTCATCCAGTTATTTCCGCTTCTTCATGTGATCATCCAGTTGTCTGTGATCCTCCTGTGGATGTTCCAGTAGTCACTAATATTACAGCAAAGGTTTTAGTTTTTCTCTGCTACTCCAGCTAATGTTCCAGTTGTCCCTGATGCTCCAGCAGATAGTGCTATGGTCCCTGACCCTAGATGCTGTTTCAGTGTCTCTGGTCCTCCGATTGATGGTCCACTTGACCCTGTCAACCCTGTAGATGGTGTAGACATTCCTAATCCTACAACAGATGGTGCGTTGTTCCTTATCCTCAGCAGATGGTCCAGTTGTTCCTAACCCAAGTGTTGATCCAGATGTCCTTGTGAATCCTGCTGATGATACAGATGTTCCTGATTTTACAACAGATGTTCCAGTTGTCCCTGAACATCCAGTTGATGATCCAGTTGTCCTTGATATAGTAGCTTATGATCTAGTTGTTCCTAATACCTCGGCTGTTGGTCCTGTCATCTCTGTATCTCAAGGTGATGGTTTAGTTGTCCCTGGCATTCCAGATGATGGTCTGTTTGTCCCTGAACCTATGACACAGGTTCTAGTTGTTCCTGATCCTTCAGATGATGGTTGAGTTGTCCCTGAACCCAGAACAGATGGTCCTGTTGTTCCTGATCCTTCAGTGGATGGTCCTGTAGTTCCTGATTCTCCAGCTGCTTGTCCAATTGTCTGTGCTTCTTCAGCCAATTGTTCAGTTGTTTGCAATCCTCCTATGGATGGTCCAGTAGTCCCTGACTTCACAACAGAGCTTTCAGTTGTTTCAGATACTCCAGCAAATAATCCAGTTGTCCCTAATCCGTCAGCTAATGGTCCAGTTGTTGCTAACCCAAGTGATGATGCAGTTGTTCCTGTCAATCCTGTTGGTGGTACAAATGTTCCTAAGCCTACAACAGATGGTGCAGTCATCTCTAATTCTTTAGCTAGTGATCTGGTTGTTGCTGATCCTCCCAGTGATGGTCATGTTTTTCCTGTCACTACAGATGATAACACAGTTATTCCTGATCCTTCAGCTGATGTTCTAGTTATCCCTGATCTCCCCTTTGATGGTCCAGTTTTTCCTGCTTCTTAAACAGAATTTCCAGTTGTCCTTGTCAAAACAAGTAGTAAAAATACTTGTCATGTTTTAAAGCTGTCATGTTTTTTTGTTAACACAGGTAGGGGCTCATGCTGCTTTCTTTCTCCACTATAGCTTTCAAGCCTCTTCATGGGCATCAGTATATTTCATACCTTTTATTCTATAGTGCAACTTCTTCCTGTTTATGCATTCAGCAATCCTTTATTGAGTATCTTGTGTGTTGTGTAAGTTCTCAGCAGCACGTAAGTATTACTCATTTTACCATCTGAACAACCCTATGGCATATATAGTACAACTTTCCCTTTTGATAGAGTAGAAACTAAAGCACAGATAGTTGAAGTAGCTTTTCAGTGATAATGTAGCTAGTAATTAGATAGTTCTTTGTTCCCATAAAGCATTCTAGCTGGGTGTGAGAGACATTTATATGTGCAGACATATAAATGAAATTACAATCTAACCAAACAAACAAATTCACACACAAGAAAAGTGTCAGAGCACTAACACAAAGTGAGGTGCTATTGAGCAACTGGGATTCTATTTTAGACTAGTTGGCCAGCAAAGACCTCTCTGAAAAAAAGTCTTTTATTTTAAGATCTGATAAGAAGCAGAAAGCTATGTGAAACTCTAGGGAAATAGCATTCCAGGCAGTGGGAACAGCCAGTGCAAAAGCCATAAGACTGAAATGAACTACATATGCTAGAGCAGAACTAGAAGGTGAATGTATTTGGATCACTGGAGGTTACAGGGAGAACATTAGAAGGTGAGGACAAATATATAGGATTGTTCAAGTTATTGTGAATCCAGTGAAGGAAATTGGACATTTTCCTAAATACAATGGAATATAATTTTATGCAAGGGAATGATAGATTTGTATATATTTAAAATCCCTCTTTCTACACTATAGAGAATATATGGTAAAAGGTGTACAATAGAAGTAAGAAGACTAGTTTGAGGTGATTTCAGGAATCAAGACTATTCATGAGTGCTTTGGGCTAGAGTGATGATGAAAGAGTTTGAGAACAGAGGATGGGCTTAAAATATGTTTTAGAAGTAGCATTAGCAACCTCTGTTTTTATGTGTGGGGTGTAAAATAAAAAGAAGAGAGGCATCAAGGGTAATTGTAATTTTTTTTGTGAGTAAACTGAATCAGTTATGGCACCATTTATTGATATGGGGAAGAACAGGGATATGGGATTGATATGGGAGAACAGGTTGTGGGCATGAAAATAAACAAGAATTCAGTTTAGGTCATGTCAATTCTGGGATGCCTATTAGACATCCAAATGGAAATGCCAAGTTAGCAACTGAGTATGAATCTAGACTTCCAGAGAAATCAATATTAGAAACATATATTTGGAAATTTGTATCTAAGATGCCTTTAAAAGTTTCCTATACTTGAATTACTTCCTACAGATTATGCAACTACCCCCACTAGACCTGTCTTGTCTCTGACACCAGAAGCTTCTCTCTGAGCTCAGCTTAAGGGAAAATCCCATTATCCAAGTCATGCTCTTGCATTTTTCTACATACTAGTTTGTTAACACTCTGATTGCCTCTGAAACCTCAAGTTTATTTTCTTTCTTTTTTAACAAAAGATTTTATTTATTTGAGAGAGAGTGAGAGAGGGAGCATG
>NC_058407.1:71451178-71470800 GCF_002201575.2 Neomonachus schauinslandi
GGCCTGGACATCGAGATCGCCACCTACAGGCGGCTGCTGGAGGGCGAAGAACAGAGGTGGGGCCCAACCCAGCCTGGCTCTGAGCTGCTCATTCCTGCCCCTTGAATAAACAGCACCCTTTCTCCTGGGTCAGGAAGGAGGCCCAGGGATCTAGGACAGCCTCTCATTCATCACTTTGGGGGAGGGGGTAGCTTGGGAGGGCTGTTCTCTCAGACCCTCTGCTTTTACCCTGACCACTTGTGGACCTCACCCCCAGGGATTTGGGGAGCTCTATCTGCAACTCTGGCCGAATCACTCATGTTGCCTTTTTCTTTTTCCCCCTCAGACTATGTGAAGGCGTTGGCGCAGTGAATGTCTGTGAGTAACACAGCCCCCGTGTGCATTTATTCCCTTCTAGAAGGAATGGCAGAGTTTGGAGGGGGGGCTTCCCCTGAAAGCTAAATGGGGCTGGCATCAGAGCCGGAGGGATTTGGGGTCAGAGAGCAGGAAAGACAGCAGCTTTGGAACTAGATGGACCTAGTGTTTTAAGTAAAGATTCTCCGGACTTTGAATACACAGAGCTCAGGGCCTGGGGAGGGGCGTCCTCGGGGAAGCTGATGATCCACCCCCCCAGAATTTTGACTGAGCCTTTGGGGTTCGCAGGTGTCAGCAGCTCCCGGGGCGGGGTCGTCTGCGGGGACCTCTGCGTGTCCGGCTCCCGGCCGGTGACCGGCAGCGTGTGCGGCGCCCCCTGCAGCGGGAACCTGGCCGTGAGCACGGGCATGTGCGCCCCCTGCGCCCCCAGCACGCCCTGCGCCCCCTGCGCCCCCTGCAACTCCGTCACGTCTTGCGGCCTGGGCACCGGCGGTGTGGGCTCCTGCGGCATCAGCTCCTGCGGCGTGGGCTCCTGCACCAGCAGCTGCCGCAGATGCTAGACACCCGAGCTCAAGCCGCGGGCCTCGTGTCTCTCCCACCAAGCCTCCAGGTGGAGCAAGCTCTCGACTACTTCTCTGGCACTTTGAAAGGTCTGTCCCGCTCCCAGCCTCTCACATCTGTGTGTGATCCCTTCCTCCTCAGTTCTGCTGCCCGCGCTGGGAAAGGCTACCCCTAAAAGAAGTCCCCTTGATGCCCATAGGAAGGGGGCTCAGGGTCTGGAGGGCCAGGATAAGGGCCCAACCTGCGCTGCCCGGGGTGATGGCCGTACCCCATCCCCCCAATATTCCCCTTCCATCTCTGCCGTGTTCATCTCTGTCTTGATCTGTGTTTCCAATAAATCAATGTAGCCAACTCTGAGCCTTGTCTGCACCTCTGTAATCCACAAGGGTCCTGATATGGGAAGGTCCCCAGAGTTACATGGAGCAGAAAAAGGTCTAGTCTGGGGTCTCCAGCACAGTCCTCTGTCCCTGGGCTCACAGCAGTTTCAGATTGAGCCAAGGGTTGTGCTAGGCCTCTACACGATGTAATTTTATGCACACAACTGTCATGATCTTATCCACCATGATACATCTTGAAGATGAAGAAGCCAGAGATGCTCAGTAACTGGGCCAGTGCCCCACAAGTTTCAGTATCTGGCTGGTGTTTGAACCCTGTATGCACCACTCATGGTCATTTCACTAGCCCACAATTGCCTCCCCGAAAACATCCTGTGCATATCTGTAAACTGATGGATAACGAAAATTAGATTCACCAGCCACTCAAAGCTTAAGGAAACACCACTCATTGCTTTGCTGTGGAAGACTCATGCCTGAGCAATTTATGAGAATTCCTTAAAGGGTAAATACATGAACACTATTTAAACTTTCAAAAAATCTTTGATGTGGCTACTTTTTTTTCTTTTAATGAGGTCCTTTTTTTTTTTAAGATTTTATTTATTTATTTGACAGAGAGACAGCGAGAGAGGGAACACAAGCAGGGATAGTGGGAGAGGGAGAAGCAAGCTTCCCGTGGAGCAGGGAGCCTGATGCGGGGCTCGATCCCAGCACCCTGGGATCATGACCTGAGCTGAAGGCAGACGCTTAACCGACTGAGCCACCCAGGCGCCCAAAAATGGAGTCCTTTTGGGGTTTGGAGACCTGCCATAGCTGATAAATTACCTCCAAAATAGGAAACAGCACGTAGCAAGAAGATGATGTGGCACAGAGGTAAGCACATAGACTCTGGAGCCAGATTACCTGGGTCTGAAACTGGGCTCTGTTTCTTCCTGGCTGAGTGACCTTGGGCAATTTACTTGTCCTCTCTGTGCCTCCATTTCCACATCTCTAAAGTGAGAATGATAAGAGAGCACCTACCTCCTAGGGCAGATAGGAGGACTAGGAATTTCATACACGTAACATGCTTAGACAATTCCACAAAATAACCACAATATGCACTTGGCGATTAGCAGTGTACTTTTGCAGAATATAAAGTGGAAATCCCTCTAAGGGGCAAGGCCATGGCCAGCCTCCCATGAGCATCTGTAAACTGATCACATTTACACATTTATATCATATTATACTTATATCTGTGATCAGAGATAGCAAACAGAGAAATCTCCACATCTTCTAGAGCCATTGAGCTCCTTCATGCAGAGAACTGTTGCCCCCTTGACACTGATGAGGCTCTTACAAGGAGCAAAGAAAGTGGGGAGATGGCCCCTCAGCTTCATGATGGGCAAAGACAAGTCCCTGAATATACATTTGTACCGCAGGGTCAATTTCTAAACTTCCAGGCCCAGACCCAGAAAATGGTAACAGAAATCTAAGTCCCCATCCCTCAGGCCAGTAGAAATAAACAAGAATATTGAGAGACCAGAAGTGAGTGGTCTGAAAAGAACTCACTCTTTTAAGGGAGAAAATCAATCCAAGGCCTCCCATCCACCAATATGGTCCCTGTCCCCTCCTGATGGAATTCTGAGCAGGGCAGAATTCTAGAAGAGTTCCGGAGTGTGCAATTGTTCCAACGAGCCCTCTGTGTTGTGACACCACACAGCTCAGAAGCAGGCCATCAGGAGTCTAGACCTGAGGCCCAAACCCCAGCTCTGTCACTCTATCCCTCAGTTCAGAAGCCACCCGCAACTCCAGTCCCAACGAAATTCTCAACTCTGCCAGCTGACCCCTCCCTTCCTCTCCCACGGGTCTCATCAGCCCAGCTGGGCCCTAATGACCTGCCAAACTTACTCTCAGCCTCCCTCCAGCTCTAACTTTCAGCTTTGTCCTACTCCAAGAGCACAGTCCTCACCTCCCTCTAGTTCCCACTCCTGGACAGGCTCAGGAAGAGAAGCAAGAGTGAATGAATCAAGCACATAATACTCATGATGCCGAATGGTGAAAAAAAATGGAACACCTCACTGTGTGACCTTTAACAAGTCACCTCCCACCTCTGGGCCTCCGTGCATTCACTAGTGAAATAAAATGTTTAGATAAGATGGCTGCTAAGGTCCTTTGCCAATTTAAAGCTCTGTTAGTCTTCAGAAGAGGTAGGACAGGACTAGGAGCTAGAGGAAAGTGGGGCGTCCGTGCAGCTGTGCTGGGCGCATGCCGTCTGTACCTTGATTCTGCATAGCTCACTGTCTGTGGGCAGCTGTGAGTAGAACAGTATGATTGCCTCCAGGTACACGCACAACTCTGGGCATCTGTGTGGCAGCGTGTGTGTGTGTGTGTGTGTGTGTGTGTGTGTGTGACTGTGAGCCTTTCTAGATGTGTCTTTGTGTGTGTGAATGTGCGTATGCCTGTATGTAGGGGCCGAAGAGGTGAGTTTTATGGGTGCATGTGGATAGGACTGCAGTGGGAGCGCACAGGTGGACTCGTGCTGGTGGGGGAGGACGGGGTGATCCCAGATGGAGAACTGGACTAAGGCGGAGTGGTAAGGGAGGTGCCGCCAATTATCACACTGGGGAGGTGCTCCGGAGGTGCCAGATCGAGCCAGTGGGTTCCCCTAGCTCCCCTCCTGCCCTGTAGACACCCTAGTTCCACCTGGGGCAGCAAGAGACCAGCCGGCTTTAGACTTATACTGCCTTCTGTAAAGGTGCCCAAAGTCCAGTACATGAGATACTAATTACGTTTAAGTAATTCCTACTATGTTTTAAGCACTTTACATATAGCAATATATTTTTCCACACAACCCTGTGACAGGTACATTTGTATTTTACAGGTAAATCATGGTGCAGAGAGGTCAAGTAGGGAGGAAAACTAAAAGGGATAAATGAATCTTCACCAGTTAGATTTGGGGAGGGCAGGACTGAGGTTCAGAAACAGGCAGCGTGTGGCCGGGATAACAGCAAGACTGGGAACAGAATCCAGACCCTTCTTTCCTTCCTCCAGGCTGGCCTGGCTGATACACTGCAGCTGGAATTACATCAGGTAGGATTGCAGTTAGATTCATCAAGAGACTCCTGAGGGGTTTCCATGAGGTGAGACACATTAATGGTGGAAGAACGACCCAGTGCATCCAAAGACAGAGTGGACCAAACATAGAGCCTTGCTCGACCTGTTCATAACTACCACGTGGCAGGCCCTGGTGATGGGTGACTGGGACAGTCACTGGCCTTGAGGGGTTCATATGGAGATGCCCACACAGCTAAGTTACATCTGTCATGCTTCTGGGCTATTAAGCGTGAGGCAGGCATGAGGAGCCAACAGAAGACTGACCCCTAGTGGTCCCCCCTTGTCCTGAGATGCGATGACTCAACGGTTGACAATCCGCCTCCCTTCAGAAGTCACCTCCACTAACAAAGCTTCTAAATAGGCTGGTAAACGACTCTATAAATGCACCAGACAGTTCTTTCCCGCCCCAGCATGGAATGTGGCCCGTGGCCAAGGGAGCCACTCGGAGAATCGGTCCCCAAACCGCAAACATGCAACACAAGACACGCAAGCCTGACCTGGCAGCCCTTGGGATCCGAAGGGACATCAGGCTTGGGATTTGAGACGGGAAAATGTGAGCAGCCAGTCGTCGGTGATGTAGGCTGCAGAATGCTTACTATAAATCCTGCCAAGAGCTGCTGGTGATATTTCCTTCAGCACTTCCCTTGACCTGATCAGCACAGCAGCTGGGAAAACCTGACCTTGAAAAGCATGGACTGTCATTACCTCTTGGCGAAATGCAGGGAACATGGAGCCCAACTGAGAAATCTCGCAGAGGGGTGGATCTGCTTTCAGGCAGTGACTTCGCACCGCGAGTGCGGTAAGAATGTTGACCATTGGTGTCGGTCCGTGTTGACCAAATGGGACTCGAGTGGGTCCACGTCCACTACCCCTCAGGTTGGGAGGCAGCCTTCCAGCCAAGTTTCGGTCTCATTCCTCTTGCATGAGACTGCTCTGTTTACCCAGGAAGGGGGCCCTTTGGAGACCTGTTTTCTGGGCGAGGACCCAGGAGAACAGAGCAGACACCCTGGCCCTACTGTACCTTAAAAGGTAAAGCCAGGGCCTCTGGCCAGTGACGCACCTTAACCCCACCCAGGGACAGAGAAAGCAGAAACCATTGTTCCCAGATGTGCTGATGATGTAACCCTTTGTGCAACAGAAAAGAATGTGAGCTCACCGAATGGAAGCTTCTCGTGGGCCTATGGGGGAAAGAAAGAGCCCAGAAACGCAGCCCTTCTCTGGCCACCCCAGCCCCCAAACTGGCCTATCTTCTGCCCCCCCCCCCCCCCCAGAGTCCAGTTGCCTTGTGAAAACTCAGAGCAAACTACACCTTAGACCTAGAAGTAAGAGGCAGAGCTGGAACCCTCCATCTGATTCCAAAGACACGTCCTCCTTCACCAAGGTAATGTTGTTCCCAGCCCGCCATCAGGTCACTGGTTAGACTAGACCCCGGGCCTGGGCCACCCAATATTCATATCCCCCAGCCCCAATCTGCAAGGGCCATCTTCCCCAGGGCCCGTGCCCAAGGGCCCTTGCCAGGGCAGTAGAGAACGGTTCGCCCTCATCCCCATCTCACGCCATTCTCTCTTGGGCTGCTTTCCCAGTTTCTGGCCTGCCTCCCTTCCAGAACCAGGGTGCCTTTGCTCACTCGGCACTACAGCTGACCCTCAGAGGCCATTCTGTAAGTGTCCATAGAGCCAGTGTGTGGATGAATGAAGGCAGTGCTCCACAGAGGGGCGCTGAGGCTGGGAATAGAATTAACCCCTTCTTTCACTTTCCCCAGGGGCCCACCGTTGCCCACCCCTACCACCACCAACCCTTAGGATCTTGGTTCTGGGATATCACTGCCAACTGAAGTCTCGTGGACCCACACGCCACAAGGGGAGGGTTGCTTCCTGGTAGTGTCCCCTCCTTTTCTCCCCTCCCTGCAAACCCCCTCCAGCTTCGTCTGTGCTCTGGACACAGCTTGAGGAATCCAGGCACAAACAGCCCCAGGGGGCTCAGTCCACTGAAGAACTTTTTTATTGCAAAGGAGGAGTCTCAGGGAAAGAGGAGTGGGGGGCAGGTCATAGGAGCAGGGTACTGTGTCCAGGTAAGCCACCAGGCCTCCCCCAGTGGCACAGCGTCCAGGCTACCTTCACCCAGGGGACAGGGCAGTCACCACCCAGTAAGCGAGATTCCAAACTTTACGCTCCGGGGTGGGGTGGGGCGGGGGGAGCAAGAAGGAAAGATGAAGTGAGGGCCAGCTCCGTGGGAGGGGGCATCTGAGGTACAGGGTCAAGTCCTTGGGGCAGGAACTAGGGGTCTCTGACTTCTCCGGAGCTGGGCGGGAACCTTCAACATCCGCGGGCGCCGCCGCAGCCGAAGCCGCCGAGGCAGCCGGGGGAGCCGCAGAGCGCGCAGCCGCCGCCAGGGGCGCTCGTCTCCAGGGCGCCGGAGCCCGCGCCGGGAGGCGGCAGGCGGGCGGGGCCCGAGGCTGAGCCGAGCCCGCAGGGTGGAGCGCTGCCCAGTGCTGAGAGGACAGTGGCTGTCTGAGAGAGCCGCTCCGCCCCGGAAGGCAGACAGACTCCTCTCCCAGAGGGCAGATGCAAAGACCCTCCTCCCCGCCCCAGACAGATGCAAACTCCCCAAAGTAATGATACATAGACCCCTTCCCCCAAGAAACAGACTCAAGAATGCCCCCTCCCTGGAGTCGGACACACAGATTCTCCCCACGCAAGAATGAAACAGTCTCTTCCACAAGGACAGACCCCACAGAACCTCCTCCCACACCCCAGGACAAACCAACAGAACCTTCCCAAAAAGGACAGACCACAAGACATCCTCCCCCGACACCCCCAAAGAATTACCCCCACGAGAAGAAACAGTCCCCCCAAAAAAGGGAGACACAGTGGAAGCAGAGCCCTTCTCCCTTCCCAAAAGACTACACCCAAAGGAGAGGGGATAAGATTTGACTCCTCTAACCCAACCTAGGTCTATTATTTACTTACAGAAGCTCCCTGCCCCAAATCCCAGACCAAGCCTGCAGGGGAGAAGGAGGAAGCAGGTGAGTGAATATACCTCCTGGGTATAATAATCCCCATTCTCCAAAACAAAACTCTCCTGGCTTTCCCCCACAGGCAGAGATCTGTCTGTCGTGCATGCTCCTGGGTCTCTCAGATCCCCACAGCCCTTTTGCATCAGACTCCTCTGGACCTTAAACTCAATCCTTCCTCCTTAAACTCAAATAGCTGTTTTATTGATGACTTCCTGGAGGAGGTTCTCAAGAAGGCTAAAGAGCTATGCTTTCTTTGGCCTAAGCTTAGCCTTTTAAAGGGGGCATTTTAAAGGACACCACAGAGGAAATAGCTCAACTATCTGAAGAGTACTGGCCAAGCTTCACCCAGGCACTTTCTACCTGTGTGTCCTTGAAGGGGTCCTTTACCCTGAGACTCAGTTTCCCCATCTGTAAAATGGGATTGACAGCACCTCCCTCCCGGGGGTGTTGTGGGATTGAAAGGAAAGAATAAATGCAGCCTGCCTGTTGCATGGTGGGCTCCCTTTCCCTCCCCTCGGCCTGGGGTACCCAGCTGGAGCTAACAGCCCTTGGATCTCTACTGTCTAAGGTTAAAAGCCAGGCCCTACCTATTCCCATAAACCCTGCCTTCCCCAGGCCTGGGGGAGAAGGGCAGAACCGAGGAGAAGGCACTCTACATGGAGGACCTTATTCCCCCCTGGCTGGGCCTTGGTCCCTGCAGCTGTCTCGATGGACAGAGTGACCCCAGCTCTCTGCCCCTGCAGGTGAATGACTTCACAAGTTGTCCCATCCCACGTGCCAAAGGTGCTCATCGGCTGGAACGTTTTGTCTAAAGGGCCTCAAGCTGGTGGGGAGAAACTGGCTCCAGGAGAACAAGTCCCTGGATACCCAGGTCATCTCTCCCCACCCCTCTCCAGTTGGTGAGGACCCAGATAGTGACCTCCCTGCACCCCCTGCACTCCTCACCGTGTGCACATCCAAGGCACCGCCCAGCCCTCACCTGCTCTCCTCGCCCTCCAGAAGCTTGCGGTAGGTGGCGATCTCAAAGTCCAGGCCCAGCTTGACGATCATGAGATCCTGGTACTCACGCAGCTGGCGCACCATGTCGTGCTTGGCTCGCTGCAGGGCGGCCTCCAGCCAGGCCAGCTTGCCCTGGGCACTGTCCAAGGCACCCTCCTCCTGCTGAGCTCGTGGCTCCGTGGCTCTGTCTAGTTCACAGGGCTGGGGGCAAAGGGAAGACCACGGACAGGACATCCTTGGCTCCCACCCTCCCCCGCTTCAAGGATCCAGACCTTTCTCAGAGGGCCAGCAGGGAGTAGAGATCATTGTAAGGAAAGAGCCTGCCTGTTCCGAAAAATATGGTGTGTGTCTGCTCAGCTCCCAGGATGGAGACTTGGGGCCAGCCCAGGCTGGCTGAGAGAGAGCCTGTCACATCTAGTATGTGACTCTTCTAATAGGAGCTACGATCCAGGGAGCATCAAATGCTCCTGAGCACATCATGCTGGGATTATTGTTCCATCAGGAAAATTAACTGGAAGAATATCCTTTCCTCACAGGAAACCAGCATCTGTAGTCTCTGCGGAAATACGGCGATGATGAGGATGATGATGGTGATGATGATGATAAACGCTTGCCTTGTGAGGTGTGCTTGCTGCTTAGGAAACTGGGGTGAGAGGGGTGGGTATCAACACAGCTGAGGCAGGCAGGAGACTGAACCGTGACAGGGACACCAAATCACTGTGCCACCCCCTGGAAACTGAAAAGCTTGCTCCTCCTCATAGCCATCAGTTCCTAAAGAAGGGCGAAGCCCTCCGAGCCTGAGACACTTGTACCTGCAGAAAGCAGGAAAAAAACAGGGAGCAGATGCCCTTTCCTCTGCAGGTAGAGCATGAGCCTGGGGGCTCACCAGGGCGTCTGGGAGGACAGAGAGGAGGTTGAGAGGCAGAGAAGTAGGGAGAAAGAAAGCATTCATGTGGGAACCTCTCCTTTCTAAGGCCTAGAGCCTGAGCTGCAAATCTGAATGCCTACAGAGGCCTGGCTGGAGGCATCAAAAGGTAAAGGCCAAATGTCAGCTATATATCAATAGTATGAAGTTCCAGAAAGAAGTATGCACATTCTCATTCTCCTGCAATCACCGGGACCCCTTGCACGTTGTCAGTCTCTCACTTCTCTAACTTAGAGACATGGGTCAGGTGCATTTTGTCTTCCACAAGGATAACAACAGGGCCGGCCAAGATGATGATCAACGGCAAAGAGCCCTCCACTTCTGTATCAAAGGATGCAACTTGGGGCGGTGGGGTCTGGGGCCCACAAAAGGAGCGCGGCCCTGTGTGAAGGCGACAGAGAAGACAGAGCCCTCTCTTCTCTAGCCAAATGTTGCCAAATCTGCACATTTTTAAAGAGAACCCAGAAAACTGGATTTCTAGGTAAAATCTTGCAATTTCTGAAGGTGAGCTCAAGTTTAATGCTACGTAGGACAAACATAACACACAGATAGCAAAAATGCACATACACATAAAAAGTGATTTGCAAACAAGCATACATAGTTATACATATTTACCTACATGTTAATTACTTGCCCACACGAAAGACAGAGAGTCCTAGGCAAATGCAGCATGATGTACACATCCAGCCACGCTTCCGTTTGCTCAGACACAGGGAGAAACCCTATCCATCTATTCCGGGGGGGGGTGACCAGTCTAGTTGTCACCTGATAATGGACACCCTCCCACCATTCCTCCCTCACTGGTGCGCCCCCCACGCAGCCACCCCTCACCTGACTCTCAGCGCCGGCCACCTCCGCAGTCAGCCGCTGGACGGCCTGGTTAAGCCTGTTCAGCTCCTCCTTACTGTGCCTCAGGCTCTGCCTGGGTTTCTGCACGGTCTCCTGTACCTCCTCACACTGTGGGGTGGAGGCAGCCCAGAATGGGGGAGGGTCAGGGAGATGAGGAGAGCCAACAAGGCCCCGCATCGGGCTCCCTGCTCCGCGGGAAGCCCGCTTCTCCCTCTCCCACTCCCCCGCTTGTGTTCCCTCTCTCGCTGTGTCTCTCTCTGTCAAATGACTAAATAAAATCTTAAAAAAAAAAATACTTTTAAAAATCTAAGAATGGGGGGCACCTGGGTGGCTCAGTCGTGAAGCGTCTGCCTTCGGCTCAGGTCATGGTCCCGGGGTCCTGGGATCGAGTCCCGCATCGGGCTCCCTGCTCAGCAGGAAGCCCGCTTCTCCCTCTCCCACTCCCCCTGCTTGTGTTCCCTCTCTCACTGTGTCTCTCTCTGTCAAATAAATAAATACAATCTTAAAAAAAAAAAAACTAAGAATAAGAAGAAACGTCCTTAATTTGGTGAATGCTATTAATCAGTGACAGGGATCCCGATTCCAGTTCCTTCCCCAAAGCAAGGCCACTGTGGTGGGAGTGCTGTCTGCAAGGGACAAAACCAGGGGGCCTTTCCCCTTCCTGCACCTTGTCTCCACACGCCAGTCCGTAACCAGCCTGGGCTTGGGAGGATACACGGTGCCTTATACCGTTCAAGGTCTTTTACCTCCACCATCTCACCGGGGCTCATGACCACCTATGAATTAGGCCAGGTGGATGTCACTGTCTCCATTATCTTTCCTTGGGCGAGCTGAGGCTCACTACCTCTACCGTGCGAGGAAGTAGGGACCTGGCGGGCCACGAGTGACCCTGCCAGCCAGTAGCTGAGCTGGACTGCATCTGAAGCCCGTGCTCTTTGCTCTACACTCAGAGGAACATAAAGTCACACATACTCTTTAACCCAGAGAACAGACACTGTTCACACCAGCCCAGTGCAAATTGCTTTCCAGGGCAGATGGGGTGTGGGAAATGGATATGAACAATCAGCGAAACATCATCCCCTGCCTATCTCTGCCCTCGTCCCACAGCCCACCCTTTCCTACTTCCATTCCCAAAAGCTGCAGACACAGCAGACAAGCTTGTGCCTGGCTGGGTCCAACAGATCTGGGCAGAGTCTGAGACCCCCTTATCCCATGCGTCTCAGCACGCCACGTGGACAAGTCTCACCATGATGAAGAGAGCTATAGTCTCCGCCAAGCCTCCAGTGAGCACCTAAGCCCAGCTCCAGCCCAAGCAGCTCCCAGAATCCTTGCCTCTGAGGACATAGCCTCTCCTTCCTGGGGGCTTTGTGACCTCACCTTATTATAACTGCAGAGTTCTGACAGGGGCTGGAAGGGGCAGTTCTGTCAGCCTGGGTGGGAGAATAGAGGTCCCTGGGCTGGAATGGACCTTGAAGGAAGGAGGAGGAGAAGGAAGGAAGGGTCCTTCATGTGGAGGAAATGTGTGGAGCCAAGGAGTTTGGGCATATGGAGTGAGAAATAGGGAGCCACAGAAGGTGCTCAAGCAGACCACCACCTTGGTGCGTGATGAGGAAGACCTATCTGATAGCAGTGGGAAGGGAGAGAGATAGACTGGGCCTGGGGTTCCAGTTCCGAGACTAGGTGGAAAATCCTGGGTAGGATGATGCCTCTAAACTGAAGGAGTAACCAGGACCCAGAGAGCACAAGCTGAGCAGCATTGTCTTTTTGTTTCATAAACTTTTCATTCATGCAAAAGAGAATATATAACATACATTGAATGATTTAAATTGCAGCAGTAATAAAACAAATCCTTGTGTACCCATCCATACCTTCGAAGCCCCATGTGGGACTCTTCCTAATTACAGCATCCTCTGTCCCTAACCCCAACCAATCTCCAAAGTAGCCACAATCCTGGGGTTTTGTATTAAGCATTCCTCACCTGTTCTTTATTATCGTGTGCATATGAATCCCTAAGCAATTGTTTAGTTCTGCCTAACTTTAAACTTTTATAAAAATAGAATTACACTGTTTCTATGACTTGCTTTTCCCTCCCCAACATTCTGTTTGTGAGATTTTGACGCATGTAGCGTTATTTATTTTTCACTGCTGTATAGTATCCCAGCGTGTGATTATGTCTCCATTCTCCTACGGTTATACATATGTATACTTTTGTTTTTGTGCTAATAACAGTGGTAGGAACTTTTAGGTACCTATCTGCTGCTATGCTTTGACAAGAGGTAGTTTAGGGTACTGGCTGTCAAACCATCTTTTAACCACACTCAAAATAAGAAATATATTTTATATCGTGAATCTGTACCTACATACATATTCACGCACATAAGCGGAAATAAGTTTCATGAAGAACTTCTCACTCCTACTGTGTACGATGCACTCTGACCCCCTGACCATTCACCTTAACATTGAATTTATGGCCTTATGTTTTAGGTAAGATTTTCTGTTTAGGTTTGTTGGTTTTATCTTTAGGTTTTCAATTGGGCCTTCCGTTGAGGCTTCATGTCTTATAAATAGTATATTGATTTTATTATGTATTTAATAATACAATGAAAATGAATACCCATGAGCCCACTTATGAGCACAAGAACCAAATGTTACTAGTAACTTACATGTGCCTGCACACTCCGTTCCCCGCTTGTCCCCCATTCCTACTTGCTCTAGGGGCGACCACTTCCTTGAATTTGTGTCATCATGCCCTTGCTTTCTTTTCTTCTAGTTATATCACACACATGCATATATCCGAAAAAAAAATTTTTTTCAGTTTTCCTTGTTTGGTTGCGTTTCATTTTTTGTTTTTTTAAAGGATATTACTTACAAAGGGACTTGCTTTTTTTTTTTTTTAATACTATGGAACAAGGAGTCCTCCACTAGGATTCATAGCATCCTATTACGTAAATACACAACACTTTATGTAACTCTATTATTGTTTTGTTTTGTTTTGTTTTCTCTTATAAAGATGGTGCTATGAATATTTTTCTGAATGACCCCTGATGGACATAGGTGAGGATTTCTTTGTGATGCACATGTAGGACTGCAATTTCTGGATCAAATGTTCAATATTACAAGACAGAAATTATTTTCCAAAGCTGTTGTAATAACGATTTACACTTTGATCAGATTCATATCTTTTCTGACACATCTTAATTTTCAACAATGAAATGATATAAACAGTCTTATTTTTGGTTTTGCTTTGCATTTTCATCATTCTTATCTAAGCTGAATATCCCTTTAAATGTTTATTATCTGTATGGATTTCCTTTTCTTTTGTCCATTTTTTCTTTTGGGTTTTTTTTGCCTTATTTTTATTAGATTCTAAGTGCTTTTATATTTCTATATAAGCTTCTATTTCTAGATATTACACCTTGTCACTTATACGTATTATGAATATCACCTTCAAGTTTATGGCTTATCTTTTCAATTTGTGTGTATTTGATAAACAAAAGTTCTTAATTTTAATGTGTAATTTTCCCACCTTTTCCTTCATATTAAACATTCAGTGTGCCTTGCATAAAAATCCTTCCTTATCCTAGGTGGCTCAGTTGGTTGAGCGTCCGCCTTCTGCTCGGTCATGATCCTGGGGTCCTGGGATTGAGCCCCGCATTGGGCTCCTTGCTCAGCGGGACATCTGCTTCTCCCTCTCCTTCTGCCTGTCCCCGTGCTCATGCTCTCGTGCTTGCTCTCTCTCTCAAATGAATAAATAAAAAATCTTTAAAAAAAAATCTTTCCTTATACCAAGGTCATTAAGACATTCACCACCTTTTACTTCCAAAAATTTTAAAGTTTTGCATTTGACATTTATAATTTGAATTTACCTGGGATTGATTTTGTATATAACAGAAGACAGGAATCCAGTTCTGTTTTTTTTTTTCCTCATGTTACAGCCAATGCATAGTCCCTTCTTTACTACTGATCTGCAATATCACTGCTGTTGCATATCAAAGATATTGCTATAGATATATAAAGTATATATATAACTTTATATATTACATGTAACTTTAGTTATATATGTGTGTATATATATACATCTATATACATATATATATATTTTTTTTTTTTTTAAGGAGTATGCTTAAAAGAATAAATATGCCCAATACAGGGCTCAAACTCATGACCCTGAGATCAAGACCTGAGCTGAGGTCAGGAGTCACTCAACTGGGGCACCTGGGTGGCTCAGTCATTAAGCGTCTGCCTTCGGCTCAGGTCGTGATCCCAGGGTCCTGGGATCGAGCCCCGCATCAGGCTTCCTGCTCCGCGGGACGCCTGCTTCTCCCTCTCCCACTGCCCCTGCTTGTGTTCCCTCTCTCGCTGTGTCTCTGTCAAATAAATAAATAAAATCTTTAAAAAAAAAAAAGAGTCACTCAACTGACTGAGCCACCCAGGCACCCTGTTATATATTATAGTTACACATAGTTAGCATATTTAATATATTTATATAATATATACACACAAGAACAGACAAACTGATCAATGGAACAAACTAGAGAGCCCCTAAATTGATATATATTATGTATTTTGTATATATGAAACATATATGTTTATAATATATGCATAATATGTTTTATATATAATGTATGTTGTATTATATATCATAATAAAACTATTATACATAAAACATATCTAATATGTATATAATATATATGCTATGTTTTTATATATATATTATATGTCAATTAAAGGGCTCTCTAGTTTGTTCCATTGGTCAATTTCTCTATTCTTTCATGGATACTACATTGAATTAATAGCTTTATAATTATCTCTGAAAGGGCAAATATTCATTCTTTATTATCCTATTTATTCTTTTATAGTGCCTTGACCATTCTGGATTGCTATTCTTCACCATAAACTTTAGAATCAACTTGTTAAGATTTAGGTACATCCTTATTTGGAATTTGATTGTAGTTGCATTGACCTTGTAAATCAGTTTAAGGAGAATTAATATCTTTATAATAATGAAGCTTCCCATCTATGAATATGATCTAACTCCTCATTTAGTTAGCACTGCTTTGCTATCTTTCATTTCACATAATGTTTATATTTCTCTAGATATAGGTCTTTCACATATTTTCTAGACTGGGTTTTTAAGTCATTTTATTAATTTTTATTAGTTTTGTTGAGATAAAATATACATACAATAAAATGCACACATCAGTATACAGTTTGACACGTTTTGACAAACGCATGCCCCATTTAACCACAACTGAATGAAAGTATAGAACATTTCCATCATCTCAGAAAGTTCCCCGATGTCCCTTTGCTGCCCATCTCCCCACCCCATCCCAGACAACCACTGATCTAATTTCTACCACCGTAGGTTAGTATTGCCACTTCTAGAACTTTGTAGGAATAGAAACATTCAGTATGTGCTCTTTTGTGTCTGACTTGTTCACTCAGCTCATCCATGTCATTTCATGAATCAGTAGGTCATTCTTTTGTATGTCTGGGTCATATTCTGTTGTATAAATATATCTCAGTTTTGTTTGTCCATTCACGTGTTATTTCCAGTTGGGGGCTATTCTAAATGAAGCCCCTATGAAATTCATGTACCAGTCTCTATGTAAACCTATTTTTCATTTCTTTTGAATAAATAACAAAGAGTGGAATTGCTTTGCCATTTGGTAGTATACATTTAACTTGATAAGAAATTGCCAAACTGTTTGCCGAGGTGACTGTACCATTTTACCCTCCGTGAAAGCTCCAACTGCCCCACACTTAATGTTAGCCTTCTCCTGGGTGTTGGGTTTTTCTCATAGCAGATTTCCCTGATGACTAGCTCCCATGTGCTCGTTGGCCCTTAACACATCTTCTTGGTAAAGTGTTGATTGATATCTTTTGCCCCATTTCACTGAATTGTTTGTCTTCTGTTATTGAGACGTTAGTTTTTAACATAAACATTTCATGTAATTATTATATAATTGGATTTGAGTCAGCCATCTTGTTTTTTGTTTCTCACTTGTCTCAGGTGGGTTTTTTGGGTCCTCTATTGTTCTTTTCTGCTTTCTTTTGAGTTCATCAAATACTTTTAAATATTTACTATTATTTATTCTACTGAAATATCTCTTTTGGGGGGTGCCCAGGTGGCTCAGTTGGTTGAGTGTCTGCCTTCAGCTCAGGTCATGATCCCAGAGTCCTGGGATGAACCCTGTATCGGGCTCCCTGCTGGACAGGGAGTCTGCTTCTCCCTCTGCCTCTCCCCCTTCCCCTGCTCATGCTCTCTCTCTCTCTCCCACTCTCTCTCTCTCAAATAAATAAAATCTTTTTAAAAAAATAAAATTTTTTAAACGTTTTATTTTTATTTATGATAATAAATATTTGCTTTTAGCAGTTGTTTTAGAACTAAAACTATACATCCTTAATTATCAAAGTCTATTTGGAGTTAATACTGTGCTACTCCACACTTCACAATAGTGTGTTCATTGACCCACCTCCCCACCATCTGTGTCATCGTTGCCAGATCTTTTACTTCTATGTACATTATAAACAATATCATTATTTTTGCTTCTAACAGCCAGTTGTCTTCTTGGGCACTACAAGGTTCTTGAATCCGTAAATTGCTGTTTTCCACCAAGTATTCCTTCAAATATTTTCCCACATCATTCTCACCCTTTTCATTCTGGAACCCTGAATATGCATATGCTAGATTATTTGATACTGTCCCACAGGTCTCCAAGGCTCTGTTACTTTTTCTTCTATCTTTTTTTCTCTGTTGTTCGGATTGGAAAATTTCTATTCATCTGTCTTTAGTATACAGACCCTACCCCTGACATCTTCAGTCTTTCGTTAAGCCCATCCATTGAACTTTTCATTTCAATGATTGTACCTTGCAATTCTGGAATTTCCATTTTGTTCCTCCTTCTAATTTGCCATACCTTTTTGCTAGCTCAATGATGCATTTAAATATATTTTTAAGTATATTTTTCAGAAGCTTAAGTGACTAATGACAAAAGGGTTTTTCAGAGGTCCTAGTCTGACATTTTGCAAGAAAAGAAGTTCCCAGTGGCATTTTTCAAAGAAAAAATAGGCAGGGTTCTGTGACTCGTTGGGTGGGGAAAATGATATCAAAGGGTTTGAAGCTGGAATATTAGAAAGAACTGGTAGAAAGAGGGAAAGCTGACGAATGGGCATCAGTACAGGGGAAAATGACGAGGTGATTTCAAGGCATTTTGAATTCCAAATATCAGTGCAACATTCAAGTGGAGATGCCCTGTGGGAAATTGGAAACCTTAGAGATGAATTCATTTATTCTCTTAACATCGATCAGTACCCACTACAAGGCAACACTGGGCCAGACACTTCCTGACACTGGAGCATTCCCTCTGGAGTCCTGAGCCATCAGAACACCCCTCCTCAATGTCCCCTGCCTTGACACTCACTTAAATAAATAGCTGTCATGGACTTAGCAGCCCCCACCACATTGAATGCCCTCCTGGAGATCCCACCCTTTCCAGGACCAAAATAAAGGACAGAAAGATCGAAAGCATGACAAGAACCATGTGACTTTATTTTAAGCACCAACAGCAGGGAGGGAAGGAAGATCGGGGAAGGGAAGGGAAGGGAAGGGAAGAGCAAGAGTTCGGGGAAGGGCAAGGTTGAGGGATGGGGGCTGAGGGACTGTCCTCTTCATGAGTCAAGCGGCCCAGATTCCTCCAACAGAATATATCCATGTACCTCTCCTCCCAATATCCTTCCTCAGCCTGAGGAAGACAGGAGACAAGGAGGGAGACTCCCACACAACAAGAAATGAGAAGTGGAAGGCATGGAAGATGGGCCAGGGTGAGACCAAGCGGTTACACCCCACCACCACGGTTGGGTTGGGCAGAGGGCCAGCCGGGATCCTCAGGGAGGGTGAGAGCACTGGGGGCCTGGTGTTTCATCAAGCCCAGCCAGCTTGACACTTCTTACAGCTGCGGCCACAAGCTCCTATCCCACAGTACCTGATGCCACCGGAATGGATGGATGACTGAGAGGTCCCCACATACAACTCCGCCCGAGAGCTGCTCACACCCCACTGGTACAGGGATAATAACAAGCCCAAACCTTTGGTGGGGGTGGGGACCTGGTTCCAAAGAGCCCCCCGCCACCACTTAGAACCCCCTCCCTACCAGCCAAGAGCACCTAGGTGGATGGGATGGCTCCTGCTCATCCACGTCTCCAACGATAAGTAAAGCCAACATGAGCTTCCCTGTGGCCTGTCCCCCAGACTCCCACCCTTTCCTGGAAGGGAGTCCATCTTGTGGTTTAATCTCAATCCCTTCTTAATCTCTTCTTCTGTCACTGACTTCAGGAAGACCTCCCTGGGGACGACCAAGCTGATGAAACACCTACTTTAGTCCGGAAAATATTTGACATCTTGAACGTGGACAAGTGTGCTTGGACAGGGAGAGAATGCGAGCTTCCTAACAATGGGAAAGTAAGACTTCCATTCCGACAGGCGTGGTGTGAGGAATTAGTCCACTCACGACCTGTCATCCAGCCCCGTCATCATCACTGTGGGGCAGGAAATGAAGGAAACCCCTCCTCCCTGGGTCTCTCCACCCTCAGAGCTAAAACGTTCTTCTCACTGTCTAACTGCAGTGTCTCCCTCCAGAGCCAGATTCAGAGCACTTGCTGCCCTCACACCACCTGATGTAGGAGAGACAAGGTAAGCGTTAGGTGTGGGCACAGAAGTAATGTGGTCACCAGCTCGGAACCCAGTCACCCAAGGAATCATTCAAGATTCCCCAGAAGGTCAGAGGAGAAGGCCTGGGGTGCAGCAGCCCCAAAGGCTCAGCATCTCTCCAACCCTGTCCCAAAAGAACATAAGGGGCAGGCTCTCCCAGATCCCTCTGAGAAATGGGACCCGCCAAATGCAGTAGGCCACAGAGACCCCTCTACCTGTCCCCAGGAATCCAGCTCCAGATTGCCGCCCCACCCACACCTATGGGCTAGCTGGTCGGGAGCAATCCAGTCTCCCTGAGCTGTTTCATCTCTCCAATACAGTAAGAGTATCTTCTGTTTGCCCTCTCTGTTTGAGGCCTCCTTTTCTCCTGCTTTCTAACCAATGGTGTTCTGGAACCAATTCACAGAGCCTGTTTTGCACATTTCTAGCCCACCCTCCATGAAGAGTTTACACACTGAAGTTGGCAAGTACTGTAAATAGGGGTGTTTTCTTCCTCTGAGAGCTGGTTCTTAAACATTTACCAGCCAGCCACTGTCCCAAGAGGCATGTTAGAAATCAGGCCGTGGACCTCAGCTAAAATTCTTCTCCTTAGCCTCTCAGGGCTGGGAGGGGCCCTGAAGGTTTCCAAGATGGCAGCAGAAGAAGAAACAGGTGCTCGAGAAGTCTGGGAGCAAACAACGGATCAGGCCTATGCTGCGCTGCCCCCAGCAGCCCTGGCTGCACCCACCTGTGCTCCTCGCCCTCCAGCAGCCGCCTGTAGGTGGCGATCTCGATGTCCAGGCC
>NC_058407.1:71471300-71492953 GCF_002201575.2 Neomonachus schauinslandi
AAGAGAAATGACCCAAATCAACAAAATCATGAATGAAAGAGGAGAGATCACAACCAACACCAAAGAAATACAAACAATTATAAGAACATATTATGAGCAACTCTATGCCAGCAAATTAAATAACCTGGAAGAAATGGATGCATTTCTAGAGATGTACCAACTACCAAAACTGAACCAGGAGGAAATAGAAAACCTGAACAGACCTATAACCACTAAGGAAATTGAAGCAGTCATCAAAAATCTCCCAAAAAACAAAAGCCCAGGGCCAGATGGCTTCCCAGGGGAATTCTACCAAACATTTCAAGAAGAATTAATACCTATTCTTCTGAAACTGTTCCAAAAAATAGAAATGGAAGGAAAACTTCCAAACTCATTTTATGAGGCCAGCATTACCTTGATCCCAAAACCAGACAAAGACCCCATCAAAAAGGAGAATTACAGACCAATATCCCTGATGAACATGGATGCAAAAATTCTCACCAAAATACTAGCCAATAGGATCCAACAGTACGTTAAAAGGATTATTCACCATGACCAAGTGGGATTTATCCCTGGGCTGCAAGGTTGGTTCAACATCCGCAAATCAATCAATGTGATACAATACATTAACAAAAGAAAGAACAAGAATCATATGATCCTCTCAATAGATGCAGAAAAAGCATTTGACAAAGTACAGCATCCTTTCTTGATCAAAACTCTTCAGAGTATAGGCATAGAGGGTACATACCTCAATATCATAAAAGCCATCTATGAAAAACCTACAGCGAATATCATTCTCAATGGGGAAAAACTGAGAGCTTTCCCCCTAAGGTCAGGAACGCGGCAGGGATGTCCACTATCACCACTGCTATTCAACATAGTATTGGAAGTCCTAGCCACAGCAATCAGACAACAAAAAGAAATCAAAGGCATCCAAATTGGCAAGGAAGAAGTCAAACTCTCACTCTTTGCAGATGATATGATACTTTATGTGGAAAACCCAAAAGACTCCACCCCAAAACTGCTAGAACTCATATAGGAATTCAGTAAAGTGGCAGGATATAAAATCAATGCACAGAAGTCAGTGGCATTCCTATACACCAACAACAAGACAGAAGAAAGAGAAATTAAGGAGTCGATCCCATTTACAACTGCACCCTAAACCATAAGATACCTAGGAATAAATCTAACCAAAGAGACAAAGGATCTGTACTCAGAAAACTATAAAATACTCATGAAAGAAATGGAGGAAGACACGAAGAAATGGAAAAACATTCCATGCTCATGCACTGGAAGAACAAATATTGTGAAGATGTCAATGCTACCTAGAACAATCTACACATTCAATGCAATCCCCATCAAAATACCATCCACTTTTTTCAAAGAAATGGAACAAATAATCCTAAAATTTGTATGGAACCAGAAAAGACCCCGCATGGCCAGAGGAATGTTGAAAAAGAAAAGCAAAGCTGGCGGCATCACAATTCCGGACTTCCAGCTCTATTACAAAGCTGTCATCATCAAGACAGCATGGTACTGGCACAAAAACAGACACATAGATCAATGGAACAGAATAGAGAGCCCAGAAATGGACCCTCAACTCTATGGTCAACTCATCTTTGACAAAGCAGGAAAGAATGTCCAATGGAACAAAGACAGTCTCTTCAACAAATGGTGTTGGGAAAATTGGATAGCCACATGCAGAAGAATGAAACTGGACCATTTCCTTACACCACACACAAAAATAGACTCCAAATGGTTGAAAGACCTCAATGTGAGACAGGAGTCCATCAAAATCCTAAAGGAGAACACGGGCAGCAACCTCTTTGACCTCAGCTGAAGCAACTTCTTCCTAGAAACATCGCCAAAGGCAAGGGAGGCAAGGGCAAAAATGAACTATTGGGACTTCATCAAGATAAAAAGCTTTTGCAAAGCAAAGGAAACAGTCAACAAAACCAAAAGACAACCAACAGAATGGGAGAAGATATTTGCAAATGACCTATCAGATAAAGGGCTAGTATCCAAAATCTATAAAGAACTCATCAAACTCAACACCCAAAGAACAAAGAATCCAATCAAGAAATGGGCAGAAGACATGAAAAGACATTTTTCCAAAGAAGACATCCAAATGGCCAACAGACACATGAAAAAGTGCTCAATATCGCTCGGCATCAGGGAAATCCAAATCAAAACCTCAATGAGATACCACCTCACACCTGTCAGAATGGCTAAAATTAACAAGTCAGGAAATGACAGATGTTGGCGGGGATGCGGAGAAAGGGGAACCCTCCTACACTGTTGGTGGGAATGCAAGCTGGTGCAGCCACTCTGGAAAACTGTATGGAGGTTCCTCAAAAAGTTGAAAATAGAGCTACCATATGATCCAGCAATTGCACTACTGGGTATTTACCCCAAAGATACAAAAGTAGGGATCCGAAGGGGTACGTGCACCCCGATGTTTATAGCAGCAATGTCCACAATAGCCAAACTGTGGAAAGAGCCAAGATGTCTATCAACAGATGAATGGATAAAGAAGATGTGGTATATATATACAATGGAATATTATGCAGCCATCAAAAGGAACGAGATCTTGCCATTTGCAACGACGTGGATGGAACTGGAGGGTATTATGTTGAGTGAAATAAGTCAAACAGAGAAAGACATGTATCATATGATCTCACTGATATGAGGAATTCTTAATCTCAGGAAACAAACTGAGGGTTGCTGGAGTGGGGGGTGGGGTGGGAAGGATGGGGTGACTGGGTGATAGACACTGGGGAGGGTATGTGCTCTGGTAAGCGCTGTGAATTTTGTAAGACTGTTGAATCTCAGATCTGTACCTCTGAAACAAATAATGCAATATATGTTAAGAAAAAAAAAAAAAAGAAGAAGAAGGGAGCGGGAGGGGAAGAATGAAGCGGGGGAAATCGGAGGGGTAGACGAACCATGAGAGACGATGGACTCTGAAAAACAAACAGGGTTCTAGAGGGGAAGGGGGTGGGAGGATGGGTTAGCCTGGTGGTGGGTACTGAGGAGGGCACGTTCTGCATGGAGCACTGGGTGTTATGCACAAACAATGAATCATGGAACACTTCATCTAAAACTAATGATGTAATGTATGGGGATTAACATAAGAATAAAAAAAAAATTAAAAAAAAAAAAAAAGAAGAAGGAGAGGAAGAAGAAGGAGAAGAAGGAGAGGAGGAAGAAGAGGAAGAAGGAGGAGAAGAAGAGGAGGAAGGGGATGAAGAAGGAGAAGAAGGAGGGGAAAGGGAAGAAAAAAAGGAAGAAGAAGAAAAAGAAAGAGGAAGAGGAGGAGGAGGAGGGGAGAATAGATATTGAGGGAAAACAATCACTGAGACACCTTACACATCTGAAAATGTATTTTTTCTACACTTCCTTTGTTGGATGATTTGGCTGGAATAGAATTCTAATTTGGACAACAATTTACCATTTAAATTTGCAAGACATTACTCTATTGTCTTTTAATTTTCAATATTGTTTGTATTAGAGTTCCCCAGAGACACAGAACATATATATATATATATATATATATATATATATATGTGTGTGTGTGTGTGTGTGTGTGTGTGTGTGTATATATGTGTGTGTGTATATATATACATTTATTATTAGAGTTCTCCAGAGACAAGGAACATATATATATTTCTTATTTCATATGTATATAATATGTATATCTTTTTTTAAGAAGATTTTATTTATTTTAGCGATGGAGAGAGAGAGCGCACATGAGCTGGGGGAGGGGCAGAGGTAGAGGGAGAGGGAGAGGGGGGAATCTTAAGCAGACTCTTGCTGAGCGTGGAGCCTGACGCAGGACTCAATCTCATGACCCTGAGACTGTGACCTGAGCTGAAATCAAGAGTTAGAAGCTTAACCAACTGAGCCATCCAGGTGCCCCATAAATATATATACATTCTATACATATATAAATTAGGAATTGGCTTATACAATATTGAGACTGAGAAGTCCCATGATCAGCTGCCTGTAAGCTGAGACCCAGGAAAGCTGGTGATGTAATTCAGGCCAAGTCCAAAGCCCTGAGGACTGTGGGAGCTGATGATGTAAATCCTAGTCTGAAAAGGAATCAGAATCTCAAAGAGATACTTGCATTCCCATGTTCATTGCAGTATTATTCACAATAGCCAACCTATGGAAACAACATAAGTGTTCATGGATGGATGAATAAAGAAAGTGCTGTATTATATTATGTGTGTGTATATATATATATTCCATTAATATATACAATAATATTCCATATATGTAAAAAATGGAATATTACTCCGCTTATAAAAAGGAGGATATCCTGACATTTGTGACTACATGGATGAATCTGGAGGACTTTATGCAAATGAAATGAGCCAGACATGGAATACTACATGATCTCACTTATATGTAGAATCTGAAAAAATTGAACTAATAGAAGCAGAGAACAGAATGCTGGTTACCAGAGGCTAGAGCGTGGAGGAAATGGAGAGGTGTAGATCAGAGAGTACAAAGTTTCAGTTATAAGATGAATAAGTTTTGGGGATCTAAGTTACGTCCTGGTGACTATAGTGAATAATACTGTATTGTATGCTTGAAATTTGCTGAGAGAGTAGATCTGAAGTGTTTTTATCACATACACACACTAATTGGTAACCATGAGAGGTGATGACTATACTAAGGCTTGATTGTGGCAATCATTTCACAGTGTAAGTATATATAAAAAAATCATATTGTACACCTTAAATATGGAATTTGTCTTTGTAACCTAATACCTCCATAAATCTGGGGAAAAGAATCCCAGTCCATGAACAGAAGATAAGACGAGTTGTCTCAGCTCAGGTAGTGAGGCAGGAAAAAAGAGAGCAAATTCCTCCTTCTTCTGCCTTTTGTTCCATTCAGGAGCTCAATGGAACGGGTGATAGCCACTGACACTGGGGAGGGCACTCTGCTTTACTGAGTCCACCAACTCAAAGGCTAATCTCATCCAGAAGCATCCTCACAGACACACCCAGAAAAAATGTTTAATCTGGGGACCTCTTGGCTCAGTCAAGTTGATATATAAAGTTAACCATCACGTTGTTGAGATGTCTGATGGAACTCTAATTCTTGAGCTCCTGTATGTGGCCTGATTTTCTTTCTTGAAATTGTTAGGATCTCTTTTATGAAGGTCATTTTTCTTTCGTTCTGCTGGGTGATTTTCCTTGGAGTTCTGAAATTTCATGATGATGCACCTTAGTGTTCACACACTTTCTCCCTTCAGAGTGCAGTTTGCTTAGTAATATTTTGATTTGGACATTTGGTCTTTCATTTCTTGAAGGAAATTGTCTTGAATACTTTCTTTGCGCCTTTTATCTCTCATATTTTTAATGTCCAATAATAGTTTTTTGCTCTCCAAATGTTCCTTTTAATAGCATCTTGTTCTTGTTTCAAAGACACACTATTTTTTTTTTTAAGATTTTATTTATTTATTTGAGAGAGAGAGCATGAGCGGGGGTGGAGGAGCAGAGGGAGAGGGAGAAGCAGACTCCCCACCGAGCAGGGAGCCTGATGACATGGGCTCGATCCCAGGACCCTGGGATCATGACCTGAGCTGAAGGCAGATGCTTAACGGACTGAGCCACCCAGGCGCCCCTAAAGTTACACTCTTTTACCTCCCCAAGGACATTAATGATTTTGCATTAGGTCAGTCACAAAGTTTCTTTTTATTCTTTGTTTTGGTCTTTCACGTTAGATCGAATCTGTCTAATGTCTGGTGATCTTTGACCATCTTTCGTATTTAATATGGAAGTACCTAAAAGTTGAGTGGAAGCTGGGTGCATGGTGGGGTCTATCACCTGATGGGCTTTACTATAGGTAATCTGGGCTGTTTTTTGACACCTGATTATCTGAGTATCTATAGGTCTTTTTCTGAGGCTGGTCAGATTCCTGCTGAAAGAATCTTCGTTTATATGGCTAGGGCCTCACTGCAGTGTTGTGGCATCTAAGTCAGAGAAGGGGGCTATTTTTCACTTAGTTTACACCCCGCCTTTAAAGTACCCCTCATTGTCAGTTGAGGCTAATGTACTCAAATTCAGTCTTTTTTGCACAAACTCTCTCCAGGCTCCCACAACCAGGGAGGAATGACATTGTGCACGGGTATAGGGTTGAGGATTGGCGTGGGGCTTTAGGGTCTGAGGGCTTCAGCTAATTCCCTTTTGGTGAATCAGTTCCCTACTTTCAGTTGCACCTGTATTCCAGTTCCTGGCATTTCCCCCAGATTCTTTGATTCAAGGCGCTTATTTCTGGGCTTTCCCCACTGCATGCTTACATTTCAGCAAAGAAAATGGTCAGTAACTCCTTGTCCATTTGCTTTCCGGCTCTCAACTTTGTTGCCGCTTTCAACTCCTTTCCTGTTCCTTTATCATGTGGGTTTATGCCTTTCTTGTTTTTACTATCATTTTAGTGAAGAAGCAAAGGTAAATATGTGAATTCAAGTCACTATGTTTAATTCAGCAATTTGTGGTTTTTAACACATGGAGTTTTAATTCTGTTTTCTATGAATGCTTCTCGCTTTACTCTGTACATTTTTAGTGGCCCTAACTACATGCAAAAGACTTATTCGGCTAAACTCTGGCTGTTTTAAGCTCTATCTGCTTCCAGAAAGCTCCTTACCCTACCCCACACATCTGAGTTTATTAAAGAAGCTAAACTTTTCTAATAATTCGTACTTACTGAGCACTAAGTATGATGTTTTCACTTTATATCTATTATCTCATAAAACCTTTTCAACAGTTCTAGGAGTTAGATAATACGACCTGCAGATCCCCACTTGATAGATGAGGAAACAGAGGTAGACACAGTATGATATTTGTCTAAGGCAAAGAAATTTACAAGTGGCAAAACCAGACTTCAGTGCTCTTGTTCTTAACCTCAGAGCAACAAATACGCATCCTATTACTTTGTTATTGTTCTTTCTTCTTCTATTTCTTTATTGTCTTTATGGAGAAAATGTAGTTAATTACTGAATGAATCATTTAATTTTTATTTCTGAAGGAACTTTCTCTTGGTTTTTATATTAATGCCGTTTCAGGTCATTTTAGGTGGACAGTTTATTCGGGTGTTACACTGTGCTTTCACTACCCTCATGCTCCACAAGGCCAATTTGTCTCATACTTTAACTTTTGATGGCTTATCACTATATTCACAGCTCTGTAACTCTATGTGGCACACGACATTCATTTGATAAAGTATTTATTTTTAAAGAATCTCAAGTCTGCTGATCACTTGCCAACTTTTTTAATAACAAAATATCATCTGTAAAATTAATTTATAATATTTTTATACCTTATTCCGAACACGTGCCCATTTTGCTTACAGAATAATCAACATACCCTGTAACAAACAAACAAAAAATCCCTGATAACTACCTCCCTACACAAGACTGACCAAAGATACACAGAATCTGTTTATGTTCGGAAGTGTCTTTCTTTGGAATGGTTTTAGCAAAACATTAAAAATAAAATTTGTTTTATAAATTCTTTAATTGACTCTCATTCCCCTGTGTGTCCGTCTCTACCTGTATAAAATTAAGATTTATATATCTATTTTGCCAGGGTGAGAAAAGAATCAGTGAAGAAATGTGAAGGTGGTCAAATGTCTGAAAATTTATAATTATTCTTTCTCCTTTAAAAAAAAAGCCATACTATTTCAGAGATGCCTTAATGGACCCCGGGAACAAACTGCATACTTCTGGCTGAATATACTGAAGAGGAGTTTCTCACTGATACCAGCCAGCCTACATCCCACTCATTCCTACTAGAGTTCCTGTTTAAAGAATGATTAAGAATGGCTTGTTACTCAGTTTTTGTCATGTAAATATCTTTTCCTTAATCATTTAAACTTAGTTAACCCATAGTCATTATTATTATTATTATTACTTTTAAAGATTTTTAAAATTTATTTGACAGGGAGAGAGACAGAGAGAGAGCACAAGCAGGGGGAGCAGCAGAGGGAAAGGGAGAAGCAGGCTCCCCGCTGAGCAGAGAGCCCGATGCGGGGCTCGATCCCAGGACCCTGGGATCATGACCTGAGCCGAAGGCAGACGCTTAACAACTGAACCACCCAGGAGCCCCAAAACCATGGTCATTATTTAAAAAAAAATTAGGAAACACAAATAAGTAGCAAGAAAAACAAACCTCATATACTTACCGTGTAGAGATACACAGGGGTTCCTTTTGGGATGTATCTTTGCAGACATGTTTTTACACATACGGATATTTTTGTGGTTGAGTCACAAAAGCAGAGCTGCCGTGAATGTCGTAGAAGGAGGGCTTGACGATAGTAATTAGACCTTACTCAGTAGTGTGGGGAGCTGGGGGAGAGAAAATCTGGAAGGGGGCGCTGGAGGATTAAGAAAGAGCCGCCGACCAGCTCTCCTGAAGCACTGGTGTGGGTGGACGAGTTGGGGCTGCAGGGCAGTCTGAAGGCCCCCCCACAGCCCGCTACAAAGTGGGGGCTTGTGGCGACGTCTCTGGGAAGCTGCCGCCTCTGCTGGGGGTGAGGGCTGGGGCAGGGGCTGCTGTGGTAGCAGCAGAAGAGCTGGGTGGGGACTAAGAAGAGTGAGGACAAGCTAGAACCCACCAGGCTGGTCTGTGTCTGTCCGGCACGGTATCTGACAGAGAATTCCCTCCGAGTGTGGCCGCTGATTTCACCCCTGAGCCAGACATGGAAGGCAAGTCCAGGAACCGTGGTTCCCAGATTAACAAATTGACAATAGCAAGTGTGGGTTTTTAGTTTCTGTGTGTATACATACATATATACACACACACACACACACACACACGTGTGTATGTATACGTATGTGTAGAAATGCATGCATGTATGTGCATATATGTATTTATCATCTATATGTGTGTATAACAAATTCATACTCTACAAGGTATTTTGTAATCTGTTTTTCCTCATTTAAAACATTGCATGTGAACATTATCAGTATTTATATAGATCTTTAGCATAATTTGAATGGCTGCACAGTCCCCCATCATTTAGAGGATTTATTTGATCTATTTGTTAATCTTCCTGACTGTTTAATGCTGAAAGGTTTAGTTTGGGGTACTTCTGGTGATGGACTGAAGCAGTGAGTTAGTCAGGTGAAGGACACCAGCCCAGAGCAGAGTGGTAGTTGTTAAATTATAACCTTCCATTATTCCAGGACTTTTAGTGAATTCTCATTAAAATTGACTACAGGGGCACCTGGGTGGCTCAGTTGGTTAAGCGACCGCCTTCGGCTCAGGTCATGATCCTGGAGTCCCGGGATGGAGTCCCGCATCGGGCTCCCTGCTCGGCAGGGAGTCTGCTTCTGCCTCTGACCCTTCCCCCCTCATGTGCTCTCTCTCTCTCGTTCTCTCTCTCAAATAAATACATAAAATCTTTAAAAAAAATAAAATTGACTACGTTTTCTCTGACGTACTATTATGACATTAAGAGGGAAGCCCATTCCTCTGTGGAAGGAGTAATAGCCACAGTGACTAGGCTTTTACAAATATCACTGTCAGTCAGAGACAGTGGCACGTGGACATAAGGAGGCCCCAGCAGAAGGGACCAAGACCCTGTTCCTAGGCACACAGGCAGTGGCCCTGGACTGCTTAGATTTAGCTAGAGGACACTGAGGGGGAGTAATTTCCACACCAGGCGAGAAAGGTCTGAGAGAAGGTGCTTTCGTAATTCAAATGATGACAGAGGGTATCACAGTCTATTTTATTTAACAGTATTCACTGACATTTTGGTTTTGGATTGTGAGCACGGAGAAAGCATGGTCCATGCCTCAGCCATCTTTGTTTTAGTGATGTCTCAAATACTGAACTCAAGTTGGGTAGCACTGACATTAGATGAGGTATCGGGGCATGCCCAACAGGGCACGGAGGACAGGAGAAATAATGGGGACCAAGTGCCTGGCCAGCAGCAGAGTCAGCCCTTGGTGGAAGGAGCAAGTAGACTTAGCAGCTTCGAAATGATGTAGCAATTCACTGACATCAGCAGCTGAAGAAGAACATACGTTGACCTGTGTGCCGAAAGGAAACGGATTTAGGAGTGGGGAAGCAGAAACATTATAAGCCTTGGATATTTAAAATTCAAATTTAGCCAGAAATTATAACTAAAGTTAGCTTTCGACAGGTTGTTTCATAAGAAGCTTTGAAAGAATAGGAATGTGTCAGTCAGGGTCGTAGGAGCATCCTGAGAGCACGTTCAAATTGGGTAACTGAGGAGCAGTTAATAAAGAAACAATCTATAAATGTGTCATCAGGGTTTAGGGAAAACAACACCTGGGTGCTGGAATACTCCAGGAGGTATAGCGGTGGCGAGCTCTGATCACTTCTAAGCCTACAGGGGCAGAGGAGGAAGGTGGAGGTTATTAGAACTCGCGAGAGCATCTCCCACTGGGCAAGTCCAGTTGAAGACCAGGGGGCATGGAGCCTGTTGATAGAGTCCTTAGAGGTTAGCCTCCCGGAGATCAAACCTGGGTGAGGGGGCTGGTGTGGAGTAGGGCTGCAGGGCGGCTGGGAGATGCCCCCACAAGGTATTATTAGACACACGCGTTTTTGAGAAGATAAGCCTTGAGCTAGCCAGCACATGTGTTTATATTTGTTATCATGAATTTAAGGTAATTTTTCATTCTAATATAATTTCAAACTGGGAAAGTTATGAAATAGGAACCCCTATATATCCTTTATTCTGCATTTTGCCTCATTTGCTTGATCATTCTCTCTCTCTCTCCCCCTTCTCTCTTTTCCCTATCCCTCTCCCTATCTCTCTCTTCTAGGTTTTTTTCCTCAACCGTTTCAAAATAAGTTGGATATATTGTGTCTCCTTTATTCTAAATACTTCAGTGTGTATTTGCTAGGCATAAGGATATTTTCTTACATAACCATGGTAAAATAATCAAAATCAAGAAGTTTAGTGATGACACAATTCTATTATTTTCTACACAGCTCAGATCCAAATTTTATCAATTATCTCAATCATGTCCTTTGTAGCTTTTTTCTTTTTTTTCTGGTTCAAGATCTAATCAATGCTCATACATTGCATTAGGCTCTTCAGTCTCCTTTAATTGGGGACATTTCCTCAGCTTCTCTTTTTCAAGATTTTATTTATTTATTTGACAGAGAGAGACACAGCGAGAGAGGGAACACAAGCAGGGGGAGTGGGAGAGGGAGAAGCAGGCTTCCCGCCGAGCAGGGAGCCAGATGCGGGGCTGGATCCCAGGACCCTGGGATCATGACCTGAGCCGAAGGCAGATGCTTAACCAACTGAGCCACCCAGGTACCCAGCTTCTCTTTTTCTTGATCTTGACTTTTTTTGCTGTTACTATGATATTTAGCCTAAATCTATACTTTTGTATTCATGTCATCATAAAACTGATTCCCCTTCCTTCTTTCTTTTTCCTTCCCTCCTTCCTTCTTTCCTTTTTTTTTTTTTGCTAAAGATAAAAAGCTCTCTCGTAATAATAAAAATTGTATTCTAATAGTTTCAAGGATTATTGATCAAGTTTAATTCTTAAATTAGGCACAGTAGGAGATTAGCCACAACGATAATAAAATAGAACAATTATAACAATATATTGTAGTAAAGGTCTGTGAATGTAGTCTTGCAAAATGTCTCTGTAGCCACCCTTCTTGTGATGATGTGAGCTGATAAAATGCCCACATGATGAGATGAAGTGAGGTGAAGGACGTCGGCCGGATGATGTAGCGTTAGGCTGCTAGTCACTTCTGACCACATGTCAGCAGAAGCATCATCTCCAGGCCCGGGCTGACCCCGGGTGACTGAAACAGCAGGGCAGGAGACCTTGGATAAGGGGGTTTACTGTAGAGTCACAGAAGCCTCTCCCCACCTCTTATTTCTCCTAATACTTCCTTATGCAGTGTTATTTGTAAACACTGGGCTAGAAGGTGGCCTGCCTGTGGCTTGAAGCGGGTGGGAGCACAGAGCTAGGATGGAGGAGGAAGGCACAGAACTAGAGATGCGGGGGGTGGAGGAGGGGGGAAAGAAGGGGATTTGTTGTCTGAGGGGTGCAGAGTTTCAGGGTCTCAACATGAAAAGAATTCTGGAGATCGGTTGCACAAAAGTGTGAAGGAAGTAAACACTCCTGAACTGTACCCTTGGTTAAGATAAATTTTATGTTATGGGTATTTTGACATAAATTTAAACAAAGTCCACAGGGATCAACCCATCTTCAGCTTCTGAAGTTGAGTTTGAGTAGACGGTTTCTCCTGTCTCAGTGTCACCACCTCATCAGGCGGCATGATGCTTCTCAACAAAACGCCATAAAACCAGCTTGGGTGAAAATAGCCATCAGTGGAAAAGGACAAAAATGCCAAAGCCAAGCTTTGCTTTCAAAAGTTACTTTTTTTTTTTTTTTTAGATTTTTTTATTTATTTGACAGAGAGAGACACAGCGAGAGAGGGAACACAAGCAGGGGGAGTGGGAGAGGGAGAAGCAGGCTTCCCGCCGAGCAGGGAGCCCGATGCGGGGTTTGATCCCAGGACCCTGGGATCATGACCCGAGCTGAAGGCAGACGCTTAACGACTGAGCCACCCAGGCGCCCCTACAACTTAGATTTAAAAAATTATTAAGAGGTCAGCTGAGGAGAAAAGCATCTTAGACATGTTTTCGATTCTGTTCAGCTATTACTTATGATGGAACCATGTTTACTGTAATTTCGAAGGATAGAAGAAACTTGCTTTACATGAGGAAAAGAACCCAATAAAAATATAATTTTATTTGGAACATTTTTGAGAACCTCTTTACTCCCAAGTTCAAAATACCCACAATTTATCCTTCTCTCTTCTCTTTCTCCCTCCTCCACCAACTCTCACTGCCCAGTGCAGGTTTATACCTGTACTCACAAACACAACTCTGACTGCAAAGTAGGAGCTGTGTGTGTATTTGGGCAGACGGCCACCTGTCCGTTAGACCGGTACATACAGTGACGATATCGACAGCACGATCAGGATAACAGAAAAAGCCCCAGTCAACATTCTGTGTCACCAGCGAGGACCTGAGGTCTGCATTTTGCATGTTTGAATAACATTCATGGAAATAATTCTGTTTCAGCGGTCATGTTATGGAGAAGTAGCATACATGTTTATGCTTACCGTAACGATTCTGAGTCACAGAAAGGCCATCGGGGTGTAAAGACCAAACAAACACAGTCAGGATTTTAGAAAGTATTTCCTTCCATCGGCAGGGAAGCAGCAGGAGCAGTAATAATGGGAGCGGCTGCATGTCCGCATCAGTGTGATACAACTGAGGCGTATTTGTAACTTCACATGGCTCCTTCCGTGACCAGTCTAAAAAGGTAATAACAGAACTATTGCACGTTCCAGGTTCAAGTGGGAAAACCCCACGATGTAATAAAGTGAGAGGTAAATAATATGTTTTGGAATTAGCAATGAAAGAGGCAGATGCTCTGACAATAACGTTGGTATATCCAGGGAGGCATCAAGGATCTTGCGGGGTGATTCTTCCTTAGATCAGCACGGCCTAATTAAGAATAATTGAATTATGGGTGCTGCTCGTGAGGCTTGTATCATTTGTCTTGTTGGTAGGAGCTCCAAAATACACTCACACTTGAATTAATTCGCTGATAGTTATTGAAGGAGAAGCAAAATGGCTCAGCAGGCTAATCAGAAGGTTCTGGACAAGTGAGTCTGAAAGCTGTGCTATCAATTGCATATAGTGACCTACTGCGTCGTAGGAATACCATGGACTTGAGCAGGTCAGTGGACCCCTCTGCCTCAGTTGCTTAGTTGGTGAAGCTGGAAAACACATGCAGTTCAGACCTACATAGCCTTCTGCTCATCTCAACAACCCAGTGGCACCAAATTCCACTTTGATCATGTAGAAGAAAAAAGGGACACTTTGCCCTGCTTCCAGGATGATTAAGCACTTCATATGGGACAGTCAGATAAGAACTGTAACTCTGACATAAACCCAAAATAACAAGGTCACCCTGACTGGGCTTGATCCCCACACACAAAAACCTTGACTATTTCCTGTAAACTATTTTATACCTGATATTGTCTAGGTTGGTATCTCAAGATACATCATGACCATTTGAATATAAATGATCATGCAAGAAAGCAACTGTTTCTCCTTCATGAATAGACTAATGTAAACTTGATTATCTGGGTAATTTTGCAGTGCTAAATTTAATACTTTGGCCAGCCAGTTCTTCTGAAGACTGACTCTCTGCCCTTTTGGAAAACAAATGCTTCTTTCTCTGTCTTCCGTGGACGATCACCTCAAAAGCCTTTGTACAAGACGGCTAATGGTCTCTTGTTATTTATCCAGTCAAATGCAAATGCCTTTGGCTGATATGTCACAGCTTCTGAAATCCAGCTTGAACTCTCTCTCCCCGTTTATGTCACATCGTTCCCTCACATGAATCCTTTGGCAGCCCGGTAGACCATGATGCCTGGATTTTCACCTCTGCACCTTTGTTCATGCTACGCTTTCCAACTGCAAGCTCTTCCACACATCCCTTTATCCACACCAATTATATCCATCCCTCCAGGCAGAGCCTAGGTCCTGTGTTATCCCTGACACCTCCCTTTTCCTTCTTTCAACTCATAGTCTGTGCCACTCAGCACTTCATCTTTTGTCGCTAGGTGAAGTGTTTGCATTAGCAGTTTGTGCCTGTGTACCCCATCTCTTTAGCTAGGTGGTAAACTTCAATCCTTAAGTAAAATAGGCTTTTCTAATGTGAGTCTGATATTCCAGCCGGGGCTTGAAAACAGTACTGTACTGTTTTCTCTGCTTTTCACATAATTGCGATTGCATTATTGAGATGTGGAATAAAATCTCTGCTTTTAATAATTCTATGCCAAACTCCACTTTCCAACCTTCTACCAACATCTGGGGCAGATCCCATAACTTTCTAGTCACTTTCTGTTATTAAAACAGTCTATTCCATAAGTTATAGGCTTTGATTGCGGATCTGATTCAAAACTCTCTCCCAGGGCCAGGCACACTTGTTATCCGCTGTCTTCTATCTAGAGGATGGGGAAAGGGTTCGGGGGAACGACACTTCTCTTCTCTGAGTGATTGCAATCTTCTCCTTCTTGATTTTCTGGGATGCTGATGGCAGATGATGCCCTCCTAGCAGAGTGTAAGTGCTGGCTTTCTGGTGGGACTCCCCACTGCTGAGTTCCCTGGTGGGATCTCTGGTCTCAAATCAGCCTCTTTCCTTGACCTCCTTTTGCTACTGGAGATGGCTCCCTTGGGTGCTGTCTGGTCTGATGACTCCAGCCCAGGTACTTCCTGTGCTTCCTCCGGAGCAGAAAAGTCCTGCTCTTCATACCGGGCAGGGCGAGTGCTGACCCCATTCTCGCCCGTCTGTCAGCCCTGCTTCTTTTCTCATTTGGTCACATTCCCCTGCTTAGGCCACTGCGGAGCAGATACGCAAGACTATTTCCTAAGCAGCTGTTAAGGGGGAATGAAATGGCAGTGGCCCTTATTTATACACACCTGCATTTTAAAAAATCTTGGGATGCCCTCCCACCCACCCTTGGCTTATATATGTATAGTGAACAACTAGATACCAATTTTGTGAAGCTTAAGAGAGGCTCTTTGTAAAAGTTATGCTTGATCAAAATTGTAAAACGAATAGCTGTTTCATTTCCAAATAAGGTAATTCTAATGAAAACCCGAGATCTTCTCAGGCATCTTATTATATTATAAAAAGTACAGGATTCTTCATTGTACTGAAGGAGAGACTAATCCAACAGTTTATTTTCTGTCCTAAACCTTTCTAAAATATATGATGTATGCATTTCATTGTAATAGAGACAGTTTGGGACATCTTCCTAAATTCCAGACATCCTTCAGACAATCCCATTATATTTTATAGTCACCCATTCCCCCATAATTTTTTCAGTTTAATTTTTATTTTTAATTAATTTTTTGTGTGAGTGTTCTCCATCATCAGTGTAATTTTTTCCCAGATTTTTACTTTTGGGTCTCTATATGCTTCTTTTGTGCACTCTAATTTTTTATTCTCTATCTGATATTTCTAATTGCTGTAGTCTTGGAGGGTCTAATTCTTGTTTTTGCTGACTCTTGCTCATGGTGGTTTGTTTTCTGGTGTGTTTTGTAATTTTGGATTGTGAGGTCATGTTTGCCTGAACTTTGCATGTTAATTTATTGTTTTGTTGCTTCCCAAACCAACCAGAGACTGAATTTTCATCCCAAATGCACGAGCGTAGACCAGTAGTCATAAATTTCAGGGGAGATTTTTATTTTTAAGAACACCCTGAATCTATGCCAAGGCAGACAAGTCTCCTTGGGTTTTCTCTTTGCTGGTGGACAGCCAGCCTTCTTTTTCACTGAGAGTGAGTACTTTATGTGGGGCTTCAGTTCTAAAGCCCTATCTTTTTGCAAGCCCAAGGCCTTGTTTCCCATCCCCAGGTAGCCATTAAAACCCAGGCCTGTAGGTAATGGGAACTAGCAATCACCTTGAGGCTTTTGGTGTCAGTCTAGGTCACAGCTTGTTTTGTAGTCTTGGTCCTTGGGAATTTCCCTTAGTTTCCTCCCCACCCTCCCCTGCAACATGAAGCTTGAACTCACAGTCCTAAGATCAAGAGTCCTATGGTCTGCTGACTGAGTCAGCCAGGTGCCCACCTTACTTTTTTTTTTAATGGACTCAGTTATGCATTAGAAACAATGACTGTGATATTTGACCCAGTTTTTCTAAGTATCTTATAGGAGAATTTTTGAGGATTGCTAGCCTATTATTCTTTTAAATTTCAAATCCTACTTACTTGTATTACAGAATTTCCTTCATATCTTGTGCTGAAGCAGTATAAGAATAAAACCTACTATTTATTGAATGCCGTTTATGTGCCAAGTGCTTTATATCTGTGATCGCCATTTTGTAGTCATCTTTACTGTATCATGGACCAATCTATATAATTAGAAACCTGTTACTCTCTGTGTCTACCTCTTGTGTGTATTCTCTATAGGAATGTGATATTGTGATTTATAACAAGAAATATAAATTTAGTCTCTATCCTGTTGAGTTCCTAAAACCCTTGGAATTTCCTAAATAATGAGAACATTAAAGGTGTCTCTTATTATGTTATTGAGGTGACTTTTGGACTCCACCTAAGGATGAGTGCAAGCTGATTGCCAGGAGAACAAACGATATAATTAGAGGGTGGAAATTCTTTTCCTAACTCCCTTACCTCCTGGAAGGGGAGAAGGACTAGAGGTTCAATTAATCAGTAATGGCCAGTGATTTAGTCAGTCATGCCTGTGAAATGAAGCCACTAGAAAAACCCTAGAGGGTTCCTGGGTTGGTGAACACATGGAGATTTAGGAAGAGCTGCATGCCTGGAGTGAGCACAGGAGCTCTGCCCACTACCCCATATCTTTCCCCATGCATTTCTTCTAACTGGCTATTCCTGAGTTATATTCATTTATAATAAACCAATAATCTAGTAAATGAAAAGTTTCTTTGAGTTTTGTGAACCACTTTAGGAAGTTAATCAAGCTTAAGGAGGGGGTCTTTGGAACCCCCATAGCCAGTGACAGCACAAGTGACAACCTGGACTTGTGATTGGTGTTAGATGGGGGGTGTGAGTCTTGTAGGACTGAAGTCTTGTTGGAACCTTTAACCTATGGAATCTGACGCTTTCTCTGGGTAAATCATGTCAGAATTGAGTTGAATTACAGGACGCCCAGCGGGTGTTGGAATCCGCGCCCCCATCCATTGGAATTGGGTGCAGAATCTTAACTGGTGATCAGAAGTGGGATTAGAGTCAGAATATTAGAAGTGGTAATCATGATATGTAACTATTTTACTTGTCTGTTGTCTTAGTTTCCTGTTTCACTATAATATAAATTGCATAAGGATAGGGGACCATGCCTATCTTGTTCTTAATTGAATTTCTAGTATCTATGTGACTAGCTCCTAGTGAGAACTTGATAAATATTCACCATATAGATGAACATAATCTATGCTGTAGGTGCTATCGTGCCTATTTTCAGATGAGGGCCCGGGCCCACCGAAGTGAAGTGACTTGTCCAAGGTTATAGAGGTAGTAAGTGATGTGTGATACAAGATCAGATGCTAAAGTCCGTTTCCCCCTGCCATTTGGGAAGCTATTTCTTTCATTAGTTTCTGGGAAGCCAAGGTGAGGAGCTAAATTATGAAAGTGGTTTGATTAAATGATAACTGAAATATATTCCTCACATCATTAATTTCAAATTACACTTAATTTTAATACTGTTCAGTGATTTATATTGTATAGAATTAAGGCAATTTCATACAGTCAGCATTTCAGAGTAAAATTTCCAAGCCCCATTGATTGTACTTGGTGCCTATTTTTGTTGTATTTCTGGAAAGTAGATAGCATTTTTTGGGAAAGTATGTTTTGAATTCTCATCCCATTCAAGAGAAATATTAAAAATTGTTGTGCTTTCTTTCTTCCCTCCTCAATTTTTTAAAATTTCTTGATATAAATGAGAAGTTTGGCACATTATTGTTTTTACTGAATCCAGTATAAAAATCAGTTTATTATTGTTTTTTAAAAAAAAAAAACACAAAAATCAGCAAGTTCAAAATGCCCTAATCTTAAAAGTCTCTAAAGATTCTGAAATAGGCCAAGATTGCTTTGTGCTGACTAATCCATTACAGTTTTCATTAAGACTATATTTTTGACTGGAGAATATTTCCTGCAACAGAGGCTAAATTATTAAATTCGTGATCAAAGTCAATTGGGTATCACAAATAATATCCAAAACTTAGAGAAAGTATGTGTCAAGATGAGATTCTCACGACAGAAGAGTAGATATTGTATGCTGAGTAGAAAGGCCATTCTGGGGGTGTCTGGGTGGTGCAGTCAGTTAAGCATCTAACTCGTTTTGGCTCAGGTCGTGATCTCAGGGTTGTGAGACTGAGTCCCCTTGGGACTCTCTCTCTGCCCCTCCCCCTGCACGTGCATGCACATGTGTGCGCTCTCCTTCTCTAAATAAATAAATAAATCTTAGAAAGAGAGAAAGAGAGAGAGAGAGAAGCCATTCTAGATCTTTTCAGGATAAATCTGTCTGTAAGAAAATGTAGGTCACCACTACTGTGGTTCATTTGCAGCAGTGAACGTCTGAGTAAAAAGACTTTGACCTATAGTGCCTTTTTCAGTTTAGTGCTATGAAAAAAGCAACTCCCATGGTCTAGAAAATGTTCTTCTACTTTTTTTTTTTTTAAGATCTTATTTATTTTTTCATGACAGAGAGAGAGAGAGAGAGGCAGAGGGAGAAGCAGGCTCCCAAGGAGCAGGGAGCCCAATGCGGGACTCGATCCCAGGACCCTGAGATCATGACCTGAGCCGAAGGCAGACGCTTAACCATCTGAGCCACCCAGGCACCCTTCTTCTACTTTTGATAGTAAATTTTAAAATGTTTGTCTACAGGAGTTTATATTGTACAACTGGAAGCATGGAGCCTTGATTACTAGATGGGTTCCCAGGGTGGCATGCACAGAGAACAGCTTTCCACTGTTTAGAGTAAGAGTATGGGTTTGCTAATGTTAGATTGTAAATCAGTGCTTTTTTTTAATCTGAAAAACTGGAATAAAAATATTTTGGAGATACAGTTTTTTTTTTAATATACAATGAATTGTAAAATCTAGTATTTAGGAGAAATAACCTTTAAAAAAATAGGACAGTTTGGAATGAAAGTATAATTTGAGTAAGCCTGTTAATTTCTACACACCTATGAATATAGACCATGATATTATTCTGAGTGCCTAGAAGGCAGGGACATCTCTTACTCTTTTTTATCTCCTCCCTCCTACCACACCTAGTCAACAATGGACGGTCTTTGGAGACATCCACCCAAATGATAATGGACAAGCCTCTGCTTGAACATGTTTCAACACAGTAAATCCCTACCACGACAGTCAGACCATTCGGGTTTGGAGGGTTTAGGCAGAAACTCGTTCTTCTCTTGAGTGAACATGAACTTCCTCTAACCTTCCCCTGCCGGGTCTGTCCTCTGAAGCCTCACAGAACAAGTCTGATCCTTCTTCCCTGTCAAAAGCCCTTTTGACCTCTGAAGGCAAATACAATGACACAAAATTTAAATTGTAGTGTGGCAAGCACCACACCGTAAAGTCAGACACTGACTTCTCCCTTTGAGGACCTAGATTTTGAAAAGGTTTGTTTTATGGGTTACCCCTTTACTCACTTGAATCAAATTAACCTTGTAGTCAGTAAAATCCCTATGTCTTTTTCACCTGCTCTTAAACATCTCCACCATGTCAAGTAGTTAGATTTTGAAATTTGCATTTATCCCTGTTAAATATCTTGTTTTATGTCGTCTATCATTTTGGCTTACCAGAATCTTCCTAGATTCTTATTATGTTATCTAATATCACTGCTGATCCTCCAAAGCTCTTTTATGTCACTTCCAGCCTCATTTCTCATTGCTCCCACTGTTATATACCCTTCATATATAAAATCGGAATTTTAATTCTTGGAACAGACCATGCTTTATCTCAATTTGAGTCATTGAACTTACTGTTTTGTAATACTTTCCCTCTTTTTCCAACAGCTAACTTATTCTTCAAGGCTCAACCAAGATGTCACATTTTCTAGAACTTCTCCTATTACTGGGTGAGATGGTTCACCTCTGAGTTCCCTTAGTACTCAGTGTTTATGGTTAAATCCTAGCACTCACCAAGCTATATTATGATGGTCTATGTTCTCTTTCTTTTTTAAAGTTTTTATTTATTTGAGAGAGAGAGAGAGAGAGAGCACGAGCAGTGGGGAAAGAGAAAGAGGGACAAGCAGACTTTCTGCTGAGCAGGGAGCCTGATTCGGGGCCCGATCCCAGGACCCTAAGATCATGACCTGAGTCGAAGGCAGACACTTAACTGACTGAGATACCCAGGCTCCCTAATAGTCTACATTCTTGACTTCTTTTACTCACTAATCTATGAGATTCCTGAATTCAGGAACATATTTTTTTTCAACAGTTTGTCTCCAGTACCTAACACAATGCATGACGTGTAGTAGGTTTTTAGTATATATTTCTTGAAAAAATAATTAAATAAGTCAAGTGGCCTCACCAAAGTAGTAATAAGCAATTATATAGAACCAAGGATGTTACCCTATGATGTACTTCATTAAACTGTTCTCCCTCAATCCATAATCTGTTTTTCAGGCTATGGTCATCACCACAGTGAGTGATTTTCAGCACATATCTCTTAGCTCTTCACGTCTGCAAGGACATCATAAAATATCATGAAACCCTGTCAAACGCCAACCTGAAATTCAGAAATATTATGCATGTGGCCTTCACCTGCCCTACCAGTCCCAGAAATGGAACATTTGTGTTGATCTTGAGCTATATTGATATTTAATTATTGTATCCAGATTTTCACTTATCTTTCCCTGCATTGCTTATAGAATGTTTTAATCTCATCTCAGTTTTCTGTAGATTTTATATGTATTTTCAAAATATATATATATATTTTTTTGAGTTTTAATTTTTTTTTATTCTTATGTTAATCCCCATACATTACATCATTAGTTTTAGATGAAGTGTTCCATGATTCATTGTTTGTGCATAACACCCAGTGCTCCATGCAGAATGTGCCCTCCTCAATACCCACCACCAGGCTAACCCAT
>NC_058407.1:71493453-71501129 GCF_002201575.2 Neomonachus schauinslandi
TGTGTAAGCTTCGGGGTCCACCTACACAGAGCACAGCGCATGAGTCTCTGGGAGCCAAACCTGTGCGGTCCCTGCTCCCAGAGCCATACTACCTTGTGGTGGCATTCTTTGAAGATGCTGTCCTGGATGATCCCACATTTCTGCACAGCCCACGCTTTACAGTATGGGTTTGAGTCACATGGGAAATTTTGTGCTACTGTGTCTGCACATTTTTGACTCGTTTTCCAACTATTTCCAAATTCCAGTATTCCAATAGCTTCTGACGAATGTCTTGTTATGAAATCATCCTTGAGATCTCCATTGTTATTTCCACAAAGACCACACACTTTGCCCTATAGAGATCAGAAAGGGAAATTAACAAGTAGGTTGTATCAGGGAAATAGATATATCGAGAGATGAGATCAGAAAGGAAAATTAAAAAGTGAGTTGCACTACAGTCGTATATAGAGACAGATAGGTAAGGAAACTATGATCATATATAGTATCATGAATCTATTTTATTTTATTTTATTTTTTAGTAGGGTCCACACCCAACATGGGGTTTCAACTTACAACCCTGAGATCAAGAGTCACATGCTCTGCTGACTGAGCCAGCCAGGTGACCCTATCATAAATCTATTTTAAATTCCAGATTTTGGAAGGAAACTAGAATCTGTGGATAAGATTCTGCACCTGTTTAATCCAAGACATCCTATATCACAAAATGATCTAGTATCAACTAGATAAATGTGTTAAGAATTGTTAAAAACTAATTATATTCACTAGCTTTAAATCATACAGGAAGTATACTCTTAGGTTCTTAGAATATTTGCTCCAAGAAATACATTTCATTTTATACATTCACCAGCTACCTTAAAATTGTATTATAAAATAATCTCAAGTAACCAAGCATAGTTAAACTAGAATGCTTCAGGTTTATTGCATTTATTTTTCATCAGATTCTATCATCTTTGATTTCCACTTCATGTTTCATGATAAGATTGAGCAGATGTGGAGGGCTTGCTCTAGGACAGAAACTACCACTGTCTCACTTTCCACTGAAGAATTGTCTCTAATTCTCAGAAACAGAAATTATTTTGCTTCCCCATTAATCACTTATTAATGATATACGTACATTCCAGCGAGGATCCAATATAGCCGAAACTCTCGTATTCTTGTCCCAAATTATGGTTATCCCATTTAGAAATTTCAGAATCAAGTACAGGCCAACGGTATGTACAGAGTATGTATTTTCACTGAGTCCACAGTCCTTACTTTCTGTAATTTTGGAGACTGTTACTTTACCATCATGCAAGACAACATTCTGATCCTGTTAATTAAAAGACAGACTTATGGTAACATCAGTTTTATCTGGCCACTCATAATCTGAGAGAAAAAAATACATAAAGAGGAATAGTACTGTACCTGAAAAGCAACTATGATTTTTCTTGAGCATGTAAGCCCATCTTCACAGCACGGGACGCTTTCAGTTAAAATACGGAATGTGCCACTTTCACGACCACAATAATCCTTTAAGAAGTAAATTATAATAATAGTTCATAAATATCAGGGATATGGAATTCAATTACAATATTTGCATCAAACAAGTAATTCTTAGACAGTGATAACTTAAACTCAATAAATTACCATAAGCTGTGTTATGGAATTTCCAAAAGAGGAGAGTTTGACTGCATATAAGGATAGGTAGTCCTGGCTGAGTCCAACAACCTAGTTAACTTGCTTTCACTTGGTCCTTTTCCTGTTACTTCTAATCAAGTTCAGAATTATACCATAGGTATATAAGTATTTAAATTATGTATTTTATAATCATTGATTTATTTCTAGGCTCTGTAAGTAGCTAGATGAAGGTGTTTTTCTCCCCCTCAGTGATTTTTATGAAACTCAACATTCAACCAAAACTAATGCATAAATACAAAATAATCCAAATTTCAAAAATTAGATGTGACTTAGGAAGCAGCTTAGCAGCATGTAACAAGCATGAACTCTGGAATGACACAGATCTGGGTTTGAATATGGCATTTTCTACTTAGCAGTTCGTGTTGCTTAACCTCTCTAAACTTCAATTTCTTCACCTGCATCATAGGGATAATACTAGCAGCCTTTGAGTATTGTAATGATTAAATGTAATAAATTTTCTTGGCAAAGAAGTGCTCATACAATGGTAACTGCCATTGTTGCTGACAGTGTTGCTGTTAAAATAATGATATCTAACATTTATTGAGCACTTAGTATGTGCTCCAATATTTGCCCTAATTTGGTTTCCAGTGGGGGCTATTTCCGTCCCCATTTTACAGATAAGGAAACTGAGACACAGAGGGATTAAGGAATGTGCCCAAAGTCACATCAGAGAAATGGGAGAGGCACGACTGAAATCTAGGCCTACTGCCTCCCGAGTCAGCATCACATTATGTTATATTTTACTGCCTTTGAGAAACCTTTAAGGGACCATTTGTTTAAATTTCACATTTTCAGAATAAAATTCTCCAGAGCTCATCTACAAATAATTATTATTAAGTATAAAAAAATTGTGAAAAAACACACTAGTCATTACCTCAACAAATGAATATTGGCAGAGACCATCAAAGCTGTAACTTTTTCCATCAAAAGTTCTAACATGACCTTCCCCATAGATGTGGCAGACGGTCTGACATTTATTTTGTGTACACCTCCAAGATCCTTTTACACAAGTACTAAAATAAAAAAATATATATATATCATGCCAAGATTCACATACTCATACTATTTTTAGAAAGAAGCACAAAACCTTGTTCTATACTAATTTAAATTTTGTAGTTGTCTTCATTATACTATATGGCGTTCACCATATAAAATGCCAAATAAAGTTTCTATTTCAAAAAGTACAGCATAGGGAGTATAGTCAATAATACTGTAATAATTTTGTATGGTGGCAGATGGTAACTACTATGGTGGTGAGCATTTTATAATGTATATGATTGTTGAATCACTATGTTGTACATCTAAAACTAATATAATATTGTATGTCAACTATACTTGAATAAAAAATTTTAAAAAATTAAAGTTTCTATTTAAAAAAGAGCATTTTAAACTCTACTTCATTATTGTTTTCCACATATCCCAAAATATGACTTCTTTCCTATAAAAATAAGAGCAGACTGTACTTTCTAATATCCAAAACATATACAATAGTAACTCTTTATTATGCACCAATTGTTGCAGCCAACCGAGGTAACACTTCCTTGCTCATACTCCCATCCACCAAAAGAACATGGGCAGTCTTCGGGGAACACACAGTTCCCTTTAGAATTTCGAACCATGCCTACTGGACAGTAGCACCCAGCTTTGCAAGGCAAGTTCTCCTATGGGAATAAATATAAAATATACACCATGAGGTACTGCACTAATTTATAATACATAAATATATACCAAGTATACATGTAGAGCCAATATTTGAAAAATCAAAATAACACAATAAATACGACTTTCTCATTAGTTTTCATTGATGTTTTAGTTTGCTTCTATCCTGACACAATTAAAAGTTTGAAAAGGTTAAACTGCATTGCCATGTTACTTACATCAAAACCAGGCATGTTCCAAGCACCACATTTACTGTCAACTCTTCTCTGTGCCCTCGGGCCCCTGCAGTCAACATATTTGGCCCCTCCAGAACAATTCTCTGCGGGATAAAGGAAATTGTTAATCAAGGGCCTCTTGATCTGCTTATTTTAACCCAAGTAGATCTATTAAACTTGCATCATGATTTCAACACTTACGTTGGGTTGAACTAATGGGAGTCTGGCAAAGAAAATTTCCATCCCGACAGACACTGGAAATAGAAGAAAATTATAGATTTAAACTTCAAACTTCAATGAAGAGTTCTTAATACACTATTAGAGCAACTTTAACCCCTCATTCACAAGTTTTTTCATGAGTAGATGAATGAGACACAGTGCCCCAGAAACTATATAACATACACCCTATTATAAGATACAGCCTCGTACATATTTATAGGAATGTACAAGCAAGGTTCTACAGACATCAGAGACAACATGAAAATGATGGCTGGATCCTGATGGATGAGTAAGACTCAACAGATACTGCTGATAAGATGCAAAGCTGTGATGTGGGAAAGAACAAGGTATGTGCCAATGACTTGTTTGGATAGAAGGCAAGAAGCATGATAGAGACAAGTGGTAAAAGCAAGTCAGGGCCAGACTTCAGATGGTCTTAAATGACATGTAAGTTTGTTTCTATTCTTCAGGGAACTGTCACCATTAAAGTTCCTGAGCAGCTAAGTGGCACAATCAGAATAATGCTTTAGGTTAGTCATTTTAGAGGTAGTGCAAGAAATATGAGACAGAGAGAGAGACAGGGCAAAGAACAGCCAAGTTCAACAACACAGTAATGCCAGTAAGAGCTCATGGGGGTCTGAAATAGGGTAATGATAAAGGGAACCAGAATTTGGAGGTGATAGCCTAAGTTTCATTAAAAAGGTAACCTACTGATTCCTTAACATTTACAGAGAAAGTATCATTATCAAACCCCAACCAAATGTTTTGTGTGCCATGATAGAAAGGGGTTGTTACCTATGCTTTCCTTTTAAATGGCCAAGAAAAATCACTCATTACTAAATGATAGTTTCATATGGAACTAAAGAAAAGAGAGGAGCATCCAAAATTTTTTGGAATGGCTACTTCATTTTTGCATTCATGTTGTTAAGAATTTCTATGTCTATGGAATTAAAAACATGGATAAATTACTTTGCCTGAAACTGCAAAAATCACAACCTCCTTAGTCATTACAAAAAATCAATTCTTCAACTTCTCCTACTGCCCAGGAATTAAGTTCAAATTCTTCAGTACAGCCTGGCCACTGTCTACTTTTCCAACCTGATCCTATGCAATGAGAACCTACATGTGCAATACTTTTCAAGCATTTCCTACATTACGGCATTCTGTTTAGTCTACTAGAAATCTCTCTTCTCACCTCAATTTTGTCTGGAAAAAGTTTCATCTCTTAGGAAAATTCAAACGCTGGTCTCCTCTGAGAAGTTCTCGTTATCTCCTCAGGTAGTGACTGGCCCTTTCTGCTACCATATTATAGTATACAAACCTCCTTGCAATAGTCAGCACCCTTGTTCTGTGAGTCCAAGACAATGTTCATTCATCTTTGTAACTCCAGCCCTCAACACAAGGCCTGGCACATGACAAATATCTATTTAATAAGTGCTTGTTGAATGATGAATGCTGTGATACAACTAGAAAGCATGGTCTGAATATAAAATCATTTTCCATCCTCTGTATGTAGAATGCCTACTGCTAGAATATTTTTTTATTGGTATTTAAAACCAAACAAGAGTAGGATACATCAGTTAAAGCCATTATAATGCAGTGAGCACTTCAGGTTAAAGGGAGCAATAACTAACTTCAATAAGAAATACAAAATTTAAAATGTGACAGGTCTAACGAAGACTTTAGGAAAAGTCAATTTCTCTGAAAAGGACAGTTCCTTGATTTTGAAGTCATACAAATATATATGTAATTTCCATACCATTTGTTGTTATTAATATTGATGAGTTTGCCTGGCTGCATGACCTTGCCATTTATGTAGCAGTCACACTGAGATTTTAGAACACAATTCCCTTCATTATTCTGGTACATTCCATCAGGACAAGTGCATCCATCAAATGGAACATCTTCTATATCACAGCTCCTATATCTCTCTGACAATAATCGACAAGTTTTATTGCAGGCTTTTATATTGTACTTGAAAACGAGGTCACTTGGACAAGAGGAATCTGTTGGTATAGGAACAAAAGAATAGTAAATATGTATACACTCAGGAAAAGTAGCAATTTTACTTCAACCTGATATTTATAGATATTACAGTGAATTATTCACAATTGAGGTTATGAATAATCAAGAAAAAGTTACTTGCTATTTGCATTTTTTACTTTTTTTTTTATTTTGAAAAAGTGAATATTGAAGGAGGCAATTGCAATCACCCAGGAGAAAAAAAATGCTTTTTTTGAACTAGGGTGGTGCCCATAGAGATGGAGAGATGTGAATGGATTTGAGAGAAATTTTGGAGGTGAACCTGACAGACTTTACTGATTGGATATGTGCAATGAGGTAGTAAGTATGATCTACAAGAGATTTATTTCTACAAAGTTTTGTTTTGTTTTGTTTTTGGTAAGCCAAGTATTTTTCTGAAGTCATATTCATACACTGCAATAAATATTTAAAACAAAGCAAGATTCAATAAACATGATAAACATGATAGTTAAGCCCCTAATTTACTTATTTTTATTTTTTTTCTAATGTTATTAATATTGGGGCACCTGGCTGACTTGGTTAAGCGTCAGCCTCTTGGTTTCAGCTCAGGTTATGATCTCCAGGCCAGGAGATCAAGTCCTGCTTCCAGTTCTGCACTCAGCGGGGAGTCTACTTCCCCTCTCCCTCTGTCCCTCCACAGCACTGCCCACTACACACACACACTCTCTCTGTCTGAAATAAATCTTTAAAATAAATAGATAAAATAAAATGTTACTAATATTTAACTATCATTTTAAAAGGTAGTAGGAGTTGGAATTTTAAATTTCAGCATGTAAAACTGAACAGAAACCTATGTTCATATCTAAATACATATATATTCTGCTCTTATTTAAATATGAGTATATTAAATCAAGATAAAAGAATCAAGAAGTAAAAATGCAAGGATCACTGAAACATACTTTTTAAAATAACAGAAAATCATCTTTGAAAGAATCAAGTACAAATTTGTAAATACATGTTTCTAAATTACACACACACACACTCACACACCATAGTAATAGTGAGAAGAGAGTTATCTAAAAAGCCCCTGTCCTGCTTACCACATAGTCCGGTTCTCCATCCCACCATGTATACTTCTTTCTCAGCACATGCTTTCACATAGTTGCCAAAAACCGTGCACAAGCAATCTTCACTGTTTTCACAAGTACAAGTGTATTTTTTGCATTCCTTTAAGAAATAAGTGTATATTACATTATGAAAATATTCACAAGAACAGGTAAACTGGGTATCTTAATTCACTTCATAACCACTCCTCTTCCTTGAAAAAAAAATCTATCTTAAAATTTTGGGAACTATTTCTTTTCAAAATAAGCAAAGTAGCAAATCAATTATTAACTAAGTTTTCAAAGAACTTAGAAAAGATGGAAAGAGAAATTTATTCAAGATTTTTATCATTTAGGGTTATTTTCCAGTACCATTTTTGTATTTGGTATATCTAACAACTGAATAAATTAGTGGAATCGAATGTTAAATTTAAACCTATGTCTTAATCTACTGATAATGCCTGTTACTTGAAATTTTTTAATGTCTAGAGGCTTATACTCATACTACCAAAATATTTCACAAAAAGCACTGTTAATCTTAGACACTCACATACCTCATAATATGGTTTAGCATTCACAATTGGATGGCAGGAAGCAAAAGGCCCATCTGAATCAAGAAAAATTCCACAGTGCTTTTCGGCAAATTTTTCTGGAAGAAAATTAATGCACTCAAAATTAGTATCAATAATGTCATAATTTTTTATTTAAAAAGGTGTAATTGTCGACGTGGATGGAACTGGAGGGTATTATGTTGAGTGAAATAAGTCAAACAGAGAAAGACATGTATCATATGATCTCACTGATATGAGGAATTCTTAAT
>NC_058407.1:71501529-71520353 GCF_002201575.2 Neomonachus schauinslandi
GGATGGGGTGACTGGGTGATAGACACTGGGGAGGGTATGTGCTCTGGTAAGCGCTGTGAATTGTGCAAGACTGTTGAATCTCAGATCTGTACCTCTGAAACAAGTAATGCAATATATGTTAAGAAAAAAAGAAGAAGAAGAAGAAGGTAGCGGGAGGGGAAGAATGAAGCAGGGGAAATCGGAGGGGTAGACGAACCATGAGAGACGATGGACTCTGAAAAACAAACAGGGTTCTAGAGGGGAGGGGGGTGGGAGGATGGGTTAGCCTGGTGGTGGGTATTGAGGAGGGCACATTCTGCATGGAGCACTGGGTGTTATGCACAAACAATGAATCATGGAACACTTCATCTAAAAAAAAAAAAAAAGGTGTAATTGTGTTTTTAAAGTGTTTTTGCTGTAGCATATCTAATTTATTATCAACATATACAAAAATAGCATGATATAATCAGAAACACCTTAAACTAAGAGGCAAAATCTTTCTTTTTAAATTTGTATTATTTTTTAAAAGATTTCATTTACTTATTTATTTGAGAGAGAGAGCAAGTGGAGGGAGGGAGAGAGATAAGCAGACTCTGCACTGAGCATGGAGTGCAAGGTGGGCTTGATCTCATGACCCTGAGATCATAATCTGAGCTGAAATCAAGAGTCCGACGCTTAACCGACTGCACCGCTCAGGCACCGTAAAATTTGTCTTTCTTTTTTTAATTGAAGTATAGTCGACACACAATGTTACGTTAGTTTCAGGTGTGCAACACAGGGATTGGACAACTCTACCTTCTGCTGTGCTCACCACAAGAGTAACTACCATCTGTCCCCATACTGCGCTATTCCAATACCATTGATGCTATTCCCCGGGCTGTTCCTTGCTTCCTCATGACTTACTTGTTCCATAACTGGAATAAGAGGCAAACTCTTTTTTAGCTTCAGACTTTTGTATTAAATCAGTTAACCTGTTTGCAAAAGGCAATTTCTACAAAAATGGGACTAAGAGAGCTGGATTATTTATTCAGGTATCTTTTAATTTAAAATATATTTTTAAGTCTGAATTAGAACAAGCTGGTAAATGAAACCATCACGACACCAGCCTCTGTTGCTGCAGTAGCCATGTCAGTTTTAGGACCACCAGTATCAATCATTCAAAAACACTAATTTTATTTTTTAAGGACTGAATTGATATTTGGTTGGTTTGTAAGTAACTAGTTTTGTATTAAATTAACAGAAAATTCACAAAAATAGCATCTGAGTAACAAATGCTTTGCTCAATGATTTGTAAATACTTAAAGATGATGACAGTGACTAGAACAAGCACTGCTAATTTTTTTTTTAACTATCTACTGATAGGCTTCTAAAGTTATTGTCACCAGGAAGCAATAAAGGAAGCTGATTGAATCTATTAAAAGGACATTGAGGTCAATTATTTCTAAAATTTTGACAAACTTGTAACTACGTATCACCATTTTTTATGTAAATACTACTAACAGCTTATTACAGCATAGTTTAATTTTCTGTATTTTATTTTATTATGTTAAATACTGACATTGAAAATGGAAATTGTTAATTTATATAGCTCTCAAAAGTGTTAATATAGTCTCCTTAACATAAATTGGCTTGGTTTCTTATGAGATATACATTTGTTTTTACCTATTCTCATTTTAATTATTTTCATTGTAACACCTGCAAAACAAAAAAACATGACAACTAAACCCTGAAATATGTATTACCATGTTGATGTTAATGCTTCTATCACCTCATTCTATAAATCAAAACAAGTTAAATGAAACTTTAAAAAGGAATTGCTGTGTAATTTTAAATATTATTAAAAGCTGATCAGATATTTGTTTCAAATATGCAGATTAATTTAGAAACAACTAATTAGGGGTGCCTGGGTGGCACAGTGGGTTGAGCGTCCAACTCTTGATTTCGACTCTTGGTTTCAGCTCAGGTCGTGATCTCAGGGTCATGAGATCAAGCCCCACGTCAGTGTGCAGTCTGCTTGGATTTCTCTCTCCCTCTTCCTTGCCCCTCCCCCTCCTCTCTCTCTCTCTCTCTCAAATTAATAAATGAATATTTTTAAAAACAAAATAACTAATTAACATATAAACATAATATATTTTAACTTACTTTCCATTGCATTCCATTACTTATGAAAGAAGTAACACAAGATAAAGTGTTTATTAAAATCAATAATACTAAGGGAGCAATCAGAGCAAGACTTCGATTTGAAATACTTGGATTATCAGCAACAGACCCATAAATACAGAGAACAAACTGATGGTTGCCAGAGGTGAAGTGGATAAGGGGATGGGCAAAATGGGGTAAAGGTGAGTGGCAGATACAGGTGTCAAGTTAGGGAATGAATAAGTCACAGGGATAAAAGGTCTAGCATAGGGAATATAATCAGTTGTACTGTAATAGTGTTGTATGGGGACAGATGGTAGCTACACTTGTAGTGAGCATGACTTATTGTATAGACTTGTGGAATCACTATGTTGTACATATTGCATGTCGACTATACTACCATAAAAATATATTAATTAAATAAATAAAAATAAAATGCTTGGGTTACAACTTCATCTTTAACCCTTATTAAGTACACTCTACCTGGACTGTACTATCAACATCTACATTAATGAAGATGATAACCTCATCCATGCTCTTCATGGGTGTTTGTGGGAACAAATTGAACTAATATTTATGGAAGTCTTTGGTAAGCTAAAACATGAGCTGAATCATATAAGCGTAAAAGTTTCCTCATAAGATCCATATTTGGGGTTTGGTATAATTAACACACATGATAGCAGCAGTTAGGAGACCTAGATCTAGCGACACCTCTATTGTTAAGTAGCTCGGCAGTTTGGGCAAGTCTTGCGATGTCAACCAATGATCACTTCCATGCCTAAATTAAAGATCTGTAAAATTTCCTCGTACCCTACTATTCGACAGCTGTGGAAAAAACTGTCTGAGGAGGAAAAGAATAGGTATAGAAAAAGACAACTGTGTTGGTCCCCCTCCCCCAATGAAAGATGGGTTTTCTAGTTGTGCCTCAGCCAGCCGGACTGCTTCTCTGCTGTTCCCTGAAAAACTGGGACAGTACAACAAACACTAGAGAAAAACAGGATTATGTGATAGTCCCCTATTATTATCAGAATAAGTACACAATTCCTAGCTTAAGTATTTAATTACAGAGTTTGATGTTCAATTACCAATACCTTTTTCTATACTGATGCATGAAATGGGTTTTCCTTTAGGACAGGGCATCATTTCCCAAGAATCAGCAAATGCCTGAGGTGTCTTCTCCAATATATTCTGACTTGACATTAAATCATCCTCTACTCTGCTGTTGAAGGAACCACAGAGTCCTGGATAGGGCACAGAACAAATTTTAACATTTCCTCACCTACTCAGCTTTTTGGATTCATATTCTCACATCATATTCAGTTCTATGCTCAAATCAAAACACGCAGAAGCTACCTGAGAGTATGTCTTGGTGAGTCTTTATACATATAAGTAAAATTTTATGACACTTCCAACTAATGCTCCATTTTATTCAAATTCCAGGAGCACTGAAACACCATTCGCCACAAATACCGTGTTTTTCCTGTGTGTTGCTATAACATAACCTCCTTTAACAAGGTGGTAGGAAGCATGCTTATAAGCAGGGCATTTGTGACTGCACGTTTTCAATATTAGTGTGGAGACTTGAATCATGTTAAGGGCTATATTCTTTCTTATCTGGAATCTTCCATGAGTTACATTTTTTCCCTATGTATACATAAGTCACCTTCTCGAGTAAAGATATGTTGCAAAAGCTCAGACGGTTTGAAATTAGTAACTGTGGGCTTTGCCATTGTTTTGTTTGTTTTGTTTGCCATCCATGACAGAATGCAAAAGCTGATTTCTATGACAGAAGACCTCCGTGAAGGAGATGACCATGTCATCTATCAGCAGAAAGACAAATTGTAATGTAGCTTGCATTTGAAACTTGATATTCAAAAGATGTAAATGTATAATATTTTCATCTTTTTCTTCTATAGATAAAAGCTTTCGTAATCTATCTTAGCAGTGATATATAACATATATTATCAAACCTCACTTTAAGAAACCTTAATTTAAAAACCTTTAAGTGTTTAAATTTGCAGGAAAACACTTGGGAATAGATTTTGTAATAAATAAAACTGTCTTCCCCTAATGAAGGAGGGGAAATTGGAGGCGGAGACGAACCATGAGAGACGACAGACTCTAAGAAACAAACAGGGTTCTAGAGGGGAGGGAGGTGGGGGAATGGGTTAGCCTGGTGATGGGTATTAAAGAGGGCACGTTCTGCATGGAGCACTGGGTGTTATACGCAAACAATGAATCATGGCACACTACATCAAAAACTGATGATGTAATGTATGGTGATTAACATAACATAATAATAAAAATAAATAAATAAATAAACTGTCTTTACTATCAGTTGAAACTGTTTTACTGCACTATTGAAAGGAAGATTTAAGTAAAAATGCTTTATGATCTCATGTCATTAATGGAGGGACAGCTGAAAATGAAAATAAGTGATGGTCACATTACAGCCTTGGAAATAAAAACATATCCAGAGGACTTACCTACAGTATCCGTGAAATTGTTGGGTGGCACTGAAACATATAATTGCATCGCAGGAGCAATCTGTATTTGCATTTTTACACCAAAGTTCGTTTCTACTTGAAGGTATGAGGAAGATGCTTGGAAGACATATACTTTGCCTGTAAAAATAATTATTTACATTAATAGTAATAATTAAAATATTGAACAGTTTTTGATTTATTAAAATGGTTTTATACTTTAATATCTGTTAAAAAACAGTTAATGTCCCTAAAAATTGAATAAATGAATGCATCTTACATCTATTTTAAAGTGGTATTATTAAACTTACCTGAATCGTCATAACTTTGTTTTATGTATTCAATCCCATTGTTTGTGACTGTTCCATTTCTGTTGAATACATATTTGTTACCTGAAATAGGCTAATATTTAAAACAATGGTTAGTTCATGTCTACTTGCAATATTAATCCATTTTAATGCAATATATGAACCTAAATTTTTGTGCCATAAAAATGTTTAATTTTATTGGATTAGTTTTAAATATCTAAAATACAGAATATTTTTTGAAACACTCCTCACATGTTGCTTCATTTTTTCTTATACCAATTCTTTGAGGAAGACTCTAAAGGAATCCTCATCCGCAATTTGTAGATGAGGAAACTGAGACCCAGGAAGGTGACTTACATTCCCAAAGGTCAAAAGGCTTCTAAGTACCAAAGGCCAGTTTCAGTGTCCTCCCTCCCCCTTTAGTTCTATTTCCATTTACAGTGTCAGTTCCAAATACATGAAATTCTAAACAAATGTAATTGCCTTCTTAAATGGTCCGCAGAGTTTAATAATTTAATAAGCACATAGGTTGATCTATAATTAGCACATCAGTTGTGTGTATATGATAATTTTTATACACTTAAGGAGCCTTAGAACTATCCAGCTCTTCCAGAGACTTTATTAATTTTCTGTACAATCTTTTTATGATTTCTTTTTTTATTTTATTGTTATGTTAATCACCATACATTACATCATTAGTTTTTGATGTAGTGTTCCATGTTTCATTGTTTGCGTATAACACCCAGTGCTCCATGCAATACGTGCCCTCTTTAATACCCATCACCAGGTTAACCCATGCTCCCACCCCCGTCCCCTCCAGAACCCTCAGTTTGTTTCTCAGAGTCCATTGTCTCTCATGGTTCGTCTCCTCCTCCGATTTCCGCCCCCTTCATTCTTTCCTTCCTGCTATCTTCTTCTTTTTTTTTAACATATAATGTATTATTTGTTTCAGAGATACAGGTCTGTGATTCAACAGTCTTACACAATTCACAGCGCTCACCATAGCACATACCCTCCCCAGTGTCTATCACCCAGCCACCCCATCCCTCCCACCCCCCACCACTCCAGCAACCCTCAGTTTGTTTCCTGAGATTAAGAATTCCTCATATCAGTGAGATTATGATTTCAATTCACACAGTAAAGCCTCTCTTCAGCCACAAAAATTCTGAATTTGTGAAGTAATTCATTCAATTTTGCTCTGGATAAACTTTAGGAAGCTGATTACTTACCGAATTTAAGAGGAGTGTAACACTGTTTAAGCATGTTCCTGACTGGCCACTTGGACATGGACGAAGTTCAACACTAATAGACCAATCTTTATGCTGTTAAAAAATGCATTTCATTGATATGTTAATTAAAATGTCATTGATTATATGCTATTACTGTGTGATTCATTTACAAGGCATGTTTGCATCTTAAACATGCACAGTTCCTACATACAATCAGTCTGCTCTGAAAATAAAACTTTGTTCAGTCCATGGTAAGTCTAGAATTGGCCAAAAGCTTTACAGAAGGTCCAAGTATCTTGCATAAACTATATTTATATAGTCTGATTAGTGGATTTTCATAGTCATCATTTTTTTTTTCTTTTATCATTACTTTGTGCTGCATTGTAGAGACTAGTAGGAATTAGAGGTAACATAGCTGGTTGATTCTCTGGACAATCCACAATGTCTATTTAAATCCAATGTGAGAGGTATTTAATTTGTAAAACCATAATATAAGCCATGCCAAACACTGACTTCCAGTTCTCAAGATCTAGAAATCTAATATTTAACAAGCAACTGTTCCGTGTATTTTGGCATATTTCCCTCTTGGTTTGCCCATCCCCTACCGTCACGGATTATGTGAAGAACATAAAAAGAAGGAAAGATCTGGAAAACTGTCTTTTAGTAGCAGTGACTACATTTTTTAGATTACTGAATATGACCCACATCTCTCAATTCAGCAGTCACAAATTCTGCTCATCTTGGTTTCTTACCAGGAAGATTAAACAAAACTGTATTTTCAGACTAGCTGAAGGCAAAGCTACAAGATGGAATCCCCCTTTTATTGAAATTCAGATTACTTAAAGTCTTAGCCCTGAAAAGAATTTAAAAGTAAGGATAGCCTCTATCATACTGGTGATATTGTATTATAAAAACTATAAATAAATGTAAAGGAATAATGATGAAAAAGGAAGATGTTTCATGGAACATAAAAGATCATTTCAACTGAAGCATTAGTGAACACATGCAAAGAAAAGTAGAAGAAGGAAATATTTTTCAGTGTATTTAGAAAGTTACTAGTGATGAAGGAAATGTTGGGGTTTTTTTGTTTGTTTAGCAAGGAATTTCTAAGGAGTGCAGGTAATACTGATTGTCAATGGCAATATGTGACAGAAAACAGATACTGAAATATGTAACCAATCATTGAAGGGCTGTTTGCTATTTATTTTTTTTAAATAGTAACTTAAAGTGAAGACTCTGTTTTAAATTGGTTGAATAGCTCAGTGTGTGTGCATCAGTTTTCTCAAGTGTTCCAGGCTATTACGTACGTGGATGGCCAAGAAGTGACAGTTTCCAGGGTGGTGGTATTTAATACCATCAAAGGTGGTGATTGAATTTCCTTCTACCTTACATCTTCCAGGACATAATGCTTCAGTGCAAGACCACTTCGCATTTTGGCATGTGCTGTTAAAATGCAATGGTTATGTTAAAGGTCATCAGTTGTGTTTTCTCCATGAGGAAAATAAATATCCCAACATTAAAAATCAAAATTTAAATTAAGACATTTACTTAAGCTTTATTAGACCATCTTTTTAAAAAAAAACTTTTAAGTAATCTTTACACCCAACATGGGCTCAAACTCACAGCCCCAAGATCAAGAGTCGCATGTCTATTGACTAACCAGCCAGGCACCTCTATTAGACCACCCTTATTCTCCACTCAACATCCCAACTCTGATCAAATGTCACATTGATGGTGGCATCCTGGCATTTTAAAGGATTTTAATTCCATGGACTAAAATAATAGCTTCTGCCTGCATTAAATATATAAAAACTTTTAAACTGGATTTCAGAGGTTTTTTAAAATGGAATACATTTCACTATTAGTATTAAACACCTGCTACATGCCACATCGTAGACCCTCACTGTTCAATATGGTATAGAGACATATAGCTATAGATTACTTGAAATATGACTAGTCCAGATTGAGATCTGCTATAAATATAAAATACGACTTTTAAGACTTAATTTGAAAAACAGATTGTAAAATCTTTCATTAACTTTTTATACTAATTTCATTTCTAGATGATAATACTGCACTTTGGATGTATAAAATACATGATTAAAATTAATTCCACCCCTATCTTTTTGCTTTTTAAAAACACATCAACTAAAAAATGTTAAATTATGTATGTGGGTCATATTTGTGGCTCATATGATATTTCTCTTGGATAGCACTGTCCTAGATATTCAATAAATTATAGCTATTGTTATTCATAATTATTACTAATATATTATTGCCACACTAACAGGAACATTTCTCATTTATAAGGAACATACTATAGTATAAATAATAGATTAGCTTTCATTGAGTCAGATCTATTTCCCTACAAAGGCACGATACATTTTTAGAAAAATCCTTTGGAGTTCTGCAGTAATTTAGAGTTTCAGAGAAAAGTCATAAGGAAGAATAGGGAACTCTGTCTGATCAGTATATTGTTCCCGAACTCAAATAATCTACACTAATTTTGGCATATAAAAATCCACTCTTGTTGAATATATCTATAAACATCATATATAAAAATAAAAATATATATGTATATTTAAATATATGTAAATATATAAATAAAGATTAAATATATTTTCACCAATGTAGTCACATATAAAAATTATTTGAAAAGTAGTGGGCTGTTTCTGATTATACATTTTACTAAATATTCTTGGTAATTAGCATAATTATTATTTCATTGTTGTAACCATACTCTTATATTATTCTTTGCTCCATATTTGCAACCACCAATTGGTTTACTCTTTGAAACCCTCAGTTAGTGAAAATCATTACCTTTTAAAGATACATAGAAAGCTCATACATTTTATTTAAAAAACACACTAGGGGTGTCTGGGTGGCTCAGTCAATTAAGCATCTGACTTCAGCTCAGGTCATGATCCCAGGGTCCTGGGATCGAGCTCCGCATCAGGCTCCCTGCTCAGCGGGGAGCCTGCTTCTCCTATCCCTCTGCCTGCCGCTCTGCCTACTTGTGCTCTCTCCTCTCTCTCTCTATCTAATAAATAAAATCTTTAAAAAAAATAAATAAAAAACACACTAAACTTTCCCTAAAAAATAAGAGACAAACTATCTACACAGAAAATGCAGTGTTTATTTCTGAAAAGTTTATTTTAAGGGTGGACCTAGGAATTATTTCAAATTAGATGAAAATATTATTATTATTTCACTATTAACAAAATGTGGACAAAAAGCATGCACATACCACTGAGAACCACAAGGACCTCTTCGGACTTCCCCTGACTTATAGATCTTTCCATGTAAATTACAAGGACATTCGGTCTTTAATACACATTCCCCTTTTTCTCCAATATCATCCAATAGATAACCTAGAATAAATACATTGTACAAGAATTATATAAACATCAGTAAATTCTCAAGCAGTGAACTGTGAAATCACTCTTGAGCTAGTTCTTTCAAGTGTAAGCATACACTTAAAATGGTAAGTTCCATTTAGCAATTACCCCTAGTTTGAGAACTGGCAAGAGTAATTTTCTGAGCCATGGAACATTCCTACGGAGCCCAATACAGGACTAGGGGATCATCTGTGGATACCAGGGCCCTGAGGTACTATAGAAATAGACATATACGTTAACTTTGTCTCTACTCCTCTTCTGCAGTTTGCTAGAAGGATGGATTATGAATAGGTGATTTCATTAAACATCTGGTTAGAAATAAGACCCACCATTCTTGAGTCACTGTTTTCAGCTGTTTTAGTGTAAACATTCTCACAGAGTGTATTACCTTCTGGGCAGACGCAGCCATTCACACATTCACTGTCTTGAAAAGGAGCCACATTAGAACAAGTTGCAGGATTTGAGGGACCACATTCTTTGTAGATATGTTTTTCTGGGCATCTAGGTTTTGCTGGAGAAATATAGAAATATGTATACATGGGAATGAGAGGGAAATGAATGTGATAAATACATAATATTCTAATGGGGATCTTTTCAAATGGGATTCTTTGAGTCTAATTTTCAAGACATGAGTCAGGTTTTAAAATTATTCAGTACAACTAAATCGTGCCAATTTCTCATGCATTATTTTATGCTACAATATTTAATTTGTAGAAAAAATTAAAAACGAAGACAGAAATTAGGAATAAATGTATATTATATGTGTAATAACATCTCATCTTACTTTGAAATTGATCTTCTACCTGTATTTTAACTTAAAAGGATTGAGCTAAGCCTAAATTGAAAGTACTTTTATATTTGTGAGAAATTCACATCTGTTTTACTAATTTTTTGAAAGAAAATCATAGTACTAATCAACATACTTTTGATAACTTTTCCAGTTGCTTTTTTTCAGTTTTTGCAGAATTTCTCATTTTTCCCAGTGACTCTTACAAATTATATACTATAAAGTTCCTAATTGAGATCTTTTCACAAAGCACTGCAACTTATGGCAAAACAGTCCTGTTTCCTTGTAAGTACCCATGAGAGATGAGACTCCATCATATCTAAGATCCCGTTCAGGGCTTACAGTCATTTAAGAACATTACTTTGAAATATAGCTCAATTTTAAAGTGCTATAGAAACTTCCTGGCTTGGAATCTGCAATAAAATTTAAAACTTACCACAAATCACATCAGAATCATCTCGCCAGGATTCATAGATGCCGGGACCATCTGAGGCACAGAGGCGGGACAATTCTGAATAAGTGTCACACGTAGAATTTTTGTCTCTATTTTCACAGTAGTCATTAATGCAGATCATTCTGTAGTCATTGGAAAAAGCGGCGACCTTTCTACATTTCTCAAAGTAAGTTCCAATAATTTTGTCACAGTACTACAAAATAAAGTGTGAAGTTTCATTAAAACATAAGAAAAAATGACAATCAAATAAATATTTAGGAAGAGATAAATTCAGAACTATTTGGTTTTGCATGATAACCTGTAGCTTTGGCAGGGAGAGTTGCCGAATGCTGGTTGAAATGGACAGTTTTGAAGTGTTATAGTTGGCATGGTGACTCCTAAAAGAATACTTCACCTCTGGCATTTTGGATTGCTATATAATGACTTCAGAAATGGTTGTACCTACACTCATCCAAAATTTTTCCAAAGGTGACATGAAATTTACAAGTTGAGAAAATGGAAGGGATGAGAAAAAAGAGCTACTGTCAATGCCAGAGAGTGGGATGGTAAATGACTGATACCACAAAAGACAGAGGGGAAATCGGCCCTTCATCTCTTAGTCTTATTATATTTGGTGAGCAAACAGGCAGTAAAATAGAGTCACTGTGGGCTTTCTTGGTGGGGGCCATGTGAGTTGACTCTGGAAACAATGTATTTGTTCCCACCTTGGTTAAGTAGGTAAACACATCATCGAACCCACAAAAGTTCAAATTTCAACATATGTTAACTACCACATAGCTGTTCATATGTTTCTCACAGAGAAATATAAAACCACTGTCAAGCAAATGCACAATTTGTAACAAATAAGCCCTAAGACAACTGATAACATTCTCCAAGTGAGGTATAAGATTAAGTGAAATAAAATCTTCAAAGATTGCTTTTTTATCTATTATTTTTTGCATATCTTTATCACTAGATTACAGGTCTCTTTAGGGCAAAAAATAGAATTTTGTATCCTCTTGGCTTAACAGTGTCTTGCACATAGTAGGTCCTTACTAAATATGCATTAGCTTTAACATAAATTTATATATTCACTGAGCTAATATTTTTGAGCCACCCGGAGTAAGTTCTCACACGCTATACAACTACCACAATAGCTAAAACATAATTCTTGTCAACATAGAAGGCATAATTTTACAGGGAATATATGGAAAAGAAACAAGGGAAATTTTTATAGATGGTCTCTTATCATAGGAAGCAAGAAGTAGCATAGGGTAACAGGAAAGAGAAAGCAATTCTAACTGTGAAAACCAAGAAGGGTTTCACAAAGAGGATAGCAGATGATATACAATGTCATGGCTTAATTTGTTTTGTTAGAAGATGACAAGATGGTTATAAATGCAACATCCATTGTCAGTAAAACCGAAAGTCTTTTCTGTCCATACTATCCATACATCATGATCTTGAGAATTTTGTTCTAGATTGAAACAAGAATATGTAAACATTTATTCACTCATCAAATAAATGCAACCTATCAAATTCAACATAACAGAACTACACAAGTGTAGAAAGTTCAGAGTGGGCTATTTTCAAGTGTCATAGTCAAAATAATTAATTATACATAACTCTTTCAAAAAGAAAGTAAAGGGGCACCTGGGTGGCTCAGTTGGTTAAGCAACTGCCTTCGGCTCAGGTCATGATCCTGGAGTCCTGGGATCAAGTCCCGCATCGGGCTCCCTGCTCAGCAGGGAGTCTGCTTCTCCCTCTGACCCTCCACCCTCTCATGCACTCTCTCTATGATTCGCTCTCTCTCTCATTCTCTCTCTCTCAATAAATAAATAAAAATCTTTAAAAAAAAAAAAAGAAAGTAAAGGATACAGGGGCTGACGATTCAGATTGGCTCTCTGGGGCAAAAGTACAGGAGAGCAGAAAGTAGTTCTTAGGGACACAGTATATGGATTTCCAAAGTGTAAGAGTCAGTCAGTATCCACCAACAGATTTAACGGAGAGGTGAAGTGTGTCAGTTTACAGACAAATTAAAACGTTATGCAAAAAAATCAGAATTGTTACAGTAATATATAGTAAATATCATAGAGTTTTAAGAAAAACTCTTATTTTAGTATCTACAGCTAAACTAAAGCTGAGAAACAGACTGCAGAGACACTGGAGAGAAAGCAGTTGCACAGTTCTGAGAATCAGGCACGGGTGCTTAGAAGAGGATGTTGGCTATCTAAATTGAAACTAAGGAGAACAATGCTGAAATTTGCTACTAGGTGAAATATAAATCTCTCACCTCTATGCCATCTTCACAGACTTCATAGCTTTTACTAAAAGCTTTGGGACAATCACCAGGAATTTTACTATTGGCAATGTGTTCATTGATATTGTCTCCTTAAGAAGAAAACAATGCTTAGTTCAAGATATTCACTATGCACATACATGTTATTTTCAAGCTAAATATAACTAAACTGACAACATATTTTTTTATTTTAACAAGTTCTTATTCTTTAGACAAATGCGAATTATTGTTAGATTAATTCAAATATAAGCAATCATTTTATAATTTTCTTTCAGGAAGCAATTTTCTTAGATATAATGCACTGAAATCTTACCTGGAGTGCTGTTGAAGTTACCACAGAGACCACAAGTTGGATATTGCTTGTGAAGAGCAAGCTTTAAAAAAAAATCACATGTACATTTTTATAAAATATTAAAAATACCTCAAGACAAAATTTATCCAAACCAAATGATGGTGTCTGTTCATATTCAATTCTACCTAAGCTGGTTACTTAGGCATGTACTATAGAGCCTCTTTTAGAGGACCTGGAACTAGAAGTTGGAAAGATCCTGACTCTACCTCTTACTAACTGTGTGCCTTTGGATGGATAGCTTGTATTAGCTTGAATTTCCTGAGTTCCATCACCTGTAAAATAAGATTAATAATAGTATGTACTTCAAGGTATTTTAAATTTTAAATAAGATAATGCTTAGTACAGTGCATAATATAGAGATTTTTCAATAAATCTTAGCTCTTATTTTCCTTATAATGTAATGTTTTTATAACTGAAAGCAAAGAAGAAAAAGCACAGGAATGTAAGAAAATCAGAGCCAGACTTACTGAGAGCTTATTTTTGTCCCACATCAAAGACAGGATTCCTCTACGGCTTTTCAGGACATAATGTTCTCCATATTTTTTAATGTGTATCAATTTATTGTCATATGGTATCTGTACTCTGAAAAGTATAAAATACAAGTACATATAATGGTAAGAATAGTATTATAACATGTTTTTTTAAAAATAATCCATGTTCTATATTTAGTATCATAAATATAATACTGGCTAATAAATATTAAAGCTTTCTTTTTCCTCTCATTTCAGAAGAGGAGACAATGGTTTTGTTTTTCCAATTTTTGAAAGACTTTTAAAGAACAATGAATAAATCCTTGGGGCTTTAGAGAAATAAGAAAGAAGAAACTGGTTCAGTGTAAGGAATAAATGATCAAATAATTTGAAATGTTCACAAGTAGAATATCATGCCTCAACTTCTTATCCTGGAAAACATTCAAATATGGCATCCCTTCCAAATATGAATTGCTACTTCTAAAAATAATGGCTTAAGTTTCAATCTATTGAAAATCGCATATTTATATTTAATTATAAACATACAAGTGAAAATTGAAATATTCTATTAGCAGATTTGTTGACTATGTATGTTGCCCCAAATCTCGATACTCAAAATAGTCAAACAACAGAACTACTCTTTTTCTCCCCACCTTGTTATAGGAATAAATATAGTATCTTACAATCCCACACATAACAAAATCTTCTATCAGACTCCTATCCAAGAAATTATTATAAATACCAGTATGAGAACCAAAATAGGAAAAGAGTACCATCTTTTCCCTATTCAACCTTTTTTCTTTTTGCTCTGGTTACTTTAAGTGCTTCTATAGCATTTATCCATAACACTGTGGCATTTACCTTTCCTCATTAACTAGAATGCGATCACCAAAACTAGAGACCTCATTATTGTCGATTTTAACTGCTATTTTTTCAAAGTCACTATTACTCCTTCGTTTGATCTCAATATTGAAATCTCCTCCAGATTCAACGCAATGATGGCAGAAAGTGTATGCGCAGGAGGACTCAAAGGAAAAGATGCGGCCATTGAAAGCTTTGTATGTTCCTTTGCCCCAAGTAGTAGCTTCACCTACAAAATATTTAGAGTATTCATAATTATTTAGAACTATTAATGCAGCGTCTAGTTCTGCTTTTTTTAAGTGTTTATGTACCAAGAGAAAACATCACTGAAAGGTTCTGTTCTCACAGCCACCCCCTTAAATCAGTATTTTTCTTTCTCACATACATGCAGCAAAAGCACACCAGAAGTAGTACCTGAATCCTTGGGAAGACACAAGGTGTCTATTCTGGCTCAGATAAAACATGAAGAAAAACATCTTTTTTCCTATGGAAAAGGGAAATTGTCTCTACTATGGGAAGGTAGATACGGAGGGAGCTGTGATCTGTTTGCCTACTTGCTTTGCTTTTTGTAGAGATAATCTTTCTAATGTTGCACAAGGGGATTACCATTTATATCAAATAAGTGTAAAGAATATTATTTCTTTATGTACATGCATCTGTACATGTGCATGTGCGTGCATATCCGTTCATGTGCATGTGTGTGCATATTGTGTCTATGTGTTGTGTGTATATGTGTGTGCACGTGCGTGTGTGTATGTGTACCTTTGAGGAAAAATATTACAAATGTGATGTCATTCAAAAATGCAATGATCAAACAGATAGATGATGAATAAATGTTTAAAACTAGTTTCAAATTTTGGTTACTTTGTAACCCTATTAGGTACTGGCTGGCTTGGACATAAAAATATAGATAGAAATCAGAGTCATTTTTACTTACCAATAATTGGGCTTACTTCTGAGTATTTTGGAATTGCTTCTGGAACATTGGATCCTTTTGCTATTTAACACAATGCATACATTACTTAAATTTCAAGACATACATTGATTTTAAATATACAGGATTTGAACTTCTACATGGGAACTTAGAAGCTGATTCTGAAGGCCATCAATGAGTTCCTTGATCCTGAATATATAATTTGATTTTGTGAGAACTGTGATTTACCAAGTTCATATACACGATTATCTCTTAAATACATATTTTTTTCTTGAACAATTAGCCATAGTATTTTCAGAAATCATTATGAGCTTATTCATTTTGGGTCATGTACAATTACTGACATATGCTGCATCCCCTACAGAACTATATTTTGAACTTCAAAAATAGAACTTTGCTAGCATACTTTTATTGGAAGCCATCAGCTAAACAGGTCCAAGGTAGATTTTATTAAATCAGTCTACTATATAATACTAATAATTCAATTATCTATATATGAACTCATTTCTCCTGATCCAAGAGGAAAATTCATATCCCCTGATACTTTTCCATGATTTTCTATTTCTAATGCATTGACCCTTTTATGTGACCAAGTAAATTTATATGAAATCTTAGAGCGAGGTCTAAAATCAAGCAGAATAGAAGAGCAACAACAGTAACAAAAATCAGTATTTTGATGGAATCTTCAAATTTTTTTTTTATAACACCACTTATTGTGTATCTTGGGACCACTTGTCTTTACTACAGGCTGTCTTTTCTCAGGTCAAGTGGAAGTAGACTGAACTCTTAATTTATTTATAAAGTCATTTTAAAAATAATATATCTAAAATGATAAAGGAGAAGTTGCATTATGTTTTATTTAGGTTCCCTTAAAGTATAACTTAATCTATCTTGTTAATGGAGTTGTTTAAAATATCCAGTTGGTTATCTAAACCTTATTACTCAAAGAGAAGCATTTAGAAGCTCAATTCAACATGGAAAAGACATAACAATATCATGTGCTAGTAAATCAATAATCCACAGAACATTTAAATTTCAAAATCATGTATACATGCACACCACACACACAGATACACACATATGCATCACATATAGAGATTTTAAACACTGAAAGTCATACATCCAACTACCTGGAGTACTGGATGGTCCAGAGGCACTGTTGTCAGAGGAGCTTGTGACACCTGTTTTAATACAAAATAGTTAAGTTATTTATTTATTTCTTAAATGTGTACATTTTACTTGGTAAAATATGAGAAAAAGTTTTGAAAATCTGACGGATAAACGATGGATCCAAGTTCAGCGATGCTAATGCTAGCAGACTTAGAACAATGTAAAGCTGTATATGAAATAAAAAATATTATCAACTCAACAACCTGTGGGACAAACAAAATTACATGCCTCACCACCAAATGAACTGACACCAAATTAATTCATTCCAGATCAATTGCCTTAAAATGTATTCAGGAAAAGAGAAAGGTTTGCATAAACCAAGTTCAGGGTCTCCTATCTTCAGTTTCAACCACACTTACTCCCACTTTGAATTGCTTTACATTTGGGAAATCCAGGTACCATTTCAAGATGTCAATCGAACAAAGGAGTCTGCACTCACAAAAACTGCAAGTATGAAAACCTAGTTGAGCTTTTGTCTGAATACATCTAATGTCAAGAGATAATAATGTCAACAGCCAGAACTTGCCATTTCAAAGCCACTAGATTCACTGCTATTAGATATACTATCAGAAAGAACACTAATTAATAAAAGTCTGCCTTATTTAAAAAACTAAAGCAGACAAAAGCTGGCAATCAAATAGCAGAAAAATCTCAAACTGGTAACCACTCCACAACAGAAAGATGAGAGGCAACTACTTCTTAATACATTTCTCAGGAACACCTTGTAAATTTGAATACCTGAGCTAATGGCAGCAGATCTGGGGTCTAGATATTCAGGGTCTCTTAAACCATTTGTACCAACTATGTTTAAACAAAATCGGTGGCATAAATAATGAGTGATTTCAAATTTATCAGTTCCATTGCAGTGTTGACCTCAAAACTGATGTCCAAAGATTAAGAACAACCCAAAATAGAATTATTATTTCTGTATGACCAAGCCTTTTCTGAACAGACTCACTGATAGTCAATCCTGACTGAGGTCAACCATTACTGCACTATCTCTATTGCTAATTGGACTTTACCTTTTAAAAATGTATCAATCCTAAAGTTAAGTTCTAAAGGTGAATCCTGAATATTTTTCAGATCACTCACATCATTAAAAGTGAATCTACTACCCACAGTTCTGTGGTCATCTATTCCAGTGGCTCCCAAGACTTTCCAATACGGCTAACAGCATCAATATAGTTCCCATATCACAATAAGTATTATTTAACAATGTGTACCACAAATTCCTAAACTATTCAATCTAATGTTTCCATTAAGGAGAAATATTAAATCTCATGAGATTTTCAAAAGGGAGGGAACTTGTTTACTCTTATCAGAAATAAACCTGCAAAAAAATTTAAACTACCACGACCAGATCCAGAATACAAAGCTCAAACCCAACAAATTCTGTGCTACTCTAACCACCTCTTCAACTTCTGCAACTCCAAATCAGTTTTGCATAAAGGCAACAAAAACAATTCCACATCAGTATAATCACAGCCACAAAACTTGTTCCACATTCTATGCCAAAAAAATATTAAATGACTTTTCCTTGATCACATCTACATACAGTTTATCATTTCAGAATTTTGGCTTGCTTTTGGTATCATTATTAATGTTTGTGATTTTTGTTGTTATTTTATAATGCATTTTATAATCCTGACTTTTTTTTTAAGATTTTATTATTATTTGACAGAGAGAGACACAGCGAGAGCAGGAACACAAGCAGGGGGAGTGGGAGAGGGAGAGGCAGGCTTCCCGCCGAGAAGGGAGCCCGATGCGGGGCTCGATCCCAGGACCTTGGGATCATGACCTGAGCCGAAGGCAGACGCTTGACTGACTGAGACACCCAGGCGTCCCCTTTAATCCATTTTTAGATATAGGTCCATCAAAATTGACTAAAATATTTTAATGTTTATTTATTTATTTTTTTAAAAGATTTTATTTGACAGAGACACAGCGAGAGAGGGAACACAAGCAGGGGGAGTGGGAGAGGG